>NW_021318785.1:2821148-2882177 GCF_001605985.2 Dendrobium catenatum
AAAAGAAGAGAGATGGGACGATGGTTTTATTGTGGTGCGTGTCGTGTGGTTGGGGCTTTTGGGGGTGTGGCTTCGCACCTGGTGGATGTCCCTTTGTTGTTGGTGTTTGATTCTGGAATTATTATTGTGTGGGTGTTAGGCTTGTGGCGAGGCTCTTCTGGCTGTTATTGTGTGTTTTTTAGTTGTGATTCTTGGTTGCCTGTTTTGCTTGCCTTTTCTCTTATTTTTGCAGGTACTTGTTGGTGTTGTAGAACTTCTATTGTTGGGATACTGATGTTGTTGGTTCTCTAGTTTTAGTTTTTTATCTGTCTTGTTGGCTTTCTTTTATTTCTTATTTGCTTGTTGTATTTAGTTGGATAATTAGCTCATAGGTTTTACTTCAAAGGCTGTATTTTTAGAGAGTTGTTTATCCTCTAAGGACATGTACTTTGTTATGGAACGCATAGGCCTTTGTGTGAGTTTTCCAAAAAAATATCTTTTAAGTGCATAAATTGTGTGTTTTACTTTGACTAACTTAATATTAGTTTTTTTATGTAATTAAGAAATTTTAGTGTTATAGAATGAATATAAAGGTTTAAGTGTTAGATAAATAATACATAAAAATAATTTTGTATGTAAATAAACTTCCCTAAATCTATTAGGAATTAATTAGAAAAACTTTTTTATCATGCATTCTTCTTATTATTAAAATATTTTCCATATTATTAAATGTTATGTAGGTGTTTGATAAAAGTGTTAGTGTATACTAACATCAAAATCTTGTATAAGATTCACGATCAATTAAATGAGACTCTTTATAGTTTTAATAACCTTGATGCCTCATAAAAAAATCTATCATCTGGCTTTGAATGTTGTGGAAGAAACTTTTAGTATTAACATAAAATCCATATAAACTCTTAATTTAGCAAACTTATAGTCAAATTGGACATCTTGATAAGATGAACTAAGTGACACCAAAAGAGATATAATCCGTGTCAAATGAGCCTAAATTAAACATTTAAAGTATAGTTAAAAACTTCATGAAATTAATCGAAGAATAAAATTAATGATCTCTAATTGTTATGTGCTTATAATCAAAACAAGTGTATCTACATAAAAATCTAATAAACCTGAGATTGTAAATTTTGAGATCATTAAAATCAAGGTTGTGAAAATAAGACGGACACGAATCGGTAGAGAGAGCGGTTCATGCAACCGGTCGAACCGGGGTCGAACCGGATGACGTAATAAATAAAATTTAGATGTATTAAAATATATAATATATAATTTTTTTATTAAAAAATAAATTGAATTCACACATTACTAATATCTTATATAATTTTTAATTTAAAACATATTCAATCTTTAAACTTAATTTAAATTTAACAAAAAATTAATTTACAATGAATTAATAAGTTTATATAAATAATTCTTAATTTATGTTATATATTTATATATAATTTATATTTATATTTATATATTAGATTCATATTATTATTTTACATTTATAAATTATTGAGGTTAGATTAAATTTTATTATAAATAATAGATAAATTAATTAATATTTATAGTACATAAAAAATAAATAAAGAATAAATTTATTTAATATTATTAATTAAAAATAAATATTATTTCATCATAAAAAGCATATTTAAAAAATATATTTTAAAATGAGTAGTATATGTTGTAAACTTAAGAGTTAAGAAGAAAGATATAGGAGCTTTAATTTTTTTAGTCCCACATCATAGGAGAAGTTTAGTTTATCTTGGCAAGCTTTTACTTATATTGACTTTTGAGTTTGAAAGAAGTAGTACATCATGTGAAAAGATGAATTTTAAAAAATGCAAAAGTTGAACCGACCGGTTCAAGAGAACCGTGATTGGTTCGCTGGGTCATCGGTTGAACTGACGATTTTTTACAAAATCGGTCGGTTTGATGCTAAGCCGGTTCTTAGGTTGAACTGAACCGGACTTTAGACCGGTTTATTGTTGAATCGGTCGGACCGGCCGGTCCGGTCTGATTTTTAAAACATTGATTAAGACACTTAAATGAAGAAAGAGTAATCTACGAACAAAAAAATTACTATATGTTGTCCGATAAATTTTTTTTGGATTTAAGCTAAATTTACTAAAATTTCACTTTAAAAAATTATAAATTGGCCTTCGTTCTTCATATAAGTGAGATCTAATCTTAAAATTAGATAGAGAAAGGAGAATTAATGAACTATAGAGCTCTACTTGATGTTTGACAAAGGCAATCATCACGAACACCCACCTTCGTCCAACCACATTCATTGATAGATGTAGTTTGATAGTTGTTACCCATCCATTGTTATCCAACTACCATAATATAATTGACACAATTTGATCATTATTGTTTTACTGCAACACCCAACCGACATCATATGATCGTTGTCATCTCCTTACAATATTTCTCAAACATTCTTAGGAGTTAGCCTCAAGATTATTGTTTTACTGCAACACCCAATCATAAGAGATCGAGCTTCAGGGGAAGAGAAGACCTTTGTAATTTTCATCAACATAGTGAATCATTTCATTTGGGCCATGCCTCAAGATTTTTTCCTTCTAGGATCTTTCTTGTAAAAATTTTGGTATAACATATATTCTTTATTTTTATCTATATGTGTACAATATCTTTAAAAGTTAATCTGAAAAACTCTTTATTGATGCAAATTTTTTAGCTTGCAACAATATGATGATATATAGGAGACACAAATTACTACTGATAAGGATATTAATACACATCAAAAGTAGTTCAAACAATCATTGGAACAATTCAAAAAATGATGCCCATGAAGTAAGAAATTAACCTAATTAAGAATCATATATCCATGAGAAAATTAATATGAAATTCAGGTAAATATAATTGAAATAAAATGAGCAATAAGTAACATGATGAAACATCAACTACAAGAGTTAACTGCCCACACAATCTAAGTTAGTTGACAAATGGTGAGCTATATTTAAGTTTATATAAAACAAGTGGCATAGCTATTACATTTGAGTTTAGCAAAATTTGCCTAAAGCCCAATAGAAATAATCAACACAAATGCATTTCTCTAAAAAGAAAAAACAATTATGAGTACCAACATTTAAACGATTAAAGTTAGGCAACAGTGGAGTTTCTTATCAATTTTGTTGGGTATTGTTCCTAGATTTAGGATTGCTTTTTGTATAGTTTTCTTGTATGGCTTGTAAAGTTAGTAGTGTAGCTAGTTGTGTAGCTTGTTTTTGCCTATAAATAGGCTAGTTTGTAATAGGCAAAGAGTGAGGCCAAAAAATAATGTTTTGCTGTATTTCTCTAGAGAAAATTCAACATCTGGTATCATAGTCACGGTGGTGGCGATCTCGAGGTGGAGGAGAGAAGGTTTCTTATCGAAAGAAACTGAATGAGGCGATCTTGGCAGGGTTCGCCGGATTCGACGAAGGAGAGTTTGGTCGTTGGACACAGGCGACGGCTCCGGACTGTCATGTGGATCGGTGAGTGCGACTGTTGGACGTTCGAAGGTGGTTCTTGATCAGGTCAGGGCGAACGCTGGCCGGAGGCAAAGCGGCCAGGTGCCGCAATCGAGGCTATGCGATGGTCCGAGCTGGGAGATACGTTCAAGACAGACGTTGGTTTCGTGATTTGATCTCCGGAGATAAACTGGGTCAGGCACGGATGGTGACTGTGCTGCTTGGGCTGCTAATCTGCACGCAAGAAATCTCAAGAAGCTGGATGCGAGGGCTTTGCGGTCCTTTAGCCGGCCAAAAAAGCAACGAGGTTAGGACATGTGAAAGGCGATCTTGAAGCAGGAGGTCATTGGAAACATGGAAACTGATTATGCATAAGATGATGTCATGATGACATCGGCAGTTGCCTAACAAGTTGAGAAGGCAACGTAAATTCAAGGATTTCTTGCAGCCAGACTACGTTGATGCAAGCTTGCTGGCACTGGTACTAGGTGGATTCAAGTGGATCTTTGAGGAGGAGTCCAGGAGATCTTTGTGGTGAAGTTAGCATGTTCTTGGGGAGCAATGCCGGGAGTGCAGAGAGCTTGGAGGTGTGAAGTTGTGCGGTGCACGAGGAGGTCGCATAGGAGTGTGGGGCACTGGTGAAAGGCACGTAGGGCGCTGGCCTGATGCAGCAGTGCAAGGCGTGGGATTGTGACGAGTGGAGCGCAGGTGAAGGTGCAGGGCTCGCTGCACGGGTGGATACGTGCAGGATGTGGTTGGAGACATACCACATTAGTGCAAGGCGCGGGTGCGAGCTTGGGGCGTATGACGTGGGCTGGAAGCGTGGGTGATGGCTTGAGGCATAGGACTCGGGCTGGAGGTGTAGGATGCGGAGTGGAAGCGTGGGCGTTGGCTTGAGGCATAGGACTCGGACTGGAGGCGCGGGCACGGGCTAGAGGCTCAGGGCGCGGGCACAAGGCGCAGGGTCCTGGTGGATGCACAGGGCACGAAAGCGGGGCACATAGTGCTCGTGAATCGACTGCGTAGGACACAGTGCGACAAGTGAAGATCTGTCGGGAGGTGGAGTAGGAAACTCAAGAAGATGATGGAGCAATTCTTGATAAATTTATTAATTGTCGATGGACGCTTTTGGCGGGGGAGACCGGCAGGGTTGTTCTTTGGCTGTTCTTTATGAACAATGGGTATCCTTTGTTGTGTAAATCTAAGACCAATGTGGAGATTGTTGGGTATTGTTCCTAGATTTAGGATTGCTTTTTGTATAGGTTTCTTGTATGATTTGTAAAGTCATTAGTGTAGCTAGTTGTGTAGCTTGTTTTTGCCTATAAATAGGCTAGTTTGTAATAGGCAAAGTGTGAGGCCAAGAAATAAAGTTTTGTTGTATTTGGCTCTCCTCCCTCTTCTCTCTCCCTCCTCCTCTCTCAAGATCAAGAGGAAGTGCTTCTTCCTCTCTAGAGCAAATTCAACAAATTCCATTGTTACATTTGATTTAAGAAAGACCCAAATAATTGAATCATACTGTAATTCTTAGTTTATTTGGAAAAGCCCTAATGAAATACAAGCACCAATTTGGATCCAAGTAATTGCAATCACATTCTTGAATTTGCCAAGTTATTCAAACCTTAAAGATAATGTGAGAAATTTTATGAATTTAGTTTCATCCCTAATGTTTTTAATTTGTTATTAGTATTTGACAAAATAAAAAAAATGATTTTTCAGATGACACAAACAAGAACATTGCACAGCCATAAATTTTTAAACAAGCATAAAATGAATAAATATGAAATTAGGATTTGTCACAACCATGAATTTTTGCAGAAAATGAATAAATGATGAAATGCACACTATCATGAGTAAATGACACAAACAAGAACCTTATCAAACAAATTTAAAAGGAAAAATTCAAAAAACATATTCAGATGTTAAATAATGGTTCTCATAAATTTTCTTGATTAATGACTCCCAAATCCTCTCAGATGAAAAGCTTTATGGTCGGCGAAGTGAGAAGGAACGAGCACATCTGAACCATCAAGAAGCTCCAGCCGTCGATGACAAGTACATTGCAAGGATGAGTTTCACAGAGACAAAGGGGAACCGAATGCAACTGCAATAGTCGGGAGGGATAGGGTTGGGAGAAAATGTTAGTATTAGATTGAGGATGGCTTTACCATGTTAGATTTAGATTGAACGGCTGAAATTTGACTTTGATGTGTTCACTCAACTTTCCAAAATCATTGTCGGTTCGCTGGATGAGCTGTTCGGCCGCCAGTTCCTTCCGATCCTGGACAGTTTCAGTCAAAATCAGTTATTATGCAAACAGAAACTGTTCATCAAGCTGCTCCGATCTTGAATTTTTTAACTAAAAAATTACTTTAAAATAGTTTTAAAAAAAAAAAGTCATCCCAAAAAGCCAATCAGATTTGAGATCCAACATACGGCTCCTTAAAAAAGAAATTTAAAAAAAAAATTATATTTGTTCTCCCATCTCACTAAAATACTAGAATTGTTATTTACAAATCAGTTTTCGAGAAAGAGGATTCTCAAATATCTAGTGAGCCGGTAGGCGCCCTTTCGGTTAAGCGCTAAGCTCCTTGATGCGCTCGGTCGTCCTCAAGAATCCGCGCATCTCGGCCCTATCCTCTTACCGGCGCTGCGGCGACTTTTCTTCAGTACGCCGGCCGTTCTCGTCCTCTTCCCCCTCTACGCCCATCGACACACTTAACACCAACCTACGCCCCTTTCCTGAGTACACCCCTAAGAAGCTCAGCATCACCGACGCCAAACTCGTCCACAACCTCACCACCGCTCTGAAGCAGCGACGTCCCCACTCCCTCGATCGCACTCTCATCCCCTTTGCCGACCGCCTCCGATCCGACCACCTCGTTTGGGCTCTCTTCCAACTCCGCTTCCACCCTGCTATCGCCCTCTCCTTCGTCCGCTGGTTCCGCGGCAAAACTCGCTTCGTCGTACCTGCCGAGGCTCAAGCGATCGCCGCACACCTCGCTCTTGTCTCTGGCCGGGTAGGCGCCGCTCGCCAGCTTCTACGGCAGGGAATCGCTTCTTATAGGAATTTCATCGAACAGGTCATCTACACTTACCGCCATTGGTCGTTGGCCCCAGAGGTTTTCGATCTCCTCTTTCGCGCTATGGTGGAGCTCAGAAGGATAGAAGAAGCCCACTCACTCTTTTTCCACCTCACTGCTTTTGGGGTCGTTATCTCAGTGGAGTCCTGCAATGCGTTCCTCTCGCATCTTCCCGTTGATGCTGCTCTGAATGTTTTCGTTGAGTTCCCGCTCTCTGGCGTTAGGTGGAATACCAATTCCTATAATATTTTGATATGTGGGCTATGCAGAGTGGGGAAGCTGGTGGAGGCCTGCGAATTATTGCTTAAAATGAACTCTGAGGGCACTGTTCTGCCAGACGTCATCACCTATAGCACCATTATCGATGGGTATTGCCGTTCCGGGGAACTTCAGAGATCCTATGATTTGTTTCAAGAAATGCGTTCCAGAGGTTTGAAGCCAAATGAGTTCACTTTTAACAGCATAATGGCCCTTCAATGCAAGAAGGGGATGGCTGTGGAGGCAGAAAGGTTACTTCTTGTGATGGAGAATGAAGGTGTGGTTCCTGATTCTGCTGTCTACACTACTTTAATCAGTGGATACTCTAATATTGGTAGCCTATCTGCCGTGCATCGCCTGGTTGATGAGATGAAGGATAAAGGGTTAGTTCCTGATGCTGGGACATACACTACTTTAATTAGTAGCCTCTGTCGATGCGGGAGGATCATTGATGCTGACCTGCTCTTCCAGGAAATGCTCAGAAAAGGATTAAGTGCTGATCAAGTCACTTATACCGTGTTGATTGATGGATATGCTAAGGATGGCAGGATGCAGGAGGCATTTCGACTGCACGAGGAGATGTTGCAGGCTGGCTTGATGCCAAACATTGTGACTTACACTGCTCTTTCTGATGGCCTGTGCAAGCAGGGGGAGTTGGAGGCTGCAAATGAGCTTTTGCATGAGATTTGTCAAAAAGGATTGCAGTTGAATGTATGTACATATAACTCACTAATCAATGGGCTTTGCAAATCAGGGAACATAGAACAGGCTATGAAGACCTTAGAGGAGATGGAAGCAGCAGGACTTAATCCAGATGCTTACACTTACACTACTTTGATGGATGCTTATTGCAAAATTGGTGAGTTAACTAGAGCTCACGGTCTCCTTAGGGAGATGTTGGATAAATGCATCCAACCAAGCATTGTCACTTTCAATGTCTTAATGAATGGATTTTGCGCTGCGGGAAAGTTAGAAGATGGACAAAAGCTTCTTGAATGGATGTTAGGAAAGAAGATAATGCCCAATGCAGCTACCTATAATGCTTTGTTAAAGAATTACAGCATGGAGAAGAACATGAAAGTTGTGACAGAAATATATAGGGGGATGCATTCTAGAGGGATCTTGCCAGATGAGAGGACATACAATATTCTGATCACGGGGCATTGCAAAGCAAGAAACATGAAGGAGGCGTGTTATTTTCACAAGGAAATGATTGGGAAAGGTTTTAGAATGAGTGCTACCTCATACAATGCACTTATTGAAGGGTTATACAGAAAGAAGAGGTTTATGGAGGCAAAACAATTGTTTCAAGAGATGCAAGATGTTGGTCATGTCGCCAATAAGAATATATATAATCTTTTCATAGATTTGAGCTACAATGAAGGGAATATTGAACGGACCCTCGAGCTTTGTGATGAAGCAATAGAGAAATGCCTTATTGGATCTTAAGTTTGCGAAATTTGATGTGTAAAGGAATAGAGAATACTTTGAATGCGTATTACAATGTTTTGGTGTGCTCTGGAACATGAAATGGAGCCGATTGTGCCAACCGGATGAATGAGCTATCAAATTGTTGGAAAGTGCACTGTGCCTGACCACAATTTCCAAGCGGCTGATTTTGTACTCTGGTGAGCGGTAAACGACTTGATTTGTTTTCGACTTTGTCCTGAAGCTTAGAACTTCCATGAGGCAAAAGCGTAGCATTCTATGATATATTTTCAGGTATGCTGCATTTCAAACTGCTTTTCCGTTCCATTTACTAATTTGGCACTACACTAGTTTGAGGTTTGCTCTCATAGCTTGATCAATTTTCTTCCTTTTAATTTGACTTTGGGAATTTAATGCTCATTTATTTTTAAGAACATTAAATTTTATCCTATTTCTATATTGATTTCCCTTAGTTTGGATATTCGAAGAAATTGGTATGGTGATCAATTCCATCTGGGATTGAAGAAAACTGGATTTCTCGTTATGCTTGTTTTTAATTATTTATCCAATGAAATGCTGGAAATAGGATATGCCAGTCTTATATGTAGTTGAACTTCGTTGACAGACTGCACTAGGTATGATATCAGAATGCAGTTCATCCTCTTTTTTATCTTTTAATCTTTTATCGTTATGATTAGGTATGATATCGGAGCTATGTTATTTTAATCAAATATGGAATTATTAAATAAAAAAGGATCTATACTAGCATGTGTAGAAACTAAAGTATCCATAGATAAGCTCAAGAACTCAGATAAAGAATATGATGAACAGTAAAGTAGAATATATTTTGTATATCTTATTATCCTGAGTACAGGCTAGAAACCTATATATAATAACATATTGAAACCTCTTTACATGTGTACAGCTCTAATAGGTTAGCAAGAATTGTTCTAACATTCCCCCTCAAGCTGACAATTGAGTCCAATAGTCAGTTTGGATCATAGAATTTTGAACCGAGGAGTGGCCAGCGGTTTGGTGAGGATGTCCGCAAGTTGTGGATGTGATCACGAACGAAACGTTGATCAATTTCTATATGATTTGTGCGTGCGTGAAAAACAGGATTATTTGCCAACGCAATGGTAGATGTGTTGTCACAGAAGATATCTACCGGTTGAGGATGAGATATGCGAAAATCCGCTAAGAGCTTTTTAAGCCAGATTGTGTCTGTCGTAGCTGATGCCAACGCTCGATACTCCGATTCAGTGGAAGAGCGGGAAACCGTGGTTTGTTTCTTAACAGTCCAGGAGACAAGAGTGTCACCTAAAAATGTGCAAAAACCAGAAGTTGATTTTCTGGTGACTGGATCCGACGCCTAGTCGGCGTCCGAGAACGTGCGAAGCAATAGATTTGATCGTGTAATGGGGAGACCAAACTCTGTTGTTCCTTTAATGTACCGGAGCAGTTTCTTCAGCATGACTGTATGAGGAGGTACTGGATCGTGCATATGCTCCGAGAGAACATTGACAGCGTAGGCAATATCGGGGCGGGTCAGTGTAAGGTATTGAAGAGAACCTATAATTTTCCGGTAAACTGATGTGTTGAAGCATGGAGGAGCATCAGACGACTGTGCTGTCATTTTTGTAACAGAGGGATTAGCTACCGAGTTGCATTTCTGCAGCTCGGCGAGTTGAATAATAGAACTGGCGTAGATACTTTGAGAAAGAAAGTACTTATCTGGTGTGGACTCTATCTTGATGCCAAGGAAATGATTAGCTGGACCGAGGTTTTTCATCGTGAATCTGGATTTCAGTTGATTCACTAAAGCCGTCATTGCGGAATTATAATTGCCAGTTAGGAGAATGTCGTCCACATATACTAGCAAATAGAGTTGCGTATGGTCTCGATGCAGGAGTAGTAAGGACGGGTCCGCCTGGCTGTGTGAAAACCCGAGTTGAAGTAGATATGAAGTAAAGGTTGTATACCATTGACGTGGAGCTTGGCGGAGTCCATAGATGGCTTTGCGTAGGCGACACACGTGATTAGGATTGGTTGAATCTTCGAAACCTTTGGGTTGTTTCATGTATACGATTTCATGAATGTCACCGTGCAGGAACGCATTTGTCACATCCAATTGATGAATTGGCCATTTGTAGAACAATGCGATTGTAAATAGAATGCGAATGGTCGATAGCCTTGCTACCGGACTGAATGTGTCGCGGTAGTCCAGGCCATATTTCTGTTGATTTCCTTGCGCCGCCAGTCTGGCTTTGAGACGAGCTACATAGTCATTCGAGTTATACTTAGTTCGATATGTCCATTTCGAGCCAAGTATAGAGCAATTTGACGGAGGCGACACCAAATCCCACGTGCCCTGGTTTTGTAGAGCAAAAAACTCCTCTGCCATGGCACGTCTCCACTCGAACTTCTTACTGGCTTCAGTGTAGGAAGTGGGATCAGAGTGCAATTGTTCCTGATGTATCAAGTTGAGTCTCTATATTGGTTTGAGGGAGCTGGTTTGTTGTCTTGTGGTCATATGATGTTTCTGCGGAAGAGTAGGAGCTGGTGTCATGGTGATGGTATTGTGATGTTCTGGAGTGACAAGTTCTTGTGCGGGCAGATGGATGGGCGGAGTTGTGATCTGAGCCTCTGTGCTGCGGCTATTCGATTGAACCAGAGACTTGGTGGTCGTTAAGGTTGATGTGGGAATCAATAGTGACGATGGTATAGGACTAGGGAGTGGGAGATCTTGAGATACCCTGTTCTTGTATGGAAATATAGTTTCGTTAAATTGAACATGCCGAGAGAAAATAATTTTGTTTGTTACCAGATTTTGACACTTGTACCCTTTCATACTGTCAGAATAACCAAGAAATATGCACGACGGAGATGTTGGGGCAAGTTTGGTGCGATGAATAGTAGGAAGTAGAGGATAACATTCGCACCCGAATGTGTGAAGGTGAGCGTAGGATGGTGGAGTTCGGAACATTCTTTGAAGAGGAGAAGAATTCTTGGTCGTGATGGAGGGAAGGCGATTAATAAGGTAGGTTGCCGTGGTAGCAGCATCCAACCAGTATGTCATAGGCAGCCCAGCAGTATGAAGAAGCGTTCGTGTGGTGGTGATAATATGTCGATGCTTTCTTTTCGCAATCCCGTTTTGTTCGGGAGTATATGGACAGGAGGTTTGGTGACTGATGCCTGCCGTCCGTGTGAAAGCTTGAAACCGGTGATTCACGAATTCACCACCACCATCGGTCCTTATAACTTTTAGCTTGCGGTTAAATTGTCGTTCAATGAATGTTACAAAATGAATAAAGACATTGGTAACCTCAAATTTAAACGTAAGCGGGAACAACCAAATAAAGCGAGAGTAATCATCTAAAAAGATTACATAATACTGGAATCCCTGATGTGAGGGGACCGGGGACGGTCCCCACACATCCGAGTGAACCAGTTCTAACGGAGCAGTAGTTCTACTAGTAGAAAGTTCGAAGGATAACTTGTGTCCTTTACAAGAAATACACGAGTTACAAACAGAATGTAGGGACGAAATACATAGAGAGGGATTGTTTTTGGAGATTGTCTGAAGGACACGGTTGTGAGGGTGTCCAAGCCGAAGATGCCAGTCAATGACTGGTTTGCGGATAGCCGAAAGACCTTTGTTCTGAGAGCTATGCTGAGTGGCGAGTTTATACAATCCATTTTTACATGGACCTTTAAGAATAATTTGATTGCTCGTTCGATCCTTAAAAACAAATCCATTCGCATCAAAGGTTATAGAGATATGATTATCTTTTACAAGATTAGAAATAGATAGTAAATTGTAAGAAAGAGAGAGAATATGTAAAAGCCGAGAAAGAAGAGCTTACTGCGGGGGTTGGAAGGATTCCCGTTCCCGTGTGGGCAATTGAGACGGACCTTCCGTCCCCGATCGTTACCATGTCATTACCGTTATAGGCGTTGGAGGTGGTGAGATTGTCTATCGTGTTGGTCATATGAGAGGACACTCCGGAGTCGATGTACCAGTCGACAGACGTGTTGTTTTCGTTGCTGGCAAGAAGTGCGTTGGTGTTCTTGGAAGATTGTTGATTCGGTGTGTAGTTGATGTTGAGCCTATGCCAGCACGCGTCGGCTTGATGACCTTTCTTTTTACAGATTTGGCATTGGTGCCAGGGGTTTGGGATGACCTATTTGATGAGTTAGTGTCGGTGTTCGATCTGCTCCAACCACGGCGATCGCGACCCCTGGAGGTGTAAAGTGCAGACTGATTTTTCAGGCATTCTTGGAAATTTGGCTGTCGCGGCTTTGAGATGTATCTCTTCGCTGATGAGAAGAGCGTACAGACTATCAAGAGAGAGGGAATTCTGCATCGTGCGGATGGTTGTCGTGAACGACTGATATTTCGGAGGTAAGCCGTTTAAAATGTAGATCATTACATCTTCAGGATCCACCGAGGAGCCCGCGGATGAAATTTGATCTACAATCTTCTTGATCTCAGTTAGATACTGAGTCATGGTCAGTGTCTGCATTGAAATATTGTGAAGCTTGTTCTTGAGCTGAATAACCTTGGATCGATTAGACGATTGGAAGCGAGTGTGAAGCGTGGACCAGATTTCGTGCGTTGATTCAAGATGAATCACATATGGTAAGACCGACAGTGAAATTGTGGAGCACATTGCAGTGGCGAGATTTTGATCCGTGACGGACCAGCCTTGAAAATCTTGATTAGGATCCGCATTTTCTGAATCCAGTTTGGGATCAAGAAACTCAGCAAACCCATTCGCCTTGAGCAACTTGGCGATTTGAGTGCTCCAAATAGGAAAGTTATCCGGAGTAAGGGAGTGTGGAACCAGAAATTTTAGGTTAGAAATGACAAACTTAAGAGAAGGGGATATTGCCGGAGCTGACGAAGCACCGCCTGTGGTAGCGGCCGTGAAGGAAAGCGGAGGCTTGAGCAGCCATGGCCAGGTCGTCAGAACCTAAGCACTCTTGATACCATGTAGAAACTCAAGTATCCATAGATAAGCTCAAGAACTCAGATAAAGAAGATGATGAACAGTAAAGTAGAATATATTTTGTTATCTTATTATCCTGAGTACAGGCTAGAAACCTATATATAATAACATATTGAAACCTCTTTACATGCGTACAGCTCTAATAGGTTAGCAAGAATAATTATTTATTTGATATATATGCTGAGCTGTTCTAACAGCATGTATTTACATTTAGACATTTAGTTTGTTATTTTTTAATTTGACATGGCTAATTTGCTAGGATTAGGATGATTCTACTGTGTTATTAATTAGCATTGCTTGTAATTTGTGCCATAATACTTTTTTTCTGTTTCTTTTTTCTCATGTTTTAGATTGTAATTTGATGTTAGGAAGTGGCGTCATCAAGAAATAAGCAACCACCAGTACTATTGGGAGGAAATCCGAGGATTATGTGAAAGAATTGACAAAAACTGGTGGAGTGTGATCATGTCCAGGTTCTAGCATCAAAGTTGCAGATGTAAATGAGGTAAGAACAGTGGAATGAGATTAGCTAATATCATTGAGAGCTGGTTAGAATGGTGAAGCAGTCTGTCTTTTTGCATGGCCAAACTTTTGAACTCTGAATTCACTCCAGCCTATGTTACACTGGATAAGTAGATATCTTGTATGCATTTCTTATGTGAAAATGAATTATTAATAACTCGGCTAAGAAGTGAGAACAACTTTTGGTGGCTTATTAATCTACTAATGATCACATGACTAGTGATTTGTTGAATATTGGTCACGTATATGTATGTAAAGGCCGCCTTTTCTCATTTGCCATCTCCTACTCCCCCCTGCTCTAAAGCCAAGATGAAGCTCCATTTTTATCTTATGTAAAACCTTAGAACATGCCTTATCTTCATTCTGCATTATTGATCTTGCTGAATAAACTCGACTTCTGGTCCTCGGAAGTCAAATTGCTCTTAAATAACCAAATTTGTCTTCTGTTTTTTACAAATCAGTACTTAGTCAGTCCCTGTAGTTATCTGCTTTTACTGCTGGACATCTGTCTGTTCCTTTTAAATGATACTGTACGTTACCTTTGATCATTAGCTATGAAACTATTTTTCAGTGGAATCCTTGCATAGTTTTAACGTAAAGATTAATACTTATCTAAATGTTGGTGTACCTTAAGGAGTTAAGGACAATATGGATTTAGTAATCAAGCAGAACATAATACCTGTGGAACAAACATAGAAATGTAAAACCGGCCAAGTTGCTCTTCCCACCAAATACGAGTGAAACGCCAAAACGAAAAACACGAATAGTAGCGTCCATTCCTCAGCAATACAGGAACGTGCGAGGTGATGGAGAAGGTTCCCAGCGAAACTAAAAGAATACTCATAACAGAAAAACATATATAAAAGTAAAATAATAACTAAATAAAGAAAATATATCTCAGCAGGCCAAAAGTAGCAATATAGAGTTGCGAGCCATGTGCTCCGTTAAGGCTTTCCTTGATGTAGGAATCTGCAAGATGAACAAAGCAAATAGAAGATTTGATAGAACAGTAACTCTCAGGTTACTGTGACTAGTATTTACTAGAAAATTAGTGAAAAACAAAGCTGCTTCCTCCTCCTGTACTTCCTGCCTAAGTAGTTTCTTCCTTCACCGCCTAATGCCGAAGTAGAAACAAAACAGCAAAAATATAATAATTACTAAAACACTAATAATAGCAGTAGTGGTGGAGTATTCCTAACAAACTACTCAGAGAACGTGTGTATAGAATGTTCCGTAGGTCAGCTAGCTTAATATGCTCCATATCATTCATCCCCTGCACAAGAAAGACTGTTATCTCCTGAATCAACACTAACCCCGCCGTCATCAGGTGGCTCATACGGATACGTGTTAGCAACATTGAAGGTATGCGAATTAGTGAACTTGCTCGGTAAATCAATAACATAAGCATTGTTATTGATTCGGTGTAGCACAGTGAATGGCTCAAATTTTTGACGACTAAGTTTAGAATAAGCTCCTGGGGGTAGACATTCTTTGCACAGCCACACTAAAACCAGATCGCCTGTGTTGTAAACTTTCTCCCTTCGATGCGCATCAACTTGTTGTTTGTAGTTTTCATTAGTTTGTTGAAACTTCAAACGAACATTAGATAACATATTTATAAATTGCTCGGCCAAGATGAATGTCACCTTGTTGGTACATTTTGGAAGCACTGCAATATCAACAATAGTATTGGGTAACTTAGTATAGACAATACTAAATGGGCACCTACCCATCGATCTGATGGGCATTGAATTGAAGGCAAACTCAGCTTATCCCAGCACATCATCCAACGGAGTACGTTTCCCAGTGTCCAATTCACAACTTCTGTTTGGCCGTTAGTTTGTGGATGATAAGATGAACTGAGTTGAAGCTGTGGGTTCATTCTTTTCCATAGTTGCCGCCAAAAATGACTTATAAATTTAACGTCACGATCAGAGGTTAACAATCGGGGCACGCCATGTAATCTTATGATCTCCCTGAAGAATAGTTTAGCGACGTTCAAGGCGTCAAAGGTCTTCTTACAGTCTATCAAATGTGCATTTTAGAAAAAACGATCTACTACAACCATAATCGAGTCGTTTTCACGATGTGTGCGGGGCAGTCCCAACACAAAGTCTAAACTTAGATCCTCCCATATAGAATCTGGCACAGGTAATGGTAAAAAAGCCTGGTATTTTGTCTACTTCCTTATAGCTTTGGCATACAGAACACCGTTCCACAAAGCGTGCTACATCCTTTCGTAAGTGCGGCCAAAAAAATATATCCTGGAGTTGCGAAATGGTGTTATCTAGGCCAATATGAGATGCTAATCCGCCTTCGTGCACTTCTTTTATAATGAGTTGCCGCCATGATGATTTAGGAATGCAAAGCAGGCTGTCCTTAAACATAAACCAGTGTCTGATGGAGTAATCCTCTGAATGCTCCTTGCTGATGCACTTGTGTCATACTTCACTGGAATCCTTATCATCTAGATACAATTCCTTGAAGCAATCCAACCCCATGAACTCGGTTTGCAGCTGTGTGAGCAAAGCTGCTCAGCGGCTTAAAGCATCCTCCACTCTATTTTGCGCCCTGCTTTTATGCTTTAGAACAAAAGTAAATTTTTGTAAGAACATGATCCATCGTGTGTGCATGCGGTTGATATTTTTTTGAGTGTTGATATTTTGTAGTGTCGCATAGTCGCTACACAGGACAAAATCTTGCTGCAGTAGATTATGTTCCCACTGTTTTAATGCTCTAACGACTTCATATAACTCCTGTTCATACACTGTCCATTTATGCCCTATTGTACTTCTCGCTAAAAAACTCAATTGGCTTGTTTTCTTGAGATAACACAGCCCCAATCCCTACTGATGAAGCATCAGTTTCCACAGGAAAAGGTTTGTTGAAGTTCGTCAATGCTAAAACTAGCATTGTTATTAATGCATTTTTTATGCTCTCAAAGCTCTTTTGTTGATTAGTTTTCCAACTGAATTTTTTTTTGCTTCAAAACATCAGTTATGGGTGCCATCAAGATGCTAAAGTGATGTAGATAGGGGGGGGTCAAATCAAGCCCAAAAAAATTGGTTTTGACTTCCCTTGAGCTTGCTAGCTCATTAATTTTTGAGCTAAGATTTAGCTCATTTTGAGCTGGTTTTTAGTTCATTTATTGAACTAAGAGTTAGCTCATTATGAGCTATGTTTTTAGTTCACTTTTTAATTTATTAGTAGCTCATTAATTTTGTCTCTTCTCATTCCCCTTGTCTATTCGTTTCCCGTGGATGGCTCTTGGGTTCCTGTGCCTTGGCTCCTTGGTTCCCATGGCTGCCTCCTTGGTTTTGGCGGTTGCCTTTTCGGGTTCCGCCTGGGCTGCTTTTTCGTGGCTTTGGTGCTTTGTTTCTTGTGTAGAATTAGGGAATATTATTAGGTGACTGTTGGCTTTTTATTTCCCTCATTTATTTAAGAATTTGAAGAGTTTTTGGGGTTGTTTGTATTCCCCTCTTATGTCTATAAATAGTAGATGTTTTGTGGCTGTTTTAGAATGTTATGTGAGTGATTTTTGGAAGCCAAAACCTGCGGGTTTCTTCGTGGAAAAGCTTGCGAGCTTGTTCCATTCTCCTTCTCCTCTAGGAAAGCTTGTGAGCTTCTCCTCCTCCTTCATTTTGGCTTCTAACCTCTTTCGTCTATCCGCAAATTTACACCCCACTTGTATCCTTCTTCTTTTGGAAAGCAAGTTTAGGTTGTCTTGTTTGAGTCATTTGTAAGAGTCTTTATTTGTAAGTCGTTTTAATTTTAAGAGTTGTAAGTCTTTCATTTTATATAAGTAAAGTTTGTTTTCATCCTATTTTGTGTCCTTTTGTGTCTTTTCTATTACTTAGAAAAGTTCTTTCTTTTGTATCAAAAATTTGGGTCCCTTTTCAAATTTTTTATTGCATCATAAAGCCCTTGATAAATCTTCTATAAAAATTTGCTAACCCATGAAAACTATAAATATCCGTAAATGATTGTGGTGTTGGCCACCCTTGAATAGCTGCAATACGGATTCCATGTGCCAAAATCTTCAAACCCAAGAATTAAACTATCGGCGTGGCAAATTCATATTTTAATATAATAAGATAAAATTGGTTACTCCTTAAGGTTTCAAAAATACCTTTTAGATGCTCCAAGTGATTTATCAAGAGATGAGCTATAAACCAATATATCATCGAAATAAGTGACACAACATCTATTGAGAAAGGGCTTTAAAACTTCATTCATTATGCATATATAAGTTGATAGGGTGTTACACAAGACAAAAGGCATTTCCTTCCACTCATAAAGCCTTTTCTTGTTTTGAAAGCAGTCTTACATTCGCTATGTTACACGGATACTCCTATTTACGAGGCATGATGTATCAGACACGTGTCGGATACGAATACACCTCCGATACGGCAGGGATACGTGTCGGATACGGCTCTGTCGTGTCCAATTAAAATATTATTTAAATTTGACCTGAAACACGTATCGGATACGCATGTCCTATTAAAAAACGAAAAAAAAAAAAAGAAATAGAGCCGCAATGTGCCCTATTCATTTCGGCTATACGCTCGATATCCCTATTCATTTATGCGGCTTAAACATTTCGGTGAGCTAGGTTTTTCATTTTTGCGCAATGTGTTCGTTTTCTTTGTTATAGTCGAAGGGGCGGCTCGACGGCGCGAGCATAGAAGTGGATAAAATCATCCTTCATCGATGAAGAGGCTTGACAACGCGAGCATTAAAGCCAACAGGATCATCCTTCATCGACGGAGCAACTCGACGACGCGAATAGTGAAGGCGACGTGAGCAGTGAAGGTTCGTTTTCTTCGTTTTCTTCGTTTTCTTCATCGTAGGCTCGATACCGGAACTCGGTACCGCTTAGTACTGGAACTCGGTACTGCTTGGTACTAGAACTCGGTATCGCTCGGTACTGCTCGGTATCAGAACTCGATACTTCTTGGTACTGCTTGGTACTGGAACTCAGTAACGCTCAGTATTGGAACTCGGTACTGCCCGGTATCCCTAGGTACCGGAACTCGGTATCGCTCGACACCGTTCAGTACCGGAACTCGGTATTGCTCGGTACTGCTCAGTCCCGAAACTCGGTACCGCTCGATACCTCTCCTCGACGCTGGATGCCATGCTCAGTATAAATGCTCGATACCATTCGGTATAGAGGGGTACTGAATGGTACCAAGTGGCACCGAGAAGCTAGAGAAAACTTTAAAATGCCTCTTACAATAAAAATTTGTTCTAAGGGCACTGCCCCCAAAAACCTTCGGCATAGTTGCAACATATATACACTTTTACTTAATTTTTTCACGTTTTAAATTCATGTGGTTTTATTTATGTGAATCCTTCATATGATAATGAGCTCTAGTGGTGTAGAAATTGGATTTAATAATGGTCCATCAGAGACCAATATTAAAAATAACAAACTTCTGTGGGGTTATGTGACAAAAATAGGTAAAACGTCATAAGGGATGGCATTATTGCATTCAAATGCAATTATTGTAATGTCACGTACAAAGGATCGTATTATAGAGTGAAAGCTCATTTGTTGAATATTAATGGTCATGGAATTAAAGTATGCTCACAGATAAGCTCATCACAAATGGTTGAATTACAAAGAAAAATTAGTGAAGCTGAGCAAAGGAGTAAAAAAGAGCTTTCAAAATATATTCCACTTCCAAGCACCCATTCTTCATATCCTTCATCATCTTCTTCAATTAGAAGTGATGACAGTATTGTAAACAAAGGGCCTTTTTGGATGGAGGGATTTGAACCAAAAAGAAGAAAACATGTTGTAGATAGCGCTTTGGAGAAAGCATTTAATTTACAAATGAGAGAACAACTTGATAGGGAAATAGCTAGAATATTTTACTCAGCTGGACTTCCTTTTAAACTAGCAAGGAATCCACGTTACAAGAATGTTTTTACCTACACATGCAATAATAATCTTGCAGGATACATGCCACCAGGATATAATGTCATTAAAATGAATTTGTTGTAAAGAGGGATGGATAATATTGAGAAGTTGCTCGAGCCTACTAGAGGAGTTTGGAAGAAAAAAGGAGTTACTTTGGTTTGTGAGGGGTAGACAAATCTACAAAGAAGACCACTTATCAATTTCATGGCTATAACAGAGAGCTATCTTATGTTTATCAAAGCTGTAAACTGTGACGTGATGGTGCCTTCAAACATCATCCAGGTCATTACTGATAATGCACCTGTTTGTAGAGCTGCAGGTCTACTTATGAAGCAAGCCTATCCTCATATTTTTTGGATACTATGTGTTGTGCATACACTTAATCTTGCCTTGAAGAACATTTGTGCAGCTAAGAATATCGAGGCAAAACAAAATCACCTACAATGAATGTCATTGGATCACAGTAATTGCTGGAGATGCAGTTGTAATTAGAAATTTTATTATGAATCACTCAATAAGACTCTCTATGTTCAATGAGTTCTCTAATTTGAAGATGCTTATAGTTGTTGAAACTCTGTTTGACTCAGTTATAGTGATGTTGGGAAGATTCAAAAAAATAAAAAATGTTCTTCAATATATGTTGATCAGTGACAAATGGTCATGTTATAGGAAAGATGATGTTAGAAATGTTAGGTATGTAAAGGATAAGCTTTTAGATGATTTATGGTGAGATGAAATTGAATACATCTTAAATTTCACAGATACAATTTATGAGATGTTGAGAGTAGCTGATACGGATAAGTCTTATTTACATCTTATTTATGAGATGCGGGATTCAATGCTAGCCAAAGTAAAGAATGGCTGCAAGAGGATCCTCAAATAGTTTCTCCACAAAAAGATTTAAAAATTTCAAAGATGAGGAAGACATGTTTGAAGCGTTATTTTCCAAATGAGGCGGAGAGAAGAAGTGTCAATATTGAGCTTGCTAAATTTTTTTTGTTATTTAGAGGACTTTGGTGACCAAGAGTCATTGCGTGATAGGTGGAGAATTGATTCGAAAACGTGATGGATTATACATGGAGCTTCAACATCTCTACTTCAAACAATCGCCATAAAATTGCTTGATCAAGTTTCATCCTCATCTTGTTGTGAAAGAAATTAGAGCACATACTCGTTTATCCAATCAATGAAGAGAAATAAAATTACTTCACAACGATCTGAAGATTTAGTTTATGTGTATACAAACCTTTGACTTCTCTCAAGGAAAACTCCAACTTATATGGAAGAAGACAACAGGATGTGGGATGTTGTTGGAGATGGATTTGAATCTCTTGAGGATATGTGAATATTAGAAATTTCTAATTTTTCACTTGATGAGCCTGAATAGGAAGCAATGATATTTAGTGAAGATGATATAGAAATTCAAAGACAAACAACTAAAGAAGCTAATCCTATCATTCCTTCCATTGAATAATTGAAACTTCATGTGCTGGACAATTTATATTTTTATTTTTGTTGTTGTACTAAATATTTAAATATTTAATGCTTAATTTTATTTTCATATTATAAGATACAATGCTACAAATAATGTTGCTTTCAATTTTCTTTGTCATTTCAAAGATTATGCTTTGATTACTTTCTTAATTTTTATGTATGATTTATATATTATAATGTCGTATCCACGTCGTATATGTATCCTATATTTTTTAAGAATTGATGTATCCCGTATCCGTATCGTGTCGTATCTGTATCGTGTCATATATGTGTTGTCGTATTTGTATCGATGCAACATAGTCCATTCGTCACCAGGTTTGATTCTTATTTGTTGGTAACCACTACGAAGGTCCATCTTGGAGAATATTTTTGATCCGGCCAACCTTTCCATCATTACTTCCATCCTGGGCATGGGAAACCTAAACTTAACAGTAATCTTGTTAATTGATCTACTATCCATGCACATTCGCCAGCTCCCGCCATTTTTTGGCACTAACAAAATCGGGACTGCACAGGGGCTTAAACTATGATGAATTAGTTGTTTTTCTAATAGTTCATCCACTATCTGGTGCAGAATTTTATGTTCATTGGGACTCAGCTTGTAGTGAGGAAGATTTGGTAAGGTGGCACCTGGTATAAAATTGATTTGGTGTTGAATAGTTCTTATAGGCGGCAATTTTGTGGGCTACTCTTCAAAGTAGACATCTGCAAATTGCTTTAGCAGGCCTCGTATTTCTTTTGGTAAGTTGGAACTTTGAACTCTATCAACCACGGTCTCCTTCACAATTAGTGCTAATATGCTGGATGATTCTCTCCAAGCATTTAACAATGCGGACGTCGAAGTAGAGGATAGGGCCGTTTTATTTTTTGTGTTATTTTGTTATGGCACTGTGCTGCTGGGTAGTAAACATAGTCGACGTCCCTTTTAGTCAAAAGCATAAGTGTTGGCACAACAGTCGTAAATTGCTCTGACATCATATTGCCACGACCGTCCAAGGATGATATGGCAGACATCCATTTCCAAAACATCACATAAGACTTCGCTGATATAGTGCTTCCCAATAATAAATGACACCCGGTATAAATCTACGACTATCATTTCCATGCCTTTTTTTACCCAACTTATCTTATACAGATTGGAATTTTTTGTTGTTTTGAGTTGTAATGCCTGCTCCATTGCCTTCAACACCACATTCTCTGTGCACCCGGTGTCAATTAACAAATTGCAGATCTTCCCATTGATGGTGCATTTGGTCCGAAACAAGGCATTACGCTGCGAAGCGTTGGGTTGCTTGGGGGCTAGTAACAACTTCTATATAACACAAACATGCAGCTCCCTTTCATCCCCAATGACATCTTCAGGTAAATTATCTTCATCTGCCTCTTGATCTTATAAGTCTTCTTCTGCACCCTCCTCCACAAGTTGAAGCTGAGGTCTAGTTGGACACTCGTTTGATTTGTGTCCTAGTTGAAAACAACGAAAACATTTAATGTTTGCAAGTTTAGCGTATGGATTCTCCCTGGTTGGTGCCTTGCCTTTTTGCAATGCTCTTGTATCTAGTGTTTTATTGCCACCGGCTGCAGGATTTGAAGAACTTTGCCTATTAGCTTGTGGACTTGGTTTTGGGCCTTGTTACCGTCAGCTATAATTTATGTAGTGTGTTGGGTTTGACTGCCACGATTGTGCTTTAGCAATTGCATTTCCACCTTTAATGCATAATTCACTTCTTGTGACAATGACCAAATGGTGTTTAGCTCTAATCTTTCTCGTAGTTCTCCAATGTACCTGGCCACTAACTGGTGCGTGGATTCGCTTAAATTGTTCCGAGCACTTAGGTGATAAAATTATTCCGTGTAATCATTAACAACTCTATTGCCCTTGGTGCAATGCTGATATTGTAAATGCAACATTTGTTCATAATCAGTCGGCATGTATTTTCCCGTCAACAATTGCTTCATTTGGTGCCAACTGTGTATCTATCCACAACCCTTCCCGTCTTCTCTTTTGTAACACTTGTTTCCACCAAGAACTAGCTCCTCCCTTAAGTCGACAAGCGACATACTTAACTTGTTTAGCTGGGTCAATTTCCATATATTCAAAGAAGGTTTCAATTGATTGTGTCCAATCCAAGTAATCCTCAATGTGTAACTTACGCTCGAAATACGATATATCCAGCTTCACCCGAAATTCATTCTCGGCCTCCTCCCCACTTTGATTATTCGCTTCACCCTCTGAATCCGACATTTCTAAGTTTATGAGACGCTCTAGTTCATCTTCAGAATCTGAGGTCTCAAGAGTTTGACAACCTCCTTGACGCTGCCTTTCGACCTCAACTCCTCGCCTCGTCGCGGGTCCAGCTGCTCGCACCGGTTGGATGTGATCTAATCTAGCATGAATCGCCCTTAGCTCTTGCCTCAATTCACCGTAAAATCAATGAACTTCGGTGGCCATATCATCAATTTGTTGCGCCTGATTGTTGTGCTCCACCCATAGAACTTCCAAGGTGTTGTCATTCCCGAGAGTCACCTGCCTACTGCTTTCAACCATATAGCTCTGATATCAATACTGATGTAGGAATCTACAAGATGAACAAAGCAAATAGAAGATTTGATAGAACAGTGACTCTCAGGTTACTGCGACTAGTATTAACTAGAAAATTAGTGAAAAACAAAGCTGCTTCCTCCTGTATTTCCTGCCTAAGTAGTTTATTCCTTCACCGCCTAATACCAAAGTAGAAACAAAACAGCAAAAACATAATAATTACTAAAAAAACTAATAATAGCAGTAGTAGTGGAGTATTCCTAACAAACTACTCAGAGAACGTGTGTATAGAATGTTCCACAAGCCAACTAGCTTAATATGCTCCGCATCATTTCTGATTCAGACAAACTCGACTCAAGCTCGGAGGTTGTAATGGCGGAGTCATTTGGTGGATGACAATGCTATATATCAGAAATATTGTAAGTGCTAGAGATGTGTAATTCTGATGGGAGGTCTATAAAATTGGCGTTTTTGATGATTCTCTTCATGGCTGGGAATGGATTCAACTTTCTTGGGTGAAGTGTATGGTTCGTCCACAGAGGGAGGCATTCCTTACGAAGTTGATTCTTTACTAAAAACTCTTCAGCAAATGTTTTGAAGCGACGGTGAGAATCTGCTTCCACTTTGTATTGGTTGTTGGAGCACCAAATGCACTCGAACATCTTGTAATAATTTGTCAAAGTTCCCTATCATGGCAACTGCTAGCTTCTTTTTCCAAATGCTTAATATTGCCGTATCCATCATATGATTGGGGGGTTGAGTGTATATATTATGAAATGGGCAATGATTGGTAGAACGATTTGTCATAGAATTGCATGTGAACTCAGCTTGAGAACTAGGTAGGATGAACCTCTTGCGAAAGGAAAACTTCAACTCCGACAGCCGATGCGTCTATTCACTCGAAACGGATTATCAAAATTTGGAATTGTTAATACGGGTGTTGAACTTTTGTCGATTTGATAGTTCCAAAGTTATTTTGTTGTTCAGCGTTCCATGATAATTTTTTGGACTTCAAACAATCTATGATCGGCATTAGGGGTGTAAACGAGTTGAGTCGAGTCAAGTTTAGACCATTATGTTGCTAAAATCCTTTCACAAATTAGCAATTAAAGTTGACCGATCTGTGAAGACTTCGAACATCAAAGAGGGAGTTTAGATGCCATCATTCTTGATTAGTAACTACTTGTCATTAATGATGTATCCTAGGAACTATGCACCCAAAGTGGCAAATTCACATTTGGATGAATTGAGAAATAGTTCGTTGGTGCCATGGGTACTCAAAATTTTGGCTAGATGATCCAAATTATCAATTGGGTGGAGCCAAAAGCTAAGATATAAAGTATATAATACAAAAAGAGTCAAGAATGATTTAGTGCATCGTTCATGTGACGCATAAATGTGCTCGAGAGCATTGCATATACGAAAGGCATAATCTTCCACTCGTACAATTCTTCTCATGCTTAGAGACATTTTTTGCTTATCTCTGAGGAGGATGCAGATTTGATCGTAGCTACTACGGAAGTCCAATTTGGAGAAAATGGTTGCTCCACGCAACTTATCCAACATATCCTCCATTCGTGGCATAGGGAAATGATACTTAGACATAGTTTGGGATAGCTTTTGACCACTTTTTTCATTATTTAAAAAAAAAAACTTCAAAACTGTTTTAGAAAACATTAAAAAAAGCTATCCTGAAAGAAATCTCAGCACAGTTGTTGTCCGCATATAACGTTAACTCTCGTCTCTTTGATACAAGCAATAGCAGGATAGCGCGAAGGCTTAAAGGCAAAAAATGCTGAAAGATTATTTGAAATTGTTTGCTTGAGTTGTTCTGGAGACAAATATCAAGGCATAGTTAAGTTCATCTCGTCGAACAATTCTGTCTAAACTATGATTTTATTTGGGACGATTTTTTTACCGCTTTCTAATGCATGTATTTCTCGTTCAAGAAATGTTTTAACTAAAAAGATCTTTAAAAAAATAATAAAAAAATTATTTCAAACGAAGCCTATAAATTTGATGAAAACAAAGTTTTGGGTAACTTTAGAATAATTTACCCACCGCGGGGTGGCCTAGTGGTGGAGACTTGGCTGGCCAAAGGTCAGGTCCCAAGTTCGAATCCCCTCGGCGCTTCGTGACAGCCTTAAGTGTCGGCCCTGTAAATTGGTGTGGGTTGCATGCTAGGTCGACCAGGGAGATTAGTGGCCGAAGGCTGACACTCCCTGACCCAAAAAAAAAAACTTTAGAATAATTTCAAGGGCAATTTATGTTTATAACAAAAATTTTTATGCATTACATATCTAATATCTAAATAGTTAAATTTACTTGAAAAACACTCAAATTTTGAAATTGCATCAAAAATATCCTTAATATTAGCATGTTTAAAATAAGATAGTTGTTCTTATGTGTATATTTTGATGTGATAAAAATTTTTAAATATTAATCGGGTATATGCTACATATAAAGATTTAAGTGCTCGAAATATAAATGCATGAGCATTTTATTGAATGTCTATAAGTCTCTTTATTTTAAAAACTCTCGAAAGAAATATTTGGATGATTTGAAATCTAAAAATTATATCAAAATTGCAATTCCATCAAAATATTAATTCTTAAAATTAGAAGCATTTAATTAATAAAATTTATATTTTTTCACCTTTTTTAAAATATAAACATCATCTAGGTTTAAATAAATTTTTATTATTTTTATTTTTTTAATTATGTTTGAAATATTCTGATTTTCTTTTTCCTCAAAAGTTGCGTGACCATCTCAGCCTATAAAACCTACTAAGGACGCAAACAAGCTTGATTGGCTAACCTTTTTCAGGTGGGGGAAATGACATTAATGGTGCTAATTCCCCAAAAAAACATTAATGGTGCAGAAAAAAGTTCCAGCTTAGCGTAAAATCACGTATTAGTAGTCTGCTTTCCCAAATTGTCTGATGTTGCTGAGACTGGGAGCAGCTGCTACGCATGCACGCAAGTGCGGCAAAATTGAGCGGCCGCTCTGAGGACTGAGGAGTTTCATCGATCGCGAGATACCGGCGGTGGAGTATTCTCGCCGCCACGATTCTCTATTCCACTTTCTCTGTATCTCTATAACGATCATTCTGTCGCCACATTTGTCTGATTAATTCTCACAGTCAGATTTTTTTTAAAGATTATTGGGGATCCAACTGCTATAGCCACCTGCTTCGTTTTGTCGTATTTTGATAGCGAGTCATGGGAGGGGAACGCCATGGTTGGAAAAAAAATCCCGCTGCCCTGGTTACCTCATCATCCTATTTGGTCTGCGGTTCAATGGCGGGTTGTGAAGCCACCACCGCTTTGTTGCCTCGGAGCGGCGTACAAGGGAAGGATGAGAGCTGGGGGATGGTGATTCCTACAGAGGTTAGGGAGGAGGAGCCTGGAGGCGTTGAGAAGCTAAGAATCCTGGTCTCTGAGGTCACTGTACACCAGATTAGTACCGGTATCCAGCTTTTTCTTTTAATTAGTGATTTGATGAAGGAAGTTGGCAGTTTCTTTGTTATTATTATTTTTTTATTTGGAATTTTCTTATTTATATTTTTTCTATAAATTTAACAAGAAATTTTTGTTGTTGTTGTTGTTGTTGTTGTCAAGGCTTGGTCGCCGCTTATACTTTGCCTTGTTTAGATTTTATTCATTTATTTTTGCTGATTATTCTGTATTCCATTCTGATTTTAAATCCTAATTAGCTATATTGTCAGTGAATTAAGTCCATGATTTCTCTTGTTACCTGAGATTGTCATCAAATGACTAGTAAATTTGAAGGCTTTGTAAATTTTGATAGTAAATTCTTGGTTGTGGTAGTGATGGATCCTTTAAAAGTCATGACTGTCATTGATTCCTAGCGCATTGATTTTTCACGTTTCTTTCCTACAACACTAGGTTCATAATGACTCGTATTATTTAGCATGAGCTACTATTGATC
This sequence comes from Dendrobium catenatum, assembly GCF_001605985.2. NCBI lineage: Eukaryota > Viridiplantae > Streptophyta > Magnoliopsida > Asparagales > Orchidaceae > Dendrobium > Dendrobium catenatum. Next base: position 2,848,817 of record NW_021318785.1, read on the forward strand.
AGAAAGATCTTAGTTGTGAAGACGTACCAAAATATATTTTGAATCATAAAACAAGAGCTTCCCCATTAATATTATTTTTGCCAAGGTACTCTCAAAGAATCAATTAGAACGAAAACTAATAAAGGTGATAGAAAAAGTGTTGATTACATAGTATCCATATTAATTCCAAGGCTAAGGAATAAATTTGAAGACCATTTTTTTAAGGTGGTAGAATTAACAAACCAAACCTAGAACTAACAGAACCTAGCTTTGGATCTTCCCACTAGCAATAGTTGCCCTTCATTTCACCAACTCAGCCTCGCATGCAATAATTTCACTCCTTTCCACCGTTGATTAATACTTTAAGAAAGAAGTTAGGTCATCACATAATCATCCTTTCTTTCTAGTGAGCAAGTTGCATGAGCCCTACTCATCTTCTTCCTTAACCAAAGGCCACTGCAATCACAAATTATCCTCTTCTTCCTTTAGCGAACCACTAATCTCATCTCTCATTCTTCCTTAACCATCGAGTGACATCGCATGCATGAGTTTCTCCCTTGATCGCAAATACAAAAAAAATGTTGTAGCTTTTGTCGTGTCTCCATCCTCTTCAAGTTTGGACCTAGGCATTGTGTTGGTTAAGTCTTCTACCCCATTATTTCCTCCAATCTCATTGCATTCAATTTATTGTTGTTATTCCTTGAAGATGTTCTTTTGTTGTCTCCTTCTCGGTATTTTATTGCTTGAGATTTCATTTCTTTTGATCCTTTTGTTATGTATGCAAAGTGGTTTTTTGTTTTCTTTTTTTTCTTTTACTTTTTGAGGTAGAGTATATGAATAAGTTAAAGATTCTGTGTTTAATTTCATCATAGTAATAATTAATCTATGTTGATTATGCGATAACTTTATGTTGACTAAGATGCAACTATATTAGTTAACTGTTGATTTTATATATAAATTTATATGTAGATGTGATTGATTAAGACTCATTATTTAGGATTTTTTAGTTGATATTTGTTTGGTATTGTTTACATGGTTCTCAACTAAGTTTTTGACTCTCATACTGAGCTAAGTAATTTTTATTTTTTGGAGAATAAATATATCCTTCTTTCTTACGGGTATTATCAATTATGTTTGTAGTAGATTCCTTGAATATTTAGTAGATTGTAGAATGTTCTTTTACTTCAGTTATTACCTTTATATTTTCATCGATTGTATATCTTATATAATATATTATATAATTATATATATATATATATATATATGGAAATGTATATATTACGTATATATAACTTTGCCATGATTAAGTATTGTATAAAGCCTTTTATGTTAGAATGATCCATAAATAGCATAACTTATTTCTCATGCACATTATTAGTTGATATAATAAATTGTATTCATGGAAATCATATTATTTTGATATATAATGAGCTTTGACCACATTGCTTATAATATTATTTTAACACGAGTTCAAGACACATATAAAAATATGTTTGTTGTGTTCAATAAGTTTATTATCAGTAGAACCCTTTTGTGATATGCTTGGCTGGCTAAGTTGATGAGTCCATAGAGTGATGACTTTTGAGAGTCATTGGATTATACTAGGTAGTTGAAAAATCTTATTTTTAATCAAGATATTTTGGCAGACTAATTATATAGATATATAACATAATATATTATAATCTATGTTGCACCGATACATTTATTTATGAAGGCGTGATGTATTCGATACACCGATACACGGATACGCCTCTAATACTCCACTGATATGTGTTGGATACGCCAAAGCCGTATCCAATTAAAATACTATTTAATTTCAAAATGACACGCATATCCGATACGCGTGTCCCTTGAAAAACAAATATTTTCGAGTTGAAAATAGACGTGTCGTATTTACTTCCGCAGTTGCAAGCAAGATTCTCTCATTTTCGAGATGGATTTGAGTCTCTTGATGATATGAAAATATTAAATTTTACTAATCTTTCACTTGATGAGCCTAAATTAGAAGCTATGAATTTATTGAAGATGATATAGAAGTTCAAAGACAAACCAATGAAGAAGATAATTATATAATTCTCTTTATTGAATAGTTGAAACTTCAAGTGCTAGATAATTTATGTTTATGCTTTTGTTGTTGTACTAGACATTTAATGCTTGCTTATATTTTGATATTATAAGCTACAAGTCTACAAATGATGTTGTTGTCATTTTTTCTTGTAATTTGAAATATTATGCTTTGTTTGCTTTCTTAATTTTTATGTATGATTTATAAATTATAATGCCGTGTCCGCGCCGTACCCGTATCCTGTATTTTTAAGAATTGACGTGTCACGTATCCGTATCATGTCGTACATGTGTCGTCGTATCCGTATCGGTGCAACATAGATTATAATAAATGGCTAATGAGCTATCTTTGGATTTATATATAAATATGTCCATAGTGGTTGCAAATGAATATGTCAATATATAAGTATTGATTATTATTTTTCATATGATGGTCATGCAAAAATCAAAGAGAGCTTGGCTGAAATTTGGATTTTTGCACAAAGTTCAAGTAGAATTTGAGATAAATCCCGTGGCAAAATACTAGGGAAACTTGATAATTGATTAAAAGATGAAGAAAACAAAAAAGATACTGCGAATCTTCAATTTAAGAGAAAGATCGGGCTCTCCCAATCCCTAGCCGGCGGCTAGAGTCCAAGCAAACCTAAGACAAATCTCAAATTCAGCAAAAACAAATATAACCCTAACCCTTCCCATCTATTTAAATAATACAAATATAATTATAATTAGTAAACAACCCCTCCCAAATTTAATTCCCTCTTAAATTGCCCCATCCTCTTTAATTTTGTATTCAAATAATGGGCACTGTTGAATTGTTAAGAGAGTTGCTATTTGCATGTTTTACATTCTTGCAACTTGTATAGTTTTGATGATTCCAAATATTATTGTTCCAATTATTATTTTCTCCTAATACTTTTTGGAAGAATTGTGTTTGCTCTTGTGTGGACTAACATTTCAGGATAATCGTACTCCAGACTACTGAAGACTTCAAATCAAATTCAGCATATCATATTTTGTAAATTGAAGTCTGTATTTTTCACTTTATTGAGTCAGAGAAAGTATGATTGTAATTGAGCAACCTAGCACACACACACTGAGGGAGATCTTTAAAAGGTCAATTTTTTTACTGATCGTACGGGACGACCATTGTTCATACGGGACGATCAAGTCAGTTATACCCCTCGGAGAGCAATGGAACGAATAGAAAAGTGAAGAAATTTTTCTAAATCCTGATCGTCCAGACGAAATGCCAAATTCGTCCCTAGACGATGTCCTCTGATTTCTCACTTTGAACTGTTCGTCCAAACAAAATGGTTCGTTCGTCCCAGGACAATCTTCTCTAGATTCATAACTTGAACTAATCGTCCAGACGAAATACCCAGTTCGTCTCTAGACGATGTCCTCGGGATCCTCACTCTGAACGGATCGTCCAGACGAAATACCCAGTTCGTCCCTGCACGATCTCCTTTGGATTCTCACTCTGAACTGATCATCCAGACGAAATACCCAGTTCGTCTATGCACGATGTCCTCGGGATTCTCATTTTGAACAGTTTGTCCAGACGAAACACACCATTCCCAGGACGATCTTCTCGGGTTTCAAGGTTTGTAATGTTCGTCAAGACGAACATGAACATTCATCCCAAGACGATGTTCTCTGTTCTTTTAACGTATGGATCGTCTGCAGTTATGTTTCAGCGTGGCTTTAAAATAACTGTTCGTACCGGACAAACATAGTTCGTACGGGACGATGATCGAGTACGAAGTCACCTCGTCCCAATGCACATAAGAGTTTGTACATAACAGTTTTACACTATTCGTACGTACGAAATCATGATCGTACGGGACGATCATATACGTACAAAATTGAAAATTAGCTTTTTTGTACGGTTTTTCGTGTCTTTCATATAAAAGGTCCTTTGTAAACTGCCTTATAATTTTTTGGCCATTGGTCTTCGTGCCTACTGAAAGAAGTGTGAAGGAGAGAGTGAGAGAGAGTGTTTGCAGGAGAGTTCCTATCATTGGAGCATGAAGGATTCACTTGGTACTCAAAGGTAAGGATCTCAACTTTGTGAATTGTGATTACTTCACTCTTTTCTTTTGTCCTTCTAGATTTCTTTTGAGAAGATTTTTCACAGCGGGAGGTACTCTGCCTACACTTGGAGGGTGTAAAAGGACGGAAAGTTCTCTGCCTACACTTGGAGGGTGTAAAAGGACGACGGTTCTCTGCCGCACTGGGTAGTGGTGGAAGAGAGTTTTGTGAAAGCTTCTCCGCCTTGCTGAGGGGGCAAAATGAGAAACACTATTGGTATTAATGTAATACTCGGAGGGTGGCTCCGAGGATTGGATGTAGGTCATGTTTAAGCGAACCACTATAAATCTTGTGTCTTTTATTTTCCGCTGCTTTTTATTCTACTTTTTGTTTTTTACTTTAGTTTTTTCTGTTTGAAAGTGTGGTTGAAAAGTTATTTCTATAAAAATTTCACTAAACTTTTTATCGGTTTAAAAAGAGGAGAAATTTTTTTTTAATTATCAATTCACCTCCCTCTTGGTTAGCCGCTGGGATATAACATTAGGTCTAACAACCTAATTCATATTGAACAAAATTTCAACAGGCCCCACAAGGGGAGCCGGCAGCTATTTGGTCTGCCTGGTGTAAACCAGGGGCCAGCCCTAGTGCTGGACCGGCTGGACTAGTCTAACACATCACCATATTATAAATCATCATATAGCAATAAATACTTTTGATTTGTGCCGGCTGGATTGACAAGCATTGATGTTTAAATTCTCTCCTAGAATGGGTTGTGATGGTTGCATCTAGCATGCAAAGTACCGTTGGAGGTGGCCAAAGTTGTTTTAGTCAAATTTGCTAAGGACAACCAAGCTTTGTTGTAAGGACTTCAGGGCCTTCTTTAGTCCTAGCGCTAGCAACCTCAACTTAGCCCAAGAGCACAATAAAATTTGCTATAAGCCATCGGCTTATGAGTTTTAGTGGTGGGTCATCCATCGATGAGCTCATTTCTCCTATATCAATGATTTTCATAGATGTATCCATTTCCTTGAGAGTGGATACGTAAGTGGTGTCTTATTTCACTATTTTGTCTTATTTCGACTGAAATATCTTATTTTTAAATTGAAGTACTTTATTTTTTAGTGAAGTACTTTATATTTGGATGAAAAGTTTCATATCAAATTAAAGTGCCTTATATCTAGATGCAATGTTTTATGCGAGTGTGTAATAATGGATGAGGAATCGGATTCATAAAGAGTTTGCCTTATTTACTAATTTTAAGAGCTCTTCACCAGCTACCACATAAGTTGTCGAAGCAGCACATGTCACGACCCATCCCGGATGCTCGATCAAATGAGGCGTGTACAAAAGTCGGACGATAGTACATTTTCAAAAGTATAAAAATAACTTATCATCAAAAACTTTTCTATAAACTGAAGAGCCACTAAACATAAAAATCTAATTTACCTGTTATCATTTGCACGGCGTCTTCTGTAAATATGTTCTTCTCTTTCTGTCATTTCTTTTCTTTAGGAACTTACCTGAAACATTTAAACTTGTGGTTTGAGTTTACTAAGTAAACTCAGTGGGTAACTATATAAATTTATCATTATAATATAATTTAACATATATTCTTTCCTTTCTTAATCTTATTTCTTTCAATTCATTAACTTAATACTTCTTTGAATATTTTCATTTAAAAGAATTTGAAGCATTTGTTATATTTAATATTTCATTTATATTTCCTTTTCCCATTTAATTTGCACAGGAGCACCGTCTCAAAGTACCTAAAGGTACAACCTTTTCCATTTGATTTCCTTTTCCCCATTTCCATGGAAATTTTCTTTTCCTTTTTCGTGCACGAGTACGGCGACCCAGCCAATACCATAAGGGGGTGACTCCTGTCGTTTTCAATACCCTTTTCCTATTCTTTTCTTTTCTTTTCTTTTCTTTTCTCATTTTCTTCATTATTGATACATTTGCATACAACATATCTTACTTGTATCTCTATAAATATTACTTATCATTTGCATATACGAATCATGTACATGTGTATGTTTTCTTTCTAAACTTTGCTTTCTATTTCTTTGATATACTCATAACATATCCTTTTTCTTTTTCATAATTGTACGCATACATGTCGTTGCTTATTTTAGTTAATCATTTCTCCAAAAGTAGGAGAAATCATAAATCTAATCAATTTCGCATATACTTCTTTCTAAATGAAAATAGAATTGAAATAAAGAAATTTAAACTTTTATAAATACCCACTTTGAACTTTTCAGGTCGTCGATGCTTGATCTACTATTGAATCAATTTCTCTTCTTATTGAATCATCGCGGGATCAACACATACAACTTGATCTTTCACTTTCTAAAACCCTAAAATTCAAACAATAACTTTCATGTAAAACTTAAAATTATAATCTCATAATAAACTTATATAAAAAGAATTTCACTTACGAATGAGAATTTCTCAAACTCTTAAAATCCTTTCTCTCCCAATTTCCTTTTTCTTCGCTACAATCTCTTCCCTTTCCTTCAAGAAATATATCACTCACTTTAAACGAAGTAGGAGAAGAAATTTATAGGAAAATCCGAAAGAAATTCAACAAACCTTCTTCTCTTAATCCTTCTCGTCCGTTTCTCTTGTTCTTCAATTTCTCCCAAAATAACACTCTGATAATGATAAGAATGAAAAGGAATTGTTATTTCTTATCCTAGAAGGTAATCATTTGCTAAAATTGGAGAAAGAAGAAACCTACCTCGCTCTCGCATGAAGCCCGACCGTCCGCCCTTCACTGTTCGCGCGAACTGCTTGTTCCGCGACTCTTCTGTTCGCGGTACTAATAGGTTAGGCCGGTCGGTTCACTTGAACCGACCGGATGAACCGGTTATTACAGCACAATCTGAATGTGAATCTATTCGAGGATGCAGTATTATTCAATTTTTGCTGCCATCAATCTATGATATGAACATTTTATCTCATATCCTTCCTTAAAAGAGATTTTCTGCTACTACGATTAGTTTTTTTTTTTTAAGAAAAAAGTTGTATAATCTAAGCAGGACTTTTGGAGTTAAGCGGATATTTGTTCTTCCATCTTAAGTTATTAGTTTTTTTTGGTCCATTCATCAATTTTTAATTTTACATTTTTTTCTCCTGAACTGGTTGGTGCAGATCCTTGGTATCAAGTGGGGTTTGTCCTCACAACAGGAATCAACAGCTCATATGTATTGGGATATTCACAATCAATTATGGTTCCTTTGGGTTGGATATTTGGTTCTACTGGTTTATTTTTAGCAGCTGCAATTTCCTTATATGCTAACTCTCTGGTCGCTCGTCTTCATGAAGTTGGAGGTAGGAGGCAAATTCGATACAGAGATCTTGCTGGTCATGTATATGGTAAGGTCTCAACCTGATTTATGGATGACAAGTTAAAGAAACTTGATATGCTTTTTCTATGTAGATTCAAAGTCATCAAGTCAACCATCCTCTTAAAGCCGTTGAGGAGTTAGTACTTCTCTATTAATTGGTCATTCTTGCATTATCTTTAAGCTTTTCATGTTGTTTGTTTCAAAAATTTGCAGGTAGGAAAATGTATGGCCTTACATGGGCACTCCAATACGTCAATCTATTTATGGTCAATGCTGGTTATATTATCCTGGCTGGGCAGGCACTCAAGGTCAGATAAATGCTATTCTTATCCTTGTTTTTAGTTTTTAAGTTATTAAATGAGCTTTCTTCATCTGCTTGCCCTTAGCTACAAGCAATGGTTGGAGTTTAGAGATACGCTGCAGAGTTTCTAGAATGTTAATTGATCAATGAATATCCCACAGTGCAAATCCTTTTAGAAAAATGGATGAAGCTTGATGAGAAGTTTTGAATGTCTTTCTCAGATGATAGATTGATGATATGTCCTAAGAGAATACATATTTATGTGGAATTATTAAATATGTGGACTTGAAATTTTCTCCTCATTAGATTTTCACAATATTTTATTGATATCTCTGATTTAATCTCACAAGCATTCTTAGTTTTAAATATCTTTTCATGACTTTATTTTTTATATATTTGATTTTTTTTGGCTTTCAAATAGATGAAAATTATTATTATTAAGCATATTATTATCTTTCTTGAAAATTATTATCTAGTGTAGTTTAAGTTTGATTAATTAAATGAATATTACATGAATTTAATATATAAATATAATATACAATTCATGAATGCTCTAGTTAGTAAAAGGTTTATTTCACTTTGCGCTTTCCACATTGAAGAAGGAAGAAACTTCTGTGCATCGCATTGTACTTAGCATTTTGAAAATATTTATCTTTTTTCGGCTACAATGATCTTCTAATCTTTGGAGAGATTTTGTAATTATTTCAAGGTTGTCGTGTTAACACTATAAATAAACCATTAAGGGGAGAGGCTTGGTATCCCACAATATCAAGCAAATAAAGAGAAGGGAGGGGGATTTAAGAAAGAAATGGAATAGGTTTAAATTAATAAAATGTTTGGGATAGATTGCTATCCTTAAAAAAAGGAACTAAAATTATATGGATTGTAATTACTCAGAATGATTTGCAGGAATAGATTTAATTCCTAAAGCATTATTAAACACAAATGGATGGAAAAAGAGGATTAATGAAGCCATCCTCAAATAGTTGTGATAAGGCTAATAATGATAATTATCCTTCATACAAAGGGGAAATATTGAATTTGATTTATTATATTATGCTTGTTTTTGACAGCTAATCTTGTTCCTACTCTTAATTTCCACTGTCATGCAGGCTCTCTATGTTCTATACAGGGATGATGGTGTTTTGAAGCTTCCTTACTGTATAGGAATTGCAGGAATTGTTTGTGCTCTTTTTGCTTTTGGAATACCTCATCTATCAGCTTTAAGGATATGGCTGGGATTCTCCACATTGTTTAGTCTTGTATATATTGTGGTAGCATTCGTGCTCTCACTTAGGAACGGTAATCCTCATCAAACATTCTCAAGTTATCCTATCATGTTGTTCTTAATGTTCAAATGCCTTTGCTAATTTGGTTTTGGTAAATTTAAGTAGAAGTATATTGTGATTTGGAATGGCTATTGCAGTAGCCTTTAGGTTATACCTTATTATTAATAGTTGTCAATAACTGATAAGCTATTCTTCATGGTATTTGTCAGATCCTTTCTATGTCAACAATTAGTTATTCATATGAAAATTCATTTTTGTATGACCAGTTCATGCATTTCTTTGTCTGTTTGATAAATATTATGCTAGTCATAGACTTATAGTGTTTGCCGCAACTTTGGCATGAAATAAACTGATAGAAAAGTTGGTGCTAACAATGACTATATTTGCAGGATTGAACAGTCCAGCTAGGGACTATAGCATTCCTCAATTACATAACAGAATTTTCAGTACCATTGGTGCCACTGCAAATCTGGTTTTTGCTTATAATACCGGGATGCTTCCAGAAATACAGGTATGCTCAATTTAAACTTCATGAAGAGGTAAAAAAGAGTACTTAATTCAGTTTTTTATTAATCTATACACTGAGAGTCTGCTTTAGCAGTATAGCTTTACCAAAAAAATTTCATGCTCCACTTTGTTGTGCTAAGGAGATGGAGTTTATTGACCTCTTATAAAATGCCTAGTTGGAGAATGTTTTTTGACCTTGGTTGAGTATGGAATTAAAAGATTTTTGGATTTCTAGTTGTCAATTTTAGGGCAACTTATTAGGTGCGGACATCGGACAGAGAGAATCATCCGGATTTCTCTCTGTCAATAGTAAAAGCGCACTGCTTTGACTGTAGACAGAGAGAAATCCGGATGATTCGCTCTATCAGGTGTGTGAACCTAATAATTTCTCCAATTTTAGGCGGAAGTTACTCGGCTTGGCTTTTTATCTTTTCAATCTTTTTTCAAGAGCACAGCATGCTTTTAATCATCATGGATCTTTTGTGCTTCTTCCTTCATTGATGTTGTCTATTCCAGTATTTACTCGCATTCAAATCACTGCTGGCTATCTAATTTATGGCCCGGGAATCCCAATTACATAATATTGCAGGCTACCATAAAAGAACCAGCTATCAAAAATATGGAGAAAGCACTGTGGTTCCAGTTCACAATTGGTGGTTTGCCGCTATATGCTGTTACTTTTATGGGTTATTGGGCTTATGGTTCTTCAACCTCGACCTATCTCCTCAGCAGTGTTCAAGGACCAGTTTGGGTTAAGACAATCGCCAATATTGCATCCTTTCTCCAGACAGTCATTGCGTTGCATGTACGTTCCCCACTAATTTGTGCGCCTCTTATTTTCTGCTAGTAAGAGGAATGTGGTATTTCCTTTCTTTTCTCTTGCTTCATTATTCATTTAAATGCCATTCTTTCTTTCTTTTTTTTTTCTTTTTTTTTTAAAGGGGAAACCCACAAAGGGGCCTACGTGTTAATTAAAAAAATGATTATAAAGTCCTTAAAGAGAACCTTCAACTCGCTAATGTTCAAAAGAGATATAATATAATTCAAAAGAAAACCTATGAGCTGATGATTCTCGATTCTACAAAATACCCTAATAACATTCTAGGCCTACGAGAGAACAGGACCCAAAAAATGAAGAAAAAGGAAAATACTTTTGGCACCGTCTTCCTCCAAAAATTCCAGCTAAGCTCCAAAATCTCGATCCTTTCAATCTGCAAGAGAATCAGACTGCAAAACCAACAAGTATATAGCAAAAGATATGCAGGATTATAACTAAACAAATTAAAACACAAAAGGATACAGATTTTGAAATAACCAGTCAGATCACTACCATCTGCAATAAAAATATTGATAGTTGAACTTGAAAGCCATTAGGACATTCCAAATACATAAATAATTAGCATAAGGCCCTGAACAAATAGCCAAACCCGAATTTCTAACATAACAATCCTCAGGTTTAAATTCAACCATCCAAAATAAATTTGAGATGCCAAACAGTAAAAAACTGCTGTTTAAGCTCATGCAAGTAATATTCGAGATGCCACCAAAAACATGAATCACTTGCCACTCCAGCCTACTCCTAAACCCACCCAGGCTCAAGAGGAAATTGAGAAGAACAAAATTAAAGTCATCACAGGAGATTGGGCAGAGGTAATTGCTGCAATGTCTTGCAGCAATAGCATACCAAGACCAATAAACACCCAGAATAGAGCCACCACTGATACAGTTAAAGAAGCTCTTTGTTATGCATATTGTTTTAATGATTTTATTCAGCTTGGTAAGATTAGCTGATAATGTTATTAGGCATCATTCAACTCTCTTGTTTCCTGATTCTTATTAAAGAAAATATTTCAATTTGAATCTGGCCAATAAGGCATATTTTAAACTGCTCTTTTGTGCGGAGTTAATGATCCTTCAGTTGCTTTGTGCCTAATTAATTTTCTATAAATTTATCTAAAAATAGCTTTGTAAAGCCTGATTCCTAAATTCTTATGTTTTTTTGTGCACTTCAGATTTTTGCAAGCCCTATGTATGAGTGTTTGGACACGAGGTTTGGCAGAGAAGGTAATAATCCCTTCTCCTTACAAAATGTGTTATTTAGGATTCTTGTCAGAGGGGGTTATTTAACAATAAACACCATGGTTTCTGCTCTCCTTCCATTCCTTGGAGACTTCATGAGCCTAACTGGAGCCTTGAGCACACTCCCTCTCACATTTGTTCTTGCAAATCACATGTATCTCAAGGTTAAGAAGAAGCAGCTTTCAGCTTCTAAAAAGACCTGGCACTGGCTGAATGTTGTGGCCTTCAGTTGCTTGGCTGTAATAGCTGCGATTGCTGCCCTGCGGCTCATCGTATCTGATTCCAAGAGGTACCATCTTTTTGCTGATCTTTGAAACCTTTAGGTTTCATTTGGGATGGCTTTCTTACTATTTAAAGCAATTTTTTAATAAAATTTTTATACTAAAAAACTGCTTTAAGAAACAGTAAAAAAGTGGTTCCAAACAAAGCTTTAGTTTGAAAATTAAGGCTCTGTTTGGATGCTGAGAATTTAAACGAAAGGAAATTGAAAAAGCAGTTGAAAATCTCGTATTTGGTTTCCTCAACTTTAACTCCTATCCAAGCAGAGGCTTTTCTTTTTCGCCAAAGGGGGATGCCATTGACATTGTGTAGCATATTCAGTTTCATTATATGATTGTATATATTATTGTTCTATATCTTTAGCTAAGAACTGCAATGCCCATCCTTCTGACATGTTGATTTAGTGATCGAGAAGGATAATTGGGTCATTCATTTCACTCGATTACTTATATTTGTACTTTGGAAATAATGTCATTGCAAATTTGATATCATTATACTATTTTTTCTTAATCTATCAAGACCGACTCAACATTACTCCCCTATCTGCTGAAATAATTTCGGTAAATTATTCTGTGCAGTAACTACTGAGAACACATCTTTAATTATAAATTTGTTAAAATTGAAGTTTGGATTGTTACAGATTTAATTTAGAAGTTGTTGATTCATATTTGATTGAATTTTTAGGGTATATGTATATATATATAACAACTTAGATATATACTCTAAAACAAATAAGAGTTAGGAGGCTATGTTTGATACTTAGCTAATTAGAGACTACTGGCTTGAAGGATCAAACAACATAATTAAAGTTATGATTGTTTTCCTACAAAATTAGACTGTAAATTATAAACAGGAAAATAACTAAAATAGTTCATTGACACTTCATAAAGGAACAAATTGATCCTCAATTATATTGAAGGATTACTTTATCTCTCAAGCCTTTAAAAAGAATCAAAATAATCTCATGATGGGACTATTTAAATTCATTTTTGTTGAGGGATTAAATTGATACTTTGATATAATTGAAGATCATTTTGATCTTTCATAAATAGTCAAGATATTATTTTAATTTTTTTTCTCTTATATAAAATACTGGATGCAAATCTCAGTCATTTGCTTTTGGGGTCTAAATTCAAACTTTTCAACTGCAAATAACTTCCAGAATTGAATCATTGGAAAAACAAAGTTAAATTAATAATAGTACCAGCAGTGTTCAGATCTTCAGGCAATTCAATAAAAACTGGGAACTAACCTCTCTACCATATCAAATTAAAGGCAAAAAATAATAATACTGAGGAAAAAGAAAATCATCCACATAGGCCTTAGCTGTTAAGCACCCTTCTAAAAACAAGATAAAACTTAGAAGGAAAAGACTGTAGACTGTGATGAAAGGTCCTCAGGACTTCATGTCTTCTTCTTCATCTTCAATCTTAGGGGCCAAGTAAAACCTGATGTACCCCATGTCAGCAATCTTGTATTCAACCACCACTGGCAGCTCAGAAGACAGACTAATAGTCACAGACTCAGATAATGTTGTAGCTTTAGTGAAAGAATTCAAGTATCTGAGAGCAAAGGTTAGGCTCACTGGTTCATTCATCTCAATGATAGTTGCCCCCTCTGGCTGTTAAATTGAAAGAAAAGCATATTCAATATATATATAATCACCATTTGATTCCAGTATTTATATTCAAACTCATGAACTAAATGTCATATTTAAATAACCCAAAAATATCATCTTTAGGAAGTGTTTGGTATCGGATTTGTCCATTGTTTTTTGTAGGATTTAACATAAATCTAGCCAAACGGAATATGCATCACTGTAAATCCGGCAAATTCGTAAATCCAGGATTTACAAATTTTCAACAAATCAATATAAATCATAATTCCATTCCTATTCAGATTTAACGTGATTTACAGCTGCTAAAGTTCTTTCCACAACTGAATCAATCTATTGCCAAACAACAACTCTAAAGTTAACAGGATTTAAACTCTATCATACCAAACACTTTTCAGGATATATGAGCCTATAATTTACTAAATTCAAATTTACTGGATTTAGTAAATCCTATTAAAATTGAATCCAATCCAATACCAAACACCCCCTTAGTCAGTCTAGTCACTCACTTTTTCAAACATCAAATGCGTACCTTATCAACTGTTTTGTTCTGCCGGCAGACAATGTTAGCAGATCCAATATCGCCTCTGGTAGAAAACTTGACTCCTTCCTTGCTGACTGAAATAACAACTGTGATGAACAAAGCAAAACACTTATCAGAATAATCACACAACAATTCATATAAAACTAGTGGTTTAGATATAACCAGAATTAAGGTTTTACCAGTATCTCCTATGCTGCTGAGATCCTTGCATATTCTTCCAAACTCTGAAGATGGCATCTTTACAATTGCATGATACTCAGCTTCAGGAATGCCCAGATGCTCGCTATCAATGTCCATAAGCTTCATCTCGAAATCAGAAATCTTGTCTTGATCTGCTCACAGACAGACCAAGTGTATCAAGATTTGACTAGAAGAAAGGATCCAACCAAACAAGTATTACATAATCAAAGACTGTAACGCTACATCTACAAAATGAAATTTTGAATGGGAAAAGCATCTTCACAATTTCTCTAAGAATCGGTCCAACGATCAACAATACAATAAAATGCTCAAAAAAACAAATATTGAACAAATATATCAAGCGAATAGAGACCAAAGCAGGTTCAGATGATCTTTCCACTTACTAGGGCTTTCGAACATGAAAGTAACAGTGTCGCTGCCATCGTCTCCCTTGATGGTAATAATATCATCGTTTCCAGCACACTTGAGCATCTTGGACATGTTATTGAGGTTCATCCCCATGGAAATATTCCGATCGCAGCGATAGTGCTCGAACCCCTCGGATCGGAGGAGCAGCGCCACCAGAGCAACATGGCTAGAGTCCATGGCCTGAAGGGAGAACCCCGTCGCCGAGCAGTCGAAGTTTGCATCAGTAACCAAATCTTTGATCGCCTCGAGAACCTTCTTCAGAAGACTGCCCTGCACTAGCCGTAGCTCCAACATCTTCCCGCTAGCTGCAGTTGATTCACGAACAATTTTCCTGAATGTGGAGAAGGGAAAGTCTCCTCTTTTCCCTTTATCTAGCTTGAAATAGTATGAGCCAAGTATTCGATTTAAGTTATGGAGCCGCGGAGATTTAATTTTCCTGCGAAGAGCTTGGCGGGAATTAGGAATCGGTTCCCGCCAGTACTTCGGGCTTGGCGGGAACACAATTTCTTTCTAATTTATATTTTATGTATTGATCTTAAAATAAATTCTTAAATTTTTTACTTATTATGATAAAATTTTTATTATAATATCTAAATTAATTTATTTCAAAATAAAATTTTGTGGTGTGATAGGATGAATAAAGAAGATAAATGATCAAGTATGATTTTATTTTAATAAACAAATAATAATATAAAAATAAAAAAAAAATTATAATTTTCTTTCTAGTAGAGCATGGGGTTGTGCCTTAATTACACCCATGGACCTACGGCAATAGTGTTTGATAAGGGCATCTTCAGCCTAAAAATTCATCTTCGACTTCAAAATACTTTAAAACTCTAAAATACAGTAATTCATTTTCAATCGAACTTCATTTTTTTATCCTCTTTCGCGTGCTTTTTCATCTCGCTGTGAAGGTAACCATCTTTTTCTTTTTTTCACACGCTTCTTCGGCAAATCCAGTGACATAACCAATTGACATATGTGAATAGCACGATGTCAATATTAGCATCGCACTATTCACCTGCCGAATTTTGATGTGCAATTTAGCATTCGAATTGAGCGAATGACGTGCTGCATACCACCATATACAGTTTGGTTGGAGATGATCTTGTTGAAGTTTCCTTATGTGAGTGAGGTGCTAATGTTCATCTTCTTTCACCAGTCTAGAATTTGCTACTCTATCATGACTGACATATAAGTCAGGTAATATTTCATGTGCCTTATACCTATAAAGAAGTCGATCAACTGCCCATGTGATCCTAAATTATGTATATATTATAAATTTACAATGATCATTGTCATTATGCAGAGTTGCATAACTCTAAAGACTCTACTTGAAAGCTAGCAAAGAATGACTTCTTATGAAAAATTATCATTGATGGATGACAAAAGAGATAACCTTTAAAAGAACACCATAGTGTTTAATCCAAATTTTTCTATAAATCAACTTGAAGTTTTACAAAACTTTGATTGATATCAATAGCTTAGTTAATGTACTATGTCTTAACTTTAATGAGTCAGTGGTTTTTAAATCTAAAGAACTTTTACTTATGATTTTTCGAGCCCCATCTTACACCCCTCATAAGAGTAGAGTCAGATCTTGTTTCTCCCTTTGCCACAATCCAGAAAGGGCTTTATAAGAATCTTCAACCTAATCATTTACATCACAATTGTTTGAATACACAACATCTTTGAAATGAATCAAGTTGTTCCGGCTACAAAAAAATATGTACCTATTATCTATTTGTTGTATTGTTTATTAGATGTAGAGAGAAAGAAATAGTGAGAGATATGAAAACTCAATTGACATCTCCTCAACTATCAATTATATTGATAATTCCTCTTCGACTTGTTTCAAAATTAAGAAGTCCCTTCATCTTAAGGCGGTTTGCCTGGAAAAATTATGTGGAAATTCAAAGGCTTATCCACTGGTTTGTCCCTCTGTGTTTTCTTCACTTTATGTTGCTTTTCTTGGATGGAGATTGGAGTTCTTGCTCTATGTTGCGTTCTTATTCTGTTGTCTAGTTGTATTGCGCCTCTTATGGCCTTTTAATTCGTGGAATTTGGAGTTTCATCTCTTATTCTTCTAGGCCTTCTTCTGTTAGTTTGGCTTGGATGGTGGATATGGACTTGGATTGTGTTTTGGTGCCTTCGACTATTGTTTGGTGGGGGTTCTTTTGCTTGATTGAATTTTTGGTGGACTGTGATGAATCCCCCCATTATGCTTATATATCAATTTTCCCATGTAAGGTCTTGGCCGGCAACTAGGGTCACTTTGGCTCCTATGTTTTGATGTTTTGGAATCATATTTGGGTTATACATCTGTGATTATTAGTCTACTTTTTTACTAAATTAATTGTTCTTTTTCTTATTTTTACATAGTAGAATGATATTAGGCTCAACCTCTAATTTCCCCAAAAAGAAAAGATACCAATCATAAAATTCAGAAATACATGAAGTTTCTAGATATCTAACATCTTATTCACTGACTTTATTGAGATCTATAAAATTTAGGAAATGAAAATTAATAAATAGAGCTTTGGAAAATAATTTTAAAAAAATATTTATTAACATGAAAACAGAAAATATATTATAATGAATTTCTAAATTTAGAAAATATGTGATTTTCTTGAAAGATAAAATACATGTATTATTTCAATTGAATGTTCTTAATAATTTAAATTATATTTTCTTTGGTTATTCAAATATATATTGATATTTAAAAGTTGAAAATTTTCCTGTTTGACTTTTATATGGATTTTTTATTTATTACATATTTTTTAATTGCATCTTGATTTTAGCTGTATTTATATCGGATTGCTTCCTTCAAAATCTTAATTTTAAGTTTGCTTTTAATATTAAAAACGATAAAGTAATTAATTTAATTATGATGTAGAGTTGTTATTTTATTTTTTTGTTATTGACATTAGTTTTTTAAGGAATCCTAAGGTAGAAAAATTTAGTAAAACAAATAATTAGAGAGGTACTCTCTCTTTCTCTCTCTCTCTCTCTCTCTCTCTCTCTCTCTCTCTCTCTCTCTCTCTCTATATATATATATATTTATTGTTCATTGACTCCATATGATATTTTGTTTTTTATATCACCTAAATTTTCTTATGATAACTAGCAAAATCTTAGGCTTACACATGGCTCATTTGTAGATTAGGCTTATAATAAAAAAAATGCATGATTTATGATTATGGCAGGAGTAGTACTGATTAAGCAAATGAGTTCCTCACTGATCAGTACATGAATATATGACATAGATAAATGAGATGTCAGCTTCCAGTCAATTTTCACACCTACGTTATATTGTGCCATTGTGAGTTTGCATATAGTGTACAATCTACTAAATTATAAGTAAATTTCACATAAACTCCACACACATAAGCTACCTTTTTATTTAATTAGTTTCAAATGTATCAATCTACGCTTTATTTAGGATTGATTGGTCTTTTATTTACATAAGCGACTAAGTGATTCCATGACATTCTTAACCATAAGAAGATGTAAGTTTGAGCTTATATATTTTTATTATATTGAGCTATCCACTTAGCTACATTACGAAGACTGCTGTGTTTTTTTTGTTACTCACAATAAAGTTATAAGACTTATTACAACACCTTCTCCACTGCATTGAGAAGACGTTTGCGCTTGCCTAATCTTACACAGTTAAAATGGCAGCCTCATAACTTCATTCCATTATTCTAATATCCTCTACCATATCGAGGAGATTCACATGATCTCCATAATGTTCTTAGTGTATTCTCGATCACATTTAGTAGGCATCCGAACTTTCATGATAACACTTTACAAAGCTATGAGTCTCACATTTGACATATTTTCAATCACATTAAGGAGATGTTAGGGTCTATTAATTATATACGATCAAATTTTAAGTACCACTCCTTCGATGTCTTCTCTATCTTATTGAGGATATGTTTAGATCTTAAGTGTACATCCTATATATATATTCTCCACTACACTATAGAAATATATATAATAACTTCCATTCCATCTCTTCTACCTTCCCTACCACATATAGAAGATAATATGGCTTCTTGATCACATGGAAATCAAGATATAAGTCCCATTTTATATGTTGTCTCTTCCACATCGAAAATATATCCTTATTTCCTACCCTACACCATTACCATTAGAGCATATGTAGCCTTGTTAGTATTTGCATATATTATAGCACAATACTATAAGTTCAAAATGGGTTTCTCCCTCATATAACAATGCAATATAATTCCTGTTTGTTAACCTAGGGCTAAATCTACACCTTTAATCTATGAGATCCCCTTAGATGAGATAGCTCATAATTGCTAATAAGAATCCTTAGAGATCACCATGCAATTTAGTAGACTAAGGATATTGAAGAACTTATAAAAAATAAACAATAGGATCTTGACTGAGTATGTAATCCAATTTGATGTATTAGTATTTAATCCTCACTCATAATATTTGCTCATTCCTTACTCATGAACAATTGCACCATATGGCACCATACATCCATTATGGATTGTTCCCTCAAGCTGATATGGAGTTGTAAGTTTCCTCATGTCCCTTGAAAATGCTTTTCATCCTATCATATTTGATTTCTATGATTCTTACCCATTTTATCCTTTTATATAACCCCAGACTTTAGCTTGACTAAACTTACATTAATTATACCTAATTTGAATTCAAACATTGACTTATTAATCGAGAGTATTTTCCGACATACCTAGGATAAAAGTAAACTAATGTCCTTGCATTAAAAAAACATCGACCTCGATAATTAAAATAAATCTATTTGGAGCCACATTCTTTATAAGAAAAATATATGACATATGCTTAATATATATTTCATTGATCCCTACATGCTTATATAGTGAATTAATAAGCTATGATTAATCCTCCAAAATAGCATCTCAAGCCATTTCAAAGCCCAAAAATATATATTTCATTAGATGTGCAAGTTGATGGTGATTACATGGCCTTTAAATTCCAAGAGGACATTTTTTTGGTTCTTTCTCTTATGTTATTAGAGCAGTGGTCTACTATATAAGAATCAAATGATTTAATTGTGCTTGGCTAGAAAGAAAATACGAAGTGTAAAAGCTTATCCTAAGTCGATGAAGAGTTTATAATTGAATGTAGGCGAATTGAGCGGTGGACGTCATAGATATGAATTATGTCAAAATTGTGCTATAATTTATATTTATATTACCAAGGTACAAGCTAATTAAATATTATCAAACACAATCAAATATGTATATTATTTATTAACTAAAAACTCTTAAAAACAAAATAATTTGAAATTAATATCAAGGCAAATAAAATCAAATTTGTATAATAAATTATTATTAATATTTATAATCCTAACCCTAGCTCAAGCTTTAGCACTAGTTTATGAGAAGATTATTGTGATGATCTTCTCATGGAGATCTACATATATATCATAACCATTTTTATTTATTAATATTTCTAAGATAAACTTTTGAATATAATTTTTGTTTATCAATGACATATATATATATTTCAATGTAATATAAATAAATATAAAAAATTAAATGTATGAGAATTATTTTTTATGGTGATGGCAAAGGGTTTGAAAGCCCATGAAAATTCAGGATTTGTCAGGGGCATTCAGAAATGACAGCATTGATTCAAGAAATGGTAAAGCCTAAAGAGGCCCAGCCCACTTATTAATTCGGCTCGACTCAACGAGTTAGCGTTTCGATGGTACCAAGGCGGCGCCACAAACCAGGTCTTCGTCGGCTCTCCACCGCGGAGAATCCTCAAATCTCCGAGGAGGTGTTGTGAAACCCCAGTTAGGGTTTTCCTCTTTGGCGAGAAAGCACTATGAGACCGCTCTTGGGTCTTCTCCTAGTCTTGCTCTTGCTTTCGGTATCTCTGGTTGCAGTCAAAGGCGCCTCCGATTCGAAGCCGGAGAGCGAGAAGAAAAATAAGTTTCGGGAAAGACAGGCCAGCGATGACATGCTCGGTTATCCAAACGTGTAAGATTGAATTTTTATCTTTATAATTGAACATTGCATGTATGAAACCTTGCTAGAGCGTGCTTCTAAAGTTTTCTGTTAGATTAAACCATCGGAAGCTTGTGGTTTCTCTGTGGTCACAAGAGTAATTATCACGTTTGAATTTCTGCTACACAATAACGACATTTTGGTTATAGTCTTCCGAAAAGGATGGGTGTAGTCAGGTGCCAATACTGGATCATGGAGTTTGTGGCGGTTAACTAAGATTTAGGTAGTCAGTCAATTTTCTGTATCGTGCGACATGTCTCAGTTTTATGAAGTTTGAAAAATTGAAGGAAGTTCACGAGGTTGAGTCCTAAATATGAAATAGGCTGTAACCAGTACCTGAAGCTACCACTAATGCATTATTTGTGGAGGGGTTTTTGCATGCAACCTAACCCTTACATTTGCAGAGAGGCTGTATTTGTGAATGTTATATCTGATGCTATACTCTTAAATTAAGCTTACTCATCCGTTCTCAGAATGGATTAGGCCATTTTCAATTGTTTTATTTCGCATTTCTTTTTCTTTAATATAAATATATATCTTTTCCCTTTGAACTGCTTTATATTTAGAGATGTCCCCCAAAATTGAAAAATTTGCATTTATTTATAATACTACGATAAATCTGACATGCCTTGAGGTTGATGTTGTTAAAATGTGACTTGAAGTTGTTGTCAATTATTTTGTTGTTGGTTTCGTTTCAATGACAGATGTAGACTGAATTGTAAAACTTGTAATGTTAAGGTGGAAGTTTCTTCGATACAATTAATATATCTTGATTTTCTAGGTCGGCTTAAATAGCAACCCGCTTGCCCAAGCAGGCAACTCCAATCTCATCATAGTCGGAACTGATTGAAGCTTACAAATTTAAATTACTCGGTGATCATATTTTTGAAATTTGTAGGCTATCCTCCCCTCTAGAGCCGCATCAATCAATGGTGCTTTCTCAAACTTGACCTATTGATTTCAAATATCAGTAGGAGTAAATTAAATACAATGGATTTGAAATTTTTGGTGTTTTGCTGGAAGAAAAGCAAATGCAGTGTAATAATTTGAGGTATTTGGAATTCCCTACCTAGTTTATTTTCAATGTATTTGGAATTTGCCCAATTTGACAAAACTTCAAATACACAATGCGTGTGAAGCTTCACCGTCAGCCCGCCGATCTTTGCTCGTTGCTGCTTAGTCCATTGATAGTCGTTGGCCATCAATTGACAGCTGTTGCCCCCCATTGCTTGCTACTATTGCTGCTGCTGACTATCATCGGTACTTCTGCTGCCAACCCCCACCACTGCAATCATTGTCTCTAGCTGCATGCTTCTCGCTTGCTCCATTGTCGTCACCTTTGGTTGGCATCATATTTTAAATATATTTTTTATTTTACAAGCAAAAAAAAAAAAAAAAAATATTTTTTTTTTTTTAAAAAAAAAAAAAAAAAAAAAAAACAAATACATGATTTTACTTTTCATTGTATTTGGAATATATTGGATTTTTAAATACTTATAACCAAACAATCCCTTAATAGAAAAGATAGTTGATTTGTTCACATCTTGAGGTTACCATCATTTATTTTACCTCTAATTTAATTACATACATTAGAAGTGATTGAATTGTGACAAGAACATGCTCATGTATGTTGTTACAACTATCGACATATTTTTCTATCTATGTATTGGGGTTGATGACAATAGATTGAGTTTGAGGTCAATGGAGGATTTTTTTGGGTATTTCTTATCTTTCAAAATTTTGCTTAGTAATTCATTTGTGTTATACCAAACAATAAAAAAATTAAAATGTGGAAAAATTGAATGAAGTTCCCTATTAATGCACCCAACCAAATAACTCTTACTGAATGGAGAATGTAGTTTAAGGCGAGCTAACTACTTGCCTAAGTGACTAAGGAGCGGAGGCATGTCTTAATGTCCCACACATGTCCCAAAAGAGCATTATTACTAAAGCATTACCTAGATAAGCATCTCGATTTATGGTGCTAGGCAATGAGATGAGCATCTTGCCTTCACTAGGAATATGGGTGATAATATTTTTAATATGATTGATGAGTTGGTTTTTTGTGCATATCATTTTTTTTATCGAGTGATATGGAAAGAATGTTAAAGGTTGACTAAAATGTTTCACATTAGGAAACAACTTAGTTCAAATGTAGCTACAAGTACTTTAAATTCTAAAATTGAGATTTTGACTATAAATAAGATGAGTCTGAGAGGATACAAATGGAAAGATGGATGGTGATGATGGAATGTTAGTAATGATTAGGTTTTTTAATTATTTTATCGTGCATTTGCATAACAAATACTTATAAACCATTATTTATATATCTAACTCCTAAAATTAATTAGTTACTTACATAACACAAAAAAATTTAATAACTTAAAAATACCACTTAGTTTGACTCCATCTTCGCTACACATTAAATTCCCTTATCCTCTCTTGTAACTTTACAATTTTCATTTTTTGTTTGCAGTTATTGCTAAGCTCTTATTATGGTCTTATTAGAGGATGAGTTGGAAGATGATCTCGTTGGAGGATGAGTAGGAAGTTGATATTTTCAATCTAAATTTTTTGTGGAAGTAATCAATTAAAAGGATGAGTGAGAATCGAAGTCATTAAAGTCACCGTCGCTATTTTAAGATTGGAAGTTCTCACTTATGGATGAGTTCATGGATATGTGTTGATGCAATCAAGATTTATCAATTTATATTATATTATTTTATTTTATTGTGTTTTGGACGTTATGTAATTTTATTTTGTATGATCCTATAATGGAAAACAACCCACGATCATGCCAGGTTAGGTGCTCTCAGGTCAATACACTCCATTGCCTTTCCACTTGTGTTTTTTTGCTCATTTTCTCCTATGGATATTTGGTTTTCCTTGCTGTTGTCCACTCAGTTTCCCTGTTGCTGGCTGCTCGGTTTTCCACTTATTGTTTCCCTATGCAGAATGCTTTGACTTCTCTTCTTGTGGGCTGATTTGGATGGTTCTTATTGGCTGTTTTGGTGGCACATTTATGCGAGCAAATAAATGGCTCTTTCTCGATTTTATGAATAAGACACATATACAGTAAAAATCATTTAAGTTCTTTTATATTTAAATATATCTTAAAAATTTCATCATAAATTAGTATCTTAATTCCTATTAACTTTGTGTTTATATGACGGCTTTCCTCTTAGGTAATATTAAATTACTCACTATTTATGGAAATTAATATCATGACTCAATTCAAGTTTTTTACTTATTTCATGAAGTAGCAAATAATGAATAATTCATTTCTATGAAGAGCAGTCTTTATTAACAAAATCGTCAGTGACATGGATAATTTTTATTATATAATAACTTTTCTTTATCATTAGTAACAATTATACCTTTTTCTATTTAAAAATGATCATAATTATAAACTAAATATTATTAGTAATATCTTGTTAATTTCATCGTTAATTACTTAAGAATTATACAACTAGTTATGAATCATTGAATAATATAATATATGATTTAAGTAATTATCAAATTAAAATCCTCTTTTATAAAATACTTCCATTCATTAGAATTTAAATCCTTAGTACCCAACTCAGTCCTATATTATGATTCTTTCAAGGAATTCCTTTTTAAATTTCGAAAGTAAACAATAATCCATACCTCACAAAAGAAATAGTTCCTTGTGAGTTAACATACATCAATCCCATTGAAAGAGAACCTACAAGTGAATGCCAATTTCAAGCTATTTCTTCTGAATCATAAATTAGGGAAACTTAGTTTTAGGATTTACCTCATCAAGTCTGAAGAAGAAGTCATCTCATCCTTCCCATTCTCAAGTATTTTTTGTATGTGGTTCAAGCTCAGTTTTTTTGCATATACAAGTTGAGTTTCCTTCTCCCTTTCCAAAGCATAGTTGCTCACCCAGCTTGCTTCTTTCTACCTTTCCTTATTGGCAGTTTCCCTCCCTTGATCTCTCACTCTATTCCGCTCTCTCCCATTTTTTCGGTCTCACTCTTTGTAACTTGCTCATTTCGTTCGACCCTTCGTTGTCTATTTTTGAAAACTTTTTTTTTGTTTACTTCAATTAATTAATCACTTAATCAAAATTTAAGCAATAAATTCATTTTAAATAAATTTAAAATTGATGAATTGATTAAATCTTAACTCTATCTAATGATTGTTAATTTATTACTTTTTTTCAAAAAATTCTAACTAAATATGCCAATTTTTTTGGTCTTTACATCCCCATTTATAAAAATTTCATCATCAAAATTTGCATACTATTCCTAGTTACAATATTATAGCCTAAACTATTTTCTGCAATACATCACTAAATAAATCTGGACATTGCTACTTAATATTTACATTATCATAAAAACATCAACTTTAAATCTATTCAGCATAAGTATGAATATCGAGTATAAAATAAAATATTTGATGTAAAGTAACATATTGTTATATGTTATTAGCAACACCTTAACAAATTTAATCAAAATTATTTCTGACATCAATATGTTCTTTGGTCTCTTGTTGAGTCGAGGCATAGATCTGCGGTTAGGTCCACGTATTCCACCTGGGTTGATCCTTAGTATGAGTTAATGCATCAGACTTAGACACTTCCTATTGGTCATATATTAAAACTTAACTGAGATGGGGCTCTCCATGATTTTCCATCTGATGTAGACTTCAGACTTCTGCATAGAGTTAGGTTAGTTCCTCATATGATTTCTCTACTTCCGACATAGATTGCATATATAAGAGTGCACCGTCATTCTCCCTGATGTAATTTCTCTCATTTAATATAAGTTTCCATAGCCCTACTAACAATTCCACTACTAACTCCACTGGTAATGTTATTGGGATTCTTCTAATTTGAGCCTTTGGCTAAGTAACATATTCATCCTATTCAGTGCTCTTCCTTCCATGTAGATCTCTGTCCTTCTAAGTGGTTTGAAAATCAATTTCTATCATGTTTTCCCTCTCTACCTGTGTTAAATAATCTTCAATCCCTAAGGGTAGTAGGGTTGTCTAATCACATCATTTAATCTAGATAAGAATCAATGATATTTTTTTTTTCTTGCATTTGAAATTAGTTGTAGTGCATATCTTGGTGGGGCGGTGAATTCCACTTTATATTATATAATAAAATTTTATCCTTGCACCAATTTGTAAGCTTATATTACATCCGTCTCCTGAAAATTCTACATAATCTCCTCAATTAATTAGAATATTAGGTAGGTCTCTTAACTTGTCCTGATCTTGTCCTCTCCATTTTTCTGCTTCTTCCTCTAACAGAAATGTAGCAAATGACAATTTCCTTCATCAGGATAGAACATGCTATCCAATATCATCTCAATATTCAATAGCCAATTTTCTGCTTCAATGGGTCATTTAACTTTTGTAAATGATGGCGGTTGCATGCCCAGGAACAACTTCAAATATTTATTCATTGAGGTGGTTTTGCTATTTCCATTATGTTGAGATCTTAAGTCTTGGATCATTGTTTCGTTTCTCTCATCATCTGAGTAGGAGCATTTATATCAACAATAACATTTTTTTGGCACCCCACATTACTCCATATATTCATGCTGTACTAACCCTTGGTTAACCAAATACTTGAGATATAAAAGACAAAATTACCTAATTAGATAACATTAAATATAATCAAACATTCTAAATATCATTAATCATCTTGACTCTTGTTGTTTTTAGTATTAATTAATTAAAGCTTTTATCAAATATCATCTTCATTATGACCCGACTCAGGATCTAAGAATAGCAAGGGCATGAATAGATGGTCGTTCAAAGTTTTTAAATTTCATTTATTGACATTAGATAATATCAAAACAATTTTTCATACATTTTCTCATAATAATAATTTTCGACACATTGAAAGAGCCACTAATTCGCAATATGCGTTCTATTCTAGAATAATAACATATATTATGTAGTTATTTCAACATTTAGAAAGTTTAAAGGCCTATTACTTGTAGCTCCATATCTACGATACACAAATTCGCTTATCCCACTCATTTAATTCTCAACAACTTGTCATGAAAATATTGATTAAATATAATGGTAAATAACTTAGCGGTTATATTATAGTTTCTTAATAACACCAACTTGAATGAAAAAAAATAACATACACTCTAGTTGTCATTTTAAACTATAAGGAAAAAATAAAATGTGCTTTAACATTTGAATAATGACTATGACTATAGAACTTGCTTAATAATTAAAGTGATGTACAATCTTGGAATCATAACATTCATTCCGACTTTGGGGGCTTGATTATATACTGAGCTTATTATATCTAACTTATACTTTTTCTATATGCTAATCCATTTTAGGAGCATTGTCTATACATAACCAGGGGCGGAACCAGCCCTAATTTTCAGGGGGGGCAAACTTATAAGACATATATGTCGGGGGTCCAAGGGGGCAGTGTCCCCTGGCGGGGTTCGACCTGTTGGGGGTAATTACCTAAAGACCATAGTATTTTAAAATTTTTAGGGGGGGCAATTGCCTGAAAACCCTTGTAATAAAGACTAAAAAAATGAATAAAAAAAGGTAAATTACCTAAAAAACCATATAAAAAATAAAAAAAAAAAATTTGAGGGGGGGCAATTGCCCCCCCTGGAACCCATTGGGTTCCGCCCCTATACATAACCTAACCTAACCTTGGCCCATACGTCCCCTTTCTGCACAGTAGGACCTAGATCATATCTTAACATTCTAACTAAAATTATAATTTTAATATTTCTATGTTAATGTATAAAATTTTGGGTCTTTACATGTGGCAACTTATTCAAGTCTTTTTTTCACTTCTAAAACTAAAAATTTGCCAGAGCAAGCTTGTAGAATGTACAAAGTTTCACTTACCTCCTACCTTTAAATAGGAAAAAAAATCATGCAAGTCAGTGATACACTCACATTTTCGGAAGTAAATCGCTGCCTTGTCTCATGTAATCACACTAAATAAAAAAAGGAAGATTTGGATTACTAGACATTCCTTTTCTTAGAAATTTATATATGCACTTTTTGTATTCAATTAAATGAAGGATACTTTGTAATTTTTTTGGTTTCATTTTCTTGATATTTCACATTAGAAAACTTACTACTCTCTAACATTACTAGATGTATTTCATGGTCACTATGAATTTTGTGAGCATCTGAATAATTTTTTCATTGTGTTGATGAATATGGTGAACTTATCTCCAGTTTATGGGCTCTGCACTTTCTGTGCTGCTCAGCTTATCTCCTGCTTAGTTTCCTTTAGTTTAACTTTTTATTTTTTTGTTTGGAATATGTGGTTTAAAAATTCTTTTCATTCAGTTTGTGGCTTTGTGCTAAATTGTTTTGGTCTTTGCTAATACTTTCTTGTAGTGATGAGGATTCATTGTTAAACACCAAGTGCCCACACAATTTAGAGTTGAGATGGCAGACAGAAGTGAGCTCCAGCATTTATGCCACTCCATTGATTGCTGACATTAACAGGTGAATTTTGCCATTTTGGTATCGACTTACCGGGTGGATTCTACTGCTACCGCTTCTCTGTGTTATCAAGGCATTGTGTAGGATTGAATATCTTAGATTCTGATCCTTTTTTTTTTTCTCGTTTTTTTTTTTCTTTAGATTGTGACATCCGACTATGTTGCTTCATAATACACATTGACATGCATTCCCTCTTCTCTTGGTTCTTCAGTGATGGAAAGCTTGAAGTAGTTGTGCCATCTTTTGTTCATTACTTGGAGGTGCTAGAGGGGTCTGATGGAGATAAGTTGCCAGGTATGATTATATTTTCCTCATTCCTTTTATTTTAATTTCTCTACATAAGGATCTTGGAGGTAGCATCCGGTTCTATTAATCATGCAAGGCCATGTGATTGAAATCTGAAAATGTACATTTGTCAAAGGCAAATAAAGTGATGAGCATTATGAGTTTTACCAACAACAACAAAAATAAGAAGCCTTTATCCTACTACATGGGGTCAACTACATGAATCCTTTTTCTCCATTGTGTCATGTTAAGAGTCAAATTCTCTTTTAAATCTAATAAGTAAATGTCATTTCTAATATTTTCTAACCAAGTATTTGTAGGTCTACCTCTACCTTTTTGAATTATAATAATAATATACAATCTATTTCACCATCAGTCTGAATAATAGATCCAAAATATCTAAAACGTGTACTCTTATTAATAACTTAATTGCCCATAGTTATGACCCCCCTACTAGATCTATTACCTCTAAAATTATACTTCATGTATTTAGTTTAGTTCTACTAACTTAAGAGTTTTACCATTGTAATTTATTTTCTTTTAATTTATATTAAGTAAAATCTGCCTATGATGACAGATCTTATATGAACTAGATGTGTTATCTAACATTTTTAGTATTTTGTTAACATTGCATCATTATTGCGAGATTTTAATTCAGTTCATTAATTCCAAATCAGCATGCCTTAGTTTCAATTCCATTCAAAAATTGTTGCAATGAATATTTTAAAGGTACCTATTGCCATAGTTCAAAATTGTGTAATATATTGCGCACGATGACGGACGCTTGAGAGAGAGGTGATTGAGGCTATAAGGTGTATGTCTCAAACAAATGATGCATGCCTTGAGGCAATTTTAAAGAGTTGTAAGTATCTATTTTGAGTTTTTTGATGCGTTGGCCTGAAAGAGAATAACAACAAAAAGCTCAAATAGCCCTAATTGTTTTTTATTTAAAATAAAAGTCTATTTTTACTCCACTAAACTTCATAAACTAAACCCTAGAGTCCTAGACATTCAAAAAAAAAAAAAAAAAAAAACAGGAACAACGAATGTCATAGTTGTATGAAGAAGATTTTAATGTTGACTTTTTTGAAAGACTTATGAATGAGGACAATAAAAGCCATTAAGAAAGCAATAAAAATATTAGCATAAAATTGTATGTAATATAAATTATAAGTAAAAGCTCAAAATAGTCCCCGGACTATTGATAAATGTCCAATTTAGTCACAGAGTTTTGCATTGTATCAATTTAGTCCCTAACTATAAATAATTGAGTCAATTTGGTCAAAAAACCTAAAATAAGAGTTAAAATTAACTCAAAAGTTAAATATGAAGGATATATTAGTTTTTTTTAGAGCAAAATTTAACATGATAAAAATTACTATTAAATTAGATTTTGCTTAAAAAAATAACTTTGGAGTTAACTTTAGCTTATATTTTAGGCTTTGGGTCTAAATTTGCTAATTTTTTAATAGTCGAGGGACTAAATTGGAGCAATACGAAACTCTGAGATTAAATTGGATATTTATCAATAGTTGGTGGACTATTTTGAGCTTTTATTCTATAAATTATAAAGGTCAATACCATCATAATATTCTTATTAGATTTAATTGATTTGGGAAGAGGAATGTGATTGAGGTTAAAGATGATAAAGAAGATTGGGAGGAAGTTGAGACATGTGAGCATGAGGGAGGTAAGAAAAGCAATCAACTATGATGATTCTAATGAAGACCTTCCTAGTGATGGGATTGGGAGTGAGTTTTGAATTCAAGTCATAAGTCATAATTAGTTTATTTCAGGACATGTTATTTATTTTAGACTTCATTGTTTATGTTTATTTTTTTTCTTATACTTATTTATTTTAAGTGGTTGTATGTTTTTTTTATGATATTATGTATTGATTTAAAATTATTACTCTTTAATGCTTTATTTTTCATAATTTTTAATTTATTTAATAATTTTATTTTCAGGCTTATGCATAAAAATGCTTTGAGACTTGCATCTAAAAATGCTTTGAGGTTTACACATCGCATTATGAAAATACAACTCACCATATGGGTATTCAAATTTAAACTTTGCCGGTTCTCCAAGATTACTATGCCACGTATCCTCTTTCCTATTGTTAGTTTTTTTCCACCTTGCTACTTGCAAGTTCCTGTTTCTTTGCCATGTCCTCACCTACCCATTAATCCGTGTACACTGCATTGCCTCCTGCTATTCATCACCGTTGATTGCCACTCCATTACTACTTTCTATTTGCCGTTATTACATGTTCTCTGTACTCATTACTTTTGTTCAAACTTTTCTACTTCTGTTATTCATATTATTGCCTTTTTTTATCCTATAAACACATTGATGCCTTTGTTCCCCATGAACCTGTGGATTGCCATCACTGTATATTGAGATCCTTGGCTCTATGAGTTCTTTTTTTTTAATGCTATCACTCACCTATTTTGGTGTATCTTGTGTTAAACTGGGAATTGAATTTCACAAATAAAAAAATGGATTTTCTATGGGAAATTTTATGCTATTGGAATTCTTGAATGATGTGTTGAGCCATATTGTACTTGGCTAGATATCAGTAGATTAATGTGAAATATCCTATTTTGGCTCCTTATTGGGCTATAAATAAAACTCATAAGGCATAAAATCATTTAACACTTATTATTGTAATATCAATTCAAAGTTTTCTTTTATCAGTGTGTCTGCATTTATTTGATGTATTCTTTTAGAACTTTATAGGTATTAACAACTACTTTTGAGGGTGTGTATCCTTGTAATAGTGTGAGATTTGTTTCTTCCTTTGCGTGTTTTTTATGCTTTTTCTTGTTTATTTCGTTTAGTTGCTGGTTTGTACGTATGATTTGTATATTGAGTGTGCCACTTACCATATTTCCTTTTCATAGCGTGAACTTGGTCATTGTTGAATTCTTACATTCATTCATTGTTTTCTCGTAAAGTTTTATATTTTGGCTGCCATTAAATTATTGTTTGGCATGAAAATCAACTCCTTATTTTTTCATCAAAAGGGAATGATTTTTCTGAAGTTAATTTTTGGTTACCTACAAAATGTGATTTTTTTATGTTTTTATTATGTTTCTCATCTTATGTTGTATTAGTAACTCTATATGATCCTAGGTTGATGTTAACATGTCACTTTGAAGTGGGGCGATTTATTAGAATAAATTAATGTTTTAACTATATTACAAAGCCAACTAAGGGAGTTATTATCAAATTTAGCTAAATGTGGTGATATATCAAATTAATTAGTGACTTGACACGATGGAAGCTAATTAAATATGCCCATATAAACTCGATAATGAATCTAACCATAATAAAGAACCCATTCACAACATATTAGAAGAAGATAAATTCACCATGAAAAAAAAGTTAGTATGGACACACAAGGATTACACCATTGAAAATTATGATAGTAAAATCCCAAAATAGTCCTAGACTATGCTCGTGTGGCAAATTTAATCACAGAGTATCTCATTGTTGCAATTTTGCCTTTCGACTATACAAAGTTGATTCAAAATGATCCCATATATTATAATTATGATATAAAATTGATCCCATTTTAGTTCGTCAATTATAAAATTTATTCAATTAAGTCCCAAATAAATCATTTTGGATCAATTTTGTATAGTTGATGGACTAAATTGAAGCAGCTTGATACTATGGGACTAAATTGATAATATGCTTGATACTTTGGGACTAAATTGATAATATGCACAGTCTGGGGACTAATTTGAAGTTTACTCCAAAATTAAGACAATTATGGACGATAACCTTATGATGTTAGTGAGGGTCAACCATGAAAGTTAAAGTCTATGCGTTTAACTTTGATGGGAGAATAGATTCAAAAGCATTTTCTGATTGGGTAATGCATAAAAACAATTTTTTTGATTTGCAAACAATGTCTAGTAAATGCCAAGTCAAGTTTACGAAATTTCAATCAAGAAAAAATGTATTGGTTTGACATAGAGAAACAAAGGTAAAGGTTGGGCTAGAACATGTCACTGTATAGGTTGAAATGTACTTGCTATTAAAAGAAAAGTACTTATTCTTAACCAATTGGGATTGACTGCTCACTATGTAACTCACTAAAACAATGCACAAAGACTGCAACTACCTAATTGAACTTGTGAATAAATTTTAAGAATTATTATTACGTTGTGAAGTTAAGAGGATCAAAAAATGATGCTACATTGGCTTAAGATTTGAACTTAAGAGAGAGTTAATGCACACATATCTTTAATTTGCTAGGGGATTCTTTTCAACTTGTTTAACTTTTTAACAACTACAAAAATTATTGCATCTAAAAGAGTTGTTTAATATGTTGGGTATTCCTTATTTCACTCAACTCCTAAGTTATCACGCTATATTTAGTAACACAATTGTCAACTAAGATTCAAAAGAAAAATTGGTAACTACTGCAGCAGGATCCGAAATTTTTGCAAAGGCTTATTCTAAATGTTACCAATGGTTCACTTTGCAAGAGAGTGTCGTAGCAGAAACTTGCATATTAAAGTTGAAGAAGAAGATCAAGAGGTTGATGAAGGGTGATAGGAAACACTTGGATTTCCAAGTGTTTCTCACCAAAATCAAATAGATCCAAGATGAAAACTGCTGTCCACAGCAGTAAAACAGCCAAAAACAGTAGAAAACAGGGGAAATCTGAGAGAAAAATGAAGAAACAACTTGTATTTTACTAGTAGGCGCAAGGAAAATAGCAAAGATACAAGGATCCTCTATTCGAGAGGAGGATCGCACTCTCCCAATCTCTAGATTTCGATCTAGAGCCCTCACTATCCAAGAAGACAAAGGAAATTCTCACAAAACATGACATAACCCTCATTCCTCTTTTTCTCCCTACTTAATGCATTCTAATTCAAAACAAAAGCAAAAGGAC
>NW_021318785.1:2885299-2944648 GCF_001605985.2 Dendrobium catenatum
AAAATTAATTTTATGTTTTTTTATTATTTATGATTTTCTTTAACTAAATGTGAACCATTGTGTAAAATTAATTTAATAAACAATTAATTTAGAATTAGATAGAATATGGGGGTAGGGGGAAAGGCAAGACAGTGTTGTGTTGCAGAAAAAGATTAGGTAAAATTATGTTGCAATAATTTAATTAATTAATAAAAAGTTTTAATCAATCTTAGTAAGTAAATTAATTAATTTAATAAAATTAACTTTATAATTTTATATTATTTATGATTTTCTTTAACTAAATGTGAACCATTGTGTAAAATTAATTTAATAAACAATTAATTTAGAATTAGATAGAATATGGGGTAGGGGGAAAGGCAAGACAGTGTTGTGTTGCAGAAAAAGATTAGGTAAAATTATGTTGCAATAATTTAATTAATTAATAAAAAGTTTTAATCAATCTTAGTAAGTAAATTAATTAATTTAATAAAATTAACTTTATAATTTTTTATTATTTATGATTTTCTTTAACTAAATGTGAACCATTGTGTAAAATTAATTTAATAAACAATTAATTTAGAATTAGATAGAATAATATCTTATACTAATTTAAATTTAAATATAGTTCAAAATTAAGACTTAATTTAATTAATTCAAATAAACTAATCTTAAGTCTAAAAATAATTTATTTGAACTAAATTCATTAACAAATTTATGGGAAAAATATTAATTTCTTAATGAATAATAAGATAGAAAGTGATATATCTATGCCTTTTTAACGAGAACAAATATAATTTTGGATGTATTTTTTTATAATTTTTTATTAAAAATATATCTCATGATTTGTGCTTAGACTAAAGAAAAATGGTATTTTGAGAATTATTTTATGGCCAATATTAATTTTTGCCCCTATTCAAATTTTTTTTGACTCTGCCTATGCGTACTATTTTGGATTTCCTTTTTGTTTTTCTTTAACCACTAAAAATTTCGAACCCATTTGATTTACCCGAGCTATCTTTAAGTACTTTACATGAATGATTTATAGCCTTTGGCATAAACGATCGTATGAAACTACGTATGGTGTTGATATCACTAGGTAATGAAATGAGCTATCGTATACTGAAGTTAGTAAAATTTAAATTTATAAGTAAAAATACCTACCATATTAACTTTATAGCATTCTGACCATACTAGACCTTAAATATGACATTTTCTCAAATTTGAAAAATAAGTAGCAAATTTATTAATATTCTTTATTTTTTTATTTTGTTTGAATTCGTGCAAAACTAGAGATTGACATGCTAGTGGCAAGTGCAACAAAACTAGAACTAAAAAAGCTAGTGATGCAAGACATATATGAAACTATGATTTAGATAAGGATTTTGCACGCTTGATGATTAAGAGCAAGTTAATTAAAATGTTATGGTGAGTTAAACAATAAAGTAAAACACAAAGTGCGGTAAACACGAGCTTAGGACAAGTTACTTGCGAAAAGCAAAACCACATAACAATCAATTACTCTTGACATTGCATACGAGATATGTTTCAACAAGAAATCCCTATTCTAACAATAAGAGTAGTGCTATGAAATATCTATCATACATTTTCTACCAAATACTAGGCTTTAGCGGAGCGTTGCAAGATTTTGCATGAATCAATAAAAAACACAAGGATCAACGAGGAAGGTAAGAGAAGAGGTAAGAGTTCACCCTTTGTTAAGATTCAACCTTCTCGCAAGCTTGGACAGCAGTGGGTGGCTTCTTGGACGGCTCGGACAGCAACAAATCTAAGCTCGAACCTTCGTACAGCAAGTAGCAAACCTGTGATAGCGATTCTGATAGGAAACACTTGCACTTGGATTTCCAAGTGTTTCTCACCAAAATCGGTTAGATCCAAGATGAAAACTGCTGTCCACAGCAGTAAAACAGCCAAAAACAGTAGAAAACAGGGGAAATCTGAGAGAAAAATGATGAAACAACTTGTATTTTACTAGTAGGCGCAAGGAAAATAGCAAAGATACAAGGATCCTCTATTTGAGAGGAGGATCGCACTCTCCCAATCTCTAGATTTCGATCTAGAGCCCTCACTATCCAAGAAGACAAAGGAAATTCTCACAAAACATGACATAACCCTCATTCCTCTCTTTCTCCCTACTTAATGCATTCTAATTCAAAACAAAAGCAAAAGGACTACTCTACCCCTCCTTCTCCCTCCAAAAACACTTAGCTCATGTTTGAATTGCAAGTGGACCCCACTCCCTGGCTCCCTCTCTCTTCCGCCCGGCCCTGTGTCCGCCTTCGGTAGAACTGGACCGGCTGGGCCGGTCCAGGTGGAGCCGGTCCAAGCTGGACCGGCATAACAGGGAAGATGCACATGATTTCAAATCAATGATTGCCATAACGAGAATTGGAACTTACCTACTATTGCAGACTTGCAGTACCTTGCCTTATTTCATATTGCTAGTTTTTTCTAACCTATTACTTGATGCTCCCTCTTGCTTGTTTGCCCAACTCTTTCTTGCATAGTGTTCCCTATACGCTCTAGTGCTTCTTTCCATTCTTTGCCTTTGATTCTTACTCCATTACTTCACATTGTTTTTCGCTTTTCTGTTAATCGTTGTTCTTGCTACTCTTGTTACACTATACCAGTTGTTGCTCCCTTACCAGCTAAGCACATTGTACCGCCTGTTGATCCTTGTAACTTATCTCATTGTTTCATGCATTTCTTGGCTCCATTGTTTCTTTGTTTAACGGTGCCACTTACCTATTTTGACGTGTCATACGTTAAATATAGAATTGGAATTTACAAATCAAGATTGAACCTTCTATAGGAAGTTTAATGCTGAAGGTCATGAGTAATGTGTTGAAACCTCTTGCATTTAAATAAAATTTACATATTTTGAGTAATCTCTTATTTTTGGTCCTTTTTGGGCTGTAAAAATCTTTGAACATTGAGTATTACAGTAGGAATTCTACTTTTCTCCAATTTTTTCATGTTGGTTGGACATGTATTTTTTGAGTGCTTCTGTCATGAACGGGCCCGAAGACTCACATTAACGAGGCGGGAATGAACAGTCGGATGGTAAATAAAATTTTCACAATTATGTGACATTAATGACTAATTTTCCTCAAACACTAAAGAGCCACTAACACTACTTGTACATTTGATATGCATTTAAAAATAAACACATTTTACCTGCTTTTATTTGAGCGTCGTCTTTTCTATGCATATTCCTCTCATCTTTAAGCCATTTATATTTGTCAGGAGACTTACCTGAAAGTTAATTTAATAGAATGAGTTTAATAAGTAAACTCAATGGATAATTACCATGGCTAAAATAACCTCCAAACATATATAAGATGCAATACATATTCTTTTTCTCGTTTCTTATATAATATTACAACTTATATAATACTTGATCTATGTATATTCTTATATCATTTAGTATACATATACATTTAATAACATTTGATATTTATTCATTTTCTATTTCCATTAATACACGAGCACCGTCTAAATGTATCAATAAAGGTACAACCATTTCCATTTTTATTTTCATTTTCATTTAATCTGCACGAGCACATTGCTTTCCCAGACAATACTATACAGCTGTGAACTTCTGTAATTTGCATGCATATATCTTTTCCCTTTTTCATTTATGCTTTCATTTACATATTATAAATCTTTCATACATCTTTATATATTTTACATCATATATACATTTTCAAATATATACACATCCAAATTCACTTCCTCTTTCCATTACTTGTATTTAAGATATATATATATATATATATATTATATTCATATTAACATAATAAGTGATAAACATTCTTACTTTCATAATAGTTTAAAGCAAAATATTAATCATTCACATGTACATTTAAATGAACATCAATTTTTATTTAAAGACATTCATTATAAATAATCAATTATATACAACATTTCTTTTAGAATTGAAATGAATATAAAATAATGAAATTTCTATGCACAATTGTAATTACTCACATTATTTGTTTTGCGGTTCAATTCCTTTCCAAATCTTCAATTCTCAATACTAGACTTCCAGTGCTCGTCTCTCCCAATTATGAAATCTTCCACGGTTGACATTAATATTTAATTTCATCATTTAGCACTTGACAACTTTATAATTCCAAAACAATTTCAAAACAAACCATTACATTTATTTGACTAACATCTTTAAGGATAACTTCGAATACCTATCATCTCAAAATTTGTATTAAATCAAAATAATTACCTCACCCAGACTTCCCTTCCTTGCAATTTCTCCTTCCTCCACCGTCGAACCAAAATTTATTTCAATTGGATTCTTCCAAAATAAAAAAATCAAAATGTATTTCTTATTATTTCTTCAACTAGAGAAATGAGAAATGAAAGTATATAACATTAAATTAAATTGCTTACTTTTCCTTAAGAAAGAATTCCAAACCCCAAATTCTTATTTTCTCTTTTCCCAGATTTTCTTCCCTTACCTTTAATTGAACATTCATCCTCGCCTAGATTA
This sequence comes from Dendrobium catenatum, assembly GCF_001605985.2. Taxonomy (NCBI): domain Eukaryota; kingdom Viridiplantae; phylum Streptophyta; class Magnoliopsida; order Asparagales; family Orchidaceae; genus Dendrobium; species Dendrobium catenatum. Next base: position 2,889,804 of record NW_021318785.1, read on the forward strand.
GAAATCACGTGATGATTTGCACATAAATAATAAAAGAAAAAATCGACGAACATACCTTCCTCTCTACTCTTCTCTCGGTTTGCCTCTTTAGCGATAACGACGTAAAAGGAACAAGTGAAATGAAGATATGACTCACTAGGAGTCGTTTGATTTCATTTCCGAACTCAAATATTCGCTCGGAATCGAAAACTGGCCTTTCCAGCCCTGCCTACGGTCGCATTCGGTCCACCTGGGTCGCGGTTCTGCTCGGTTCCATCTCCTGTTTCGTCCACTTTGTAATAGATATTCGGTTTAAATGAACATAATAGGTCTGATTCTTACAACTTCATAGGTGTTGAGGTTACTTTCGGGAGCGAGTTTCATTGAGCTGGCATGAGGTTTAGTTCTTTCTTTGAGTGATTTGTATCCTTGTTCTTGTTTTAATTTGTTTAGTCACTTTTTTTGTTTGTAATTGGAATTTTATAAGTGATGTGTGTTGGATCTTTTTTTTTTTTTTGCAATTTGAACTTGATCATTGCTGAAATTTTATGTTTTTTCTTTTTTTTTTAAAATTATGAAATATCTTGTTTGGACGACCATTAAATTATTTCTTAAGATAAAAAAGCATGCTTGCTGTTTTTTTAATTTTAAAATAATTGATTTTGCTAAAGTTAATTGTTGGTAACATGTGGGTTGTAATTTTTAGTCTTTTTATTGTGTATCTCATCGTACGTGTCATTAGTAATTCTAGACCTTAACCGTTCTACTTCATCATAATTGTGTAGTAAATACTATTTAGAATCATTAGTTTTTATTTTCAAGAAAGCTTACTGATTTCTATGGGATAAGGTTTGTTAATTGTTGCGGATTAGAATCTCCATTAATTAATTTGTTATGCTCATCATGTCAGGATTTCCATTGTATTATACACTTGAAATATTTCTGCTGCTATATTTTATGCAGGCTGGCCTGCATTTCATCAATCCACGGTTCATTCCAGTCCTCTTCTTTTTGATATTGATAAGGATGGTACAAGGGAGATAGCTTTAGCAACTTACAATGGAATAATTAACTTCTTCAGGTAAGTGTATCTGTTCAGTTTTATCTGATTCTCTTTAGGAAGCTTACCTTAGGTTTTGCTTAGGGTCTCTGGTTATTTGATGATGGATAAGCTAGAGGTGCCTAGGAGAAAAGTTCGCAAAGACTGGTATGTTGGTTTGAATCCAGATCCAGTGGATCGTTCACATCCAGATGTTCATGATGACCAGCTTGTTAAAGAGGCTTCTGGTATGTTCTTAATGCCTCATAGGTACTCAAACTACTAATGTTTCTTATGTGTCTTTATGGTTTAGAAATGACACTGCAACATTGCCTTCTGGATCTAAGCTAATGATGATATTTTCATAGTGACATTCATGCTACTAAAGAAAAAAATGGGAGGATCCATTTTGAGAAGATATCTTACACAGAAGCTGTGGCGAGACTTGATTATGCTTTTTTGAGTTTTTTGAATCAATTAATATGTTCATTCAGTTTTACAAACACCTGGTTTTCTATGTTTTCATGATGTCAAATCTGATGACTTGTATTACCTGTTATTATTTTCTTGAGTTGCTTGAACTGACTGGATGAGTTGTTACTTCTTTTTTGGAGAAATTTCTTGTGATAGTTTGCTTGAAGCATGAAAATAATTAAACTTCAACAAACTGGGAGGTCGTGTCATAATATTTCTCCTTTTGGTTCTTCTTTATATCTTACAAATTTCTCTTGTTATATATTAATCATATATTTTCTTTTCCACATGCCAAGTAAAGCATGTCCAAATTAAGGCTTCGTTTGGGACGGCTTTTTTATTGCTTTCTAAAATGGAGTTTTAGTACAAAATTTTTTAATTTTGTACTAAAACTCCGTTTTAGAAAGCAATAAAAAAGCCGTCCCAAACGAAACCTAAATGTCATTTCAACTGACGCTAGAAATATATTGAATTGATCAGCTTGTAAGAATTTGGAAGTAACACCAAAATATAACATGTTATTTTGTCTAATCCGTCACTTTTGGTTGGTCATTTAAATTAATGTCACCTTATATACGTTATCTGATTCATGTCTTGAACAGGTACTACTGGAAGCACATCCAAATTAAATGCAAGTTCATTGGCAACTGAGCGTACTGGCTCTTTGAATGGATCTAAAGATGAAAATGTGAAAAAACAGGATTCTGTTCAAACAGCTTCTGCAGGTCAAAAAATTGGGTTGCTTAATAATGAAGTTAATGCAACAGTTCATGATGTTTCTCAGGAAAGAGTTCAGCGAGACAATAAAACCCTGCAGTTTTCATCAGAAAATTTTGAGAATGTAAATACAAGTTCGCATGATGTGCCGTTGGGAAGTTCTATGGGAGATAATTCAACAAATACTCAGAGGAAACTTCTTGAAAATGGCTCAAGTGCGAATGAGCAGGGAAGTTCTGAAATTCATAACATGGATGATACAGGGGTGCATGAAGCTACGGTGGAAAATGATGGAAGCCTGGAAGGGGATGCTGACCAATCTTTTGATTTGTTGCGAGATGGAGATGCAGAAGATTTAGCTGATGAGTATAATTATGACTATGATGATTATGTTGATGAATCAATGTGGGGAGATGAAGAGTGGACTGAAGAGAAGCATGAAAAATTGGAAGATTATGTGAACGTAGATTCACATATCCTCTGCACTCCCGTATGAAGCATAACATTTCTGTGCTACCTAATGTACTTTTTTTGTCAATTACAATAATTTTTTTTCCAGATTCATGATCTCAATTTGTTCTCTGTTTTGTTAGGTGATTGCTGATATTGACAATGATGGGGTACAAGAGATGATTGTTGCTGTCTCCTATTTCTTTGATCGCGAGTAAGGATTCTACCTATCATAATATTTCCCTCCTAATTAAGTAATAGAATGATCCATTCTACTGGTATCTGATACAGATTAATCAAGCAAGTCCTAACTCATCAGGTGCTTTTTTTTTCTTTTAGTTTTCCTATTTTTTCTGAGTTGATGGAAAAGCTTCTAATAGTAAAAATAGTTGAGCGTGCAATTAAAATGTACAAGAAAAGATTAAAAAAAAAGAAGAAAATATGTTATAAAAATTGATTTAGATATAAAAGTTCATAAAATTGAGAAAAATATAAAGGGGTTTGTAGGGAGTTTAATAAAATAATATCTGATGCATAGGATTTAGCTTTTGGTGATTTATATAATATATTAGATATTAAGAATGTTGAAGGATGTACAACTAAGTTAGCCAAGCAATGAGAGAGAAGTAAGGTTTTTTTTTTTTTTTTGAGAGAGAAGTAAGGTTGAAGTGCATTAAAGATGAAAGATAATTTTTTTTTTCTTAGAAGAGGATATTCAATATAGGTGAATGAGATATTTCGATAAATTTTTCAAGGAATGTTATGAGAATATGATTGATTTTAGTGACCTTTGCACCCTAAAAAAATAAGTAATTTTTGTCTGTTCACTCAGGAAAGGATGGTGCTACGACACAAATCCTGTTTTCGCAAGCTTTAGGTCCCCATTTTTTCCCAAGGTAGATTGAAATTTAAACTAACCATATTTTCCCCGATGAACAACATCAAGGTTTATTTAGTTATGAGATTCCACTTTTTATGAGCGCAAGCCCTCATAGTATTACCCCCCATAACGCGTAGAATAGAACTCATGATTAAGGATGAATTAATTTTTAGATGTGCAACAATTTTAAATTTTGGTTGTGGGCTGTGGAGGTAAACCCGACCAAGATTTCATAGTTTCGTCATCTCGGGTATAACGTAGGTTTCAATCTACTGACACTAACAACCGTTGATTGAATGATTGTAGTGCCCAGAGAATCTGATTAACAGCCATGAGTTGCCTATTCTCAAGGATCCCGACTAAACTGAAGTTAATAGATGTAGGTTGATTTGGTTTGGTTTGAGACTTGTTGCTCCACTTCGGAGTTGCCTGTAGTTTAGATTTAGGTTAGGTCTTACGACCTCATTCAGGAGTTACATGTAGTTTGAATTTAGGTTAGATCTTACAAACCCGTTTAGGAGTTGCCTGTAGTTTGGATTTGGGTCAAGGATTACAACTTTCATTGAAAGTAGTTCATGTATAGCGGGTCTTATGGCTTCGTTTAGAAGTAGCCCAAAGAACGTGTTACGACCTTTATTAGAGGTTGCCCATATTATCATGGATGCATTATTTGTTATGAGAAAGTTTTTCCTAGCTAATTAAAGTGGGACTTATGACTTTTATTAAAAGTGACCCGAGTTATCAAAGATTTAGGGTTATGTTATTTTTACATAGAGATTTTTCCCTAGTGTGTTAGCTTAAGTTGGACTTACGACCTTTATTATAAGTTGCTAGTTGAATTTTAGGTTAACGGGGTTTTAGTTTAGTGGGGTTTTTGGTAGCATACATGTAATTCTGCATTTAAGTTGGTCTTATTGCTATTAAAAGTAGCTCGTGTAGCGGGTCTTATGACCTCTATTTCTTTTTCTTTTGACCTAATTGCATTAATTAATCAAATGAAATTTTAATTAAAGTTAAATTTTAATTTAAAATTAATTGCTCAATTCGTCAATTTAAATTTTAAATGCATTTTAAAATTATATAATTAAATTGGTTGCTCAATTAATTTGATTAATTAAAAGATTTTAATTTAAATTGAAGTCTTAATTTTAATTTAAAATTTTAATTAATTGAGATTTTAATTTGATTTTAAATCGACCAATTATTCGATTAATTTTAGTTTAAAATTGAATTTGAATTTTATGAATTTAAAATTTATTTTTAAAAAGTTTAGTTAATTAGTTATTTAATTATGTTGGTTTTAATTACTAAAATATTTTATTTGGGTTAATTTAAATTATTTAATATGAAATCAATTAATTAAATGAAAGTTTGATTTAATTTAATTTAATTTTTAATTAGTTATTTAATTAAATGAAGTTTAAATTAAATTCAAATTAATTAGTTATTCTCCGATAATTTCTAAAAATTTAGTAAACTCCTGAGACAAATTTGGTAACTTTTTCGGGGTAATTTCGACAACCTCCCAGCGCGGTTGGGGAGGGCATTTGCTCTTTTGATCCGCCAGTCGGATTAAATCGACGCCTGAGGGCTTTGGAGGAGAAAATCGACCTTGGATTTAGTCTTCAACTCCTCCAATTTGACGACCGCGGTAGCTGTTTTAAAATTTGACATTTTTTCTGAGATTTTGGGTTCCTGTCAGTGCCCAGGGCCCTCTCCCCGCGAGGGGAGGTTGAGGAGGGCATTTGCCATTTAGGTCTGCTTGGCCAGATCAAATCAATGGCCGAGGGCTTTGAGGGACATATTAACCCCATGATACGTATTCGACTCCTTCGCTTTGCTGACTGTAGCATCTAATTTAATAATCAGAGCATCTATTTTTTTTACTTATTATTATTTATAATAATAATAAATAATAATAACTATTATTATTAATATATTTTCCCCCCATTCACACTCACAATTTCAAGAGAGGTATGGCTTGGGTTCCGTAAATAGAGAGAGGGGTTATATGCATACATATATATTATTAATTACCTCCTCATTCATGTTTCAAACATAGAGAGGGTGTGGGTTTTAGAAATAGAGAGAGGCAGGACTTGGTTGGAGGGCGGCTTGTCCATTGGTCTCTTACTTTGACGGAGGCGTCGGGTCTAGAAGGGTAAGAGGCGAAGTCTCTTGTTTCGTAATCGGATGTCGATGGACAAACGGGAGGTGGAAGCTGAATCGTACGAGCATGTCGATGGCCGGGTCTGGACGGATCAAGGCCGAATAGCCTAGAGATGTTCGCGGGAGGAAGTTGGAGGCAAAAATGGGTCCGCTCGGGCCTTGTTTTACTCGCAGGCAACACAGGAGTCGGAGTTCGACAGGGGAGTTGCATGCTTGGGCTCGGGGATCTAGATTGTGCAGGTACCTAAGCATGTTGCTACTATACGCCAGATGCTCTATATTCGTCCGACGACTAGACTTAATCAAAAGTTCTCTCTTGTTACTGGTAGGGGCAATTAACTATACGGGCTTGCGTCTATAGGAAACTTGAACTCAGATCATAAAGTTCTCGCAAAATGAGGACAAAATCTCTGAATAGTGTCTTATTTAAAATCTAATCTGCCTTTTGAAAATTTGCCTCAGAACTTGCTAGATAAAACTCTCCTTGATGACCTAAAAAAAAAGAAAGGGGCTACGGAGAGGCAGGGGTGCGAATTTTTGGAGCCCATAACCTCTCTTGAACTTGTGACTGTGAATGAGGGGAGAAGATAATAATAATAATAATAATAATAAATAAGTAAAAAAAAAGAAAGTAGATGCTGCGATTGTTAAATCAGATGCCCAATAACCAAAGCGAAGAAGTCGAAAGCGTATCTCGGGGTTAATATGTCCCCCGAAACCCTCGGTCATTGATTTGATATGGTCAACCGAAACTAAAAGGCAAATGCCCTCCCCAACATACCCTAGCGGTGAGAGGGCATCCAAAGGCTGTCGAAATCTCAGGAAAAATGCCAAATTTTAAAACAGGTGTCGCGGTCGTCAAATTACGGGAGTTGAAGACTAAATTTGGGGTCGATTCGCTCCCCCAAAACCCTCAACCGTCTGTTTAATTTGAATGGGCGGATCGAAAGGGCAAATGTCCTCCCTAACCTCCCCTCGCGGGAAGGGGATGCTTGGAGCCTGCTGAAATTACCTCAAAAGCTACCAAATTTGGATCAAGAGTTTGCTAAATTTTTTAGAAATTAATGGAGAATAATTGGTTAATTTGAATTAAATTTAAACTTCATTTAATTAATTAACTAATTTTAAATTAAATTAAACTTTCATTTAATTAATTGATTTCATATTAAATAATTAAGTTAATCTAAAATAAAATATTTTAATAATTATAATCAACATAATTAAATAACTAATTAATTAAAATTTAAAATTCATAAAATTCAAATTCAATTTTAAACTAAAAGTAATCGAATAATTGATCGATGTAAAATCAAAATAAAATCTTAATTAACCAAATTAATTGAGCAACCAATTTAATTATATAATTTTAAAATACATTTAAAATTTAAATTAACGAGCTGAGCAATTAATTTTAAATTAAAATTTAACTTTAATTAAAATTTTATTTAATTAGTTGATTTAATTAATTAATGCAATTAAGTCAAAAATAATAAAAGAATTGCATTAAAGAATGATGTTCACACAGTCATACTTTAGGTACAACTTACACTAAAACTTAAACTCCTAAAAAGTAACCAAAATATAAAACAGAAAGAAAACTCCAAAATCCTAAACTAAACCCCTCTAACTGCTGGTAAGCTCTAGCTCTTGGCAAGCTCCAGCTCCTGGTAAACCTTGCAGCTTCAAGTGCAGTCCATGCAATTGCTAGCCATAACGTACTTGTAAGTAAATAAAAAAAACATTAATATGGTGTACTAAAGCAATCTGGCACTAGTAAAAAACAAAACAAGTACTGGTAAAACAAAGAGGTACTGAAAGAATAAAATTAGTATTAGTAAGAACAGAGCTAGTACTAAAACAAACATGTACTAAAGTAGAACTTGTACTGAAAGTAAAGAAGCGGGTACTGAACAAAAAATACTAAAGTAAAAGACAAGTTACTAAAGCAGGAAAGCTACGAGCACTGCTACAAGCAAAATCACAATAAACTATTGAAAGTTAAGGTAGAAGGCATTAGTGTATGGTGGTAGGGTGTGTAACTATGGCAAAGCCAGCCTAATAAGCGCAACTACTAGATAAAATAGGGTAAAAAAAAGGTAAATCCCAACTAAATTAATGCACATGACCTCCCAAGGGTAGCTACAGACACTCCCAAGGGGAGTTATTAATTCTTCCAAGGGGAGCAACAAATCCAAACTATACGGGCGACTGCTAAACGGAGACGTAAGACCCAATCGAAATCTAAACCTTAGGCCACCTCAGATAGAGGTCATAAGACCCGCTATACGGGCTACTTCTAATAGAAGCAGTAAGATCCACTTAAATGCAGAATTACATGTCTCCTACCAAATCCCACTTAACTAAAACTCTGTTAACCTAATATTCAACTAGAAACTTCTAATAGAGGTCATAAGTCCAACTTTAGCTAACATGCTAGGAAAAAATCTCTTAGTAAAAATAACATAACCCTAAATCCTTGATAACTTAGGCCACTTTTAATAAAATATGTAAATCCCACATTAATTTGGGTGTTAGGGAAAACATTTCCAGAACAAATAATGCATTCATAATAATATGGGCAATCTCACTTTCAATGAAAGTAGTAAGTCACAACCATACTTGTCAATGTCGAATGGCGCATCACGACACAGTTTTTTGTGGAGCCATGATGCATAGTGCACGGCGCGGCGCGCGCCATTTTGAATACGACCAAAATAAAAAAAGAATTATAAAAATCTTTATATGGATTCTATTTTAGAGTATCAACTAAATTGGGTAAGGCTTGGTTGAATATGTTTATGGTATATAGTCCAAACCATAAAAGTGAGCTTCAAGTTTATCCAAAATTTCTACTAAAGTAAAGTCTAATAAAACCTAACTAAACTATTTTAATCATATCAAATAATTTAAAATTAATTATTACATTATTTTATAAATTAAAATATATAAATATTAAAAACTATTTATAATTATATTAAAAAATTCCTAAAATTCAAATTCCGCGCACCTGCGCTATTGTGCGAGCCGTGGCGCAAATGACGTACGCCAACTTGAACATGTGCGCTACGCCATGCACCATGGTGCGCTCCATTTTACGCCATTGACAAGTATTATTACAACCTTTTAAATCCTTGGGCTACTTTTAAATGAAGTTGTAAGCCCCCTATACAGGCCACTTTTAATGAAAGTCGTAAGCCCTGACCCAAGTCCAAACTATAGACAACTTCTAAATGGGATTTTGAGACCTAACCTAAATCTAAACTACAGGTAACTTCTAAACTGGGTCGTAAGACTGAACCTAAATCTAAAATATTGGCAACTCCTAAACAGGGTCGTAAGACTTAACCTAAATCTAAACTACGGGCAACTCCGAAGCGGAGCTGCAAGTCCCAATCCAACCAATTCAACCTACATCTTTCCACTTCAGTTTACTCGGAATCTCTAAGAGGAGGCAACCTATGACTGCTAATCAGATTTCTTGGACATTACAATCGATAGTTGTTAGTGTTGGTAGACTGAAATCTATGGTATTCTAGAGATGATAGAATCATGAGATCTTGATCGGGTTTACCTCCATTCCCTCAACAACAAAAAAATTAAAAACTTTTGCATGCATAACCATTGATTTATCTTTAATCGAGAGTTCTTTGCTACGCATTAGTAAAGGTAATTAATTATGAGGGCTTGTGCTCATAAGAAGTGGAACCTCAGAATTAAATAAACTCTGATGCCGATCATCAGGAGTGAGTAATTTAAAATCCAATCTCCCTCGAGAAAAATGGGACCTTAAGCTTGCGAAAGCAAGGTTCATGCCATAGCACCATATTTTCTTGAGTGAACATTATTTTTATTGTTGTATTAGTAAAGCTGATACTACATGAACATGTGATGCTATTAACTTTGAAATTACATGCTTATGAGTGAGTAATATCAATTAGTCAACTTCCTACTACTTGAACAAAAGATTGAAAACAATAAAGCAGTGATTAAGCTTAGGCAATTGATTACAAGACAATGTTAGGTGCACAAAATAATCAAATCAAATCAAGCTTTGCTTAACGTGGGATTTTCAAAGGAAATCCCTCGATTAATAATTAGAATAGTCTTTATTAAAACCCCTCACACATGCTCATATTAGAAGCTTTCATTATTTCAATGATGCAACAATCGAGGAGTTAGAAGATAATAAGGTTTGGAGGAGAGTTCACCTTCTTCAAGCTTCTGAACATAGCTCCAATGTTCTTCAGGATCCGGGCAATGATTGTATGTGGGTTCGCTTTGAAGCAAACATTCATTGTAGTCGTAAAGGGATTAAAGTATTCAAATGATTTGAATGTGGTCGGCAGGGGAGGTGGATTCTTTTTTCTTTCTTAGGTGAAAACATCAAGCGAAGGAGCCCTATTGTAGAGAAGAGGGAGGAGATTATGGCCGGCCCTAGAGCACCCTTTTAATTCTTTATTTGGGTGACGAATAAGGAAAGACAATAAGTAGAAAATTCTTAATTTTAATTTCAGCAATGATTAAAATCTTAGGACTGAATTTTTGTCTAGGTGGCATTCCAATTAGGACAAGAATTAAGTAGGAATTAATGGCTGCTTTAAGTAGAGGAGAAATTGAGGGAGAATTGAATTTGAAAGCTTCCCAAATAAAAGAGAGAGGGAAAGGGGGGCGGGCGACACCTTGATGGGGGGAATTAATTGGGTTTCCCAATTGGCAAGTCTTAAGTGTGGAAAGAGGAGAAGTAGGGGGGGGGGGGGGGGAGGGCTAGCTTCAATTGGGGAGAGGATTTGGGAATTTTAATGACATTGCCAATAATAGGCTATTACTTAGGGAAAAAGAAATCGTGATGAATATGTATTTGAATTTAAATTAGCATGATTGGAGGGCATTCCTATTATAACTCATTTTATTTAAGGAAAGGAATTTCAAATTCAAATTTGAATTTAAATTATTTTACAAATTTGCAATGAGTTAAATTAGGAAAGTAGTGATTGCTAGGTTGAAACTTTGACTCCAAGGGGAGGGGTGATGGGGCCGGCGGCTAGGGAAGGGAGATGGGTGGCTAGTGGTTTGATGGGGGTCGGCTTAGGGCTTTGGGCGTGGAGTTCGACCAAGGGAGAAAAGGTAAGGGTGGAGTCGGCCTGGGCTTGGGTGTGGAGTTTCAGACAAGAGAGAAAAGGGGAAGATGGGGGGCGGCTTCTAGGAGAAAGAAGGAGAGGAAGTTGGTGGAGGAGAAGAACCATGAGCCAAACATTTCCTGCGGCTGATGGGTAGTATTTTGCCCTCACCTATGGACTTCCACTCTCACAAGAGCTCTCACAACTCTCTAAGAACACAAGTGCTGGAAATTTTAATCATCATAATCATCATCCTCTCCAAAGAGGAGGAGAAGCCTATAAATAGTCAAAATATAATGATATGTCTAACGACAAAAGTTCCCTCTGGGCCCTGGGGTCACATAAGCTTACTACCTCAAGTGAGGATAAACATGGAAAAATACGTAAGTAAATCAAATACAACTAAAAGCTCAAAAATAAAATGGTCAAATCATGGATGTAGATCTTCGGGCCCTTCTCTGATAGACTTTCCACGGTCGGATGTCCTCATCAGCCGAAGTTGGAGAGTCTATAATGAAAATAAAGTGTGAAAAATAATAGGATCTAATGATATCTTAATAGAAGCGTGGAAATACTAGATCAATAAACTTCTTGACTTGTTAATATTATTTTAAAGACTAAAAATATGACATATGAATAGAGAAAAAAATATGTTTATTTCCATTTTTAAAAATAAAGGTGATGCACGAAAGTGTGTAAATTATGGATGGATTAGTTTAATATGTCATACATTAAAATTATGGGAGGGAAAAATTGAGCATATTTTAGGACGTGATACTAATGTTTCTCAAAATCTGTTTGGATTCATACATGGTAGGTCTACTATAGAAGCTATACATTTACTAAAAGGTTTGATGGAGAAATATAGAGAGAATAAGAAGTATCTGCATATGATATTTATTGAGTTAGAGAAAATATATGATAAAGTTTTAAGAGAAGTGCTATGGAGAGTTATAGAAAAAAAAGAAGTTAATAATACTTATGTTCAAGTCATTAAGGGTGTGTATATAGGAGCTATTACTAGTGTTCAAACACAAGGTGGTTTAACTAAGTATTATCCTCTTTCAGTTGAATTACATCAAATATCAACTTTAAGCTCATATATTTTGACTTTTGTCATGGCTGTTCTTACTAGACATTTGCAAGAGGATGTACTTTGGTGTATGATTTTTGCTAATGTATTCTTCTTGTTGTTAAGACTAGGGAGGGAGTTGATGAAAAACTTGAATTATGGAGGTCAACGTTAGAGTCTAAATGATGTGAAACCAAGAATTGTTTTCTTAGAGATTAATAAAGTTTGTTGGAGCGATGATAAAAAATAAACTTTAAAGCGTCTCAAAATTAAAAACTCAAGAAAGCTTTTCGAAGCAAACGATGCTTAGGCAATCCATTACAACTAAATTTGCTAGCACTTTAAAATAACAACGTAAACAAGATTAATGAAATGATTAGTCAACTAGAATCCGACGGTTAACAAAGTAATCGTCTCACCTTGAGGCTCAAAGTCACTCTTCTACGTCTAGGGTTGTCGTAGGAAGAAGAACCATACAAGAAATGAAATCACTCCAAGGTAGACGGCGCAGACGATCCGCAGTGATGGCGAGGGATGCGGCAGCGGTGGAGGAGGAGAAACGGGTGGATGGTCGTTGATGGTCCAATCGTAGTCCTGAAATTGATCGTCTATGACGTCCACAAGAGTGGGAATGATGCAATTCAAATAGTTTTCAACAGTATTGTCGGAGCCAAACCCGACGTCAAAGAACGGTGAACGGGTGATATGGATGTCTCCGTAGACATCGAATACCAATCCACTATCAATCTCAGGATTCGACATGCATCCTTGCCGGAAGAGAAAGAAACACCACAAGGGGGAAGAGGGAGGAAGCCGGCGGTCTGGGCTTGGGCAAGTTGAGTTGTGGGTTTGGGAAGAAAAGGGGGTCACGATTTGGGAAGAGGATGGGGGGGCGAGTGAGGCTATGGACCAAGAAACTGAAATATGAATTTTAATTCAAATTTCCATAAAAATATGGAGGGTTAATTTCAGTTTCAGAATTTCAAATTTGAAATTAATCTAGGAGGGAAAGAGTTAAGGGTGTATTAAAGGAGGATTAATAGGGGAGAGAGAGAGGTGAGTGGCCGGCCATGTAGTGGTGAGAGGGCTTGGGAATTAAACAAATGAGGACCACAAGGGATTAATTAAATCAAATCAAATATGAATTTAAATTTCAGAATTGATTGACTTAACTCCCAAATTGAAATGAAAATATGAGGGAAATTGAATTTGAATTTCAAATAGGGACCACAAGGGATTAATTAAATCAAATCAAATATGAATTTAAATTTCAGAATTGATTGACTTAACTCCCAAATTCAAATGAAAATATGAGGGAAATTGAATTTGAATTTCAAATAGGTGTCTAATTTTAATTAACTTTCCAAAATTAATATGGCTTAATTAGGAAAGCAATTAAGAGAGGAGACTTCGAAATTCAAATGGGAAAGCTAAAGGGGGGCCGGCGGCAAGATGGGGCCAGCGGGTGGCCGGCGGGTAGCTAGGGATGCAAGGGCTGTTTGGGGCGGCGGAAAAGGGGTTGAGGTGGGGAAAACCGTGGGAGGAGGAAGGGGAGAAGAGGGAATCAATTAAAACTCTCTTCCTTAAGAACTTACTAAGAGATCTTGAGATTTCACTCAGGAACTCACTAAGAGATCATAAAACAAAAGAAATTTTCATTTATAAAAAACTAACTCCAAATACAATGACTAAGCCTATATATAGGCCTTCCGAAAAATAAAAACCATAAAGACGAACTTGCCCTTGGGCTATAACATGCAATATCTTCCTCAGAGGGGTACAAATGAAAAACATAAAATATAAATGACATGAATAAAATAAAATATCAGAAATAAAGACTATGAATCGTGACAGTCGCTCGATGACCCCTCCGATGGTAAGTGTGTCGAAATCTCTTATGGATGTCCTCATCATTCTCCCCAGGTAGGAGGAAGCTCGACCCTGTCGAGCAAGGGTCCTGAGAACTCTCGTACAGCTCAAGGAGACCAGGATCCAGTCTCTGTATCTCATCATGATCCAGCCATGTATTCTCCGTCTCCGACTTCCCTTTCCACTGAACTAGGTATCTTCAGCGCCCGCCATCTCTGGTGGAAATGATTTGATCACTGAGTATGATTTCTATCTTCTTCGTATTAGGTAATGTGGGAATTTTAGGGAGTGGAGGTAGGCTCGGGATCTCACTCGGCATGGTCTCACAAGGCTCAATATTTAGTGGATTTTCATGGTTGAAATCAGGGCCATCAAAGGCTACTAGATCCTCAATGTTAAACGTGGGATTCATGTTGAAACCTTCTAGAAGGTCTAATACATAAGCATTACTGTTTATTTTGGCAGTTATTTTGAAAGGCCCTGCGCTTTTAGCATGTAATTTCTTAACGGCCCCTGGCGGAAACCGTTCAGGACGAATCCGAACCATGACATAGTCTCCAACTTCGAACTCCTTGAATCGTCGCTTAAGATCAGCATTAAGTTTATATTTATCATTACTTTGTGCAATTCTTTTATTAATCTCTTGATGCAATTCCTGGAGATGAGATGCAAATACGGATGCAGACTCTGACACTCTAAACTTAGGGTTCATGGGGATTAAATCTATCGGCTGCCTAGGTTATATTTGAGTTTGGATGCTAAAGCCGGGAATATATCTTGAATGTCTTTTGAATAACATTTTAGATTTCAACTAGTAATCTCCCATCAGTGAGGAATCAACTGTATACATACTTGATGTTTAACATTTTATACAAGGAATTTCTGCTCCTAGTTTTTAATCCGTTATTTGCTGTTAATGTTTAGGCATAGGCATAGCAAGAACTTCAGAAATAGAAGGCACATGTGCTTCACCTGGTTTTGCCGTTTTCCTCTTGTAGAACTCTTTCTCAGCATTTTTTGGGGCCAATTTTGTTGCACCTGGTAGTTATATTAAATATTGGGGGCCTGAGAGTGGTGCATCTTGGTCTTTTGACTTGAGAGAGAATGTCTAGCCTCTGAAGAAAAGCTGCCATTCTTGTATTCATTCTACTCAAATTAAACTTTTTTAATCATGTATTTTTTATGGCGATGATATCTTCTAAATACGTAAATTAGTAATTTACTCCTGCAAGTTGGCAGGTACTATGATAATCCAGACCATATGGCCGATTTGGGTGGTATTGATATTGGCAAATATATAGCAAGCAGTATTGTAGTATTCAACCTTGATACAAAACAAGTGAAATGGACTGCTGACCTTGATTTGAGTACTGATACTGGGAATTTTCGTGCATATATATACACAACTCCAACTGTTATTGATTTGGATGGTGATGGAAACCTGGACATTCTTGTTGGTACCTCCTATGGTCTGTTTTACATATTGGATCATCACGGTAAGTTATGTAGTCATCTTCTCTTACATTCACATTATTATTATGTTTATGATTCATTTTTGCGGTTGATTTTTAAAGAAAAAAGCCATTTATTTCGTTTCTCTCATTTATATGCCTGAGAACATATTTCAACCGCTTGAATGAAGGAAAAGTATGTTGTGCGGGAGTATTTTCAGAATAAAAAAGTATGACAGTTTTACTTGTCCCGATCACCATACTTTATGCAATGCTCTAGTTGGAATACTTTTTTAATCTGCTGAATAAAGCTAGCATTGTAGATATTCTCTCCTGGCCTTTGTGGCTGATATGCTATGATCCTCTTAGGTCATTAATATTCCACTAATTGTTATTTTATTACTTCAAAATTTTTGCTTTAAAATATAGGTTGCGAACATTGTTCTTTTTATATCGACAGAGTGATATGAAGATGGACGGTTCCTGTGTTTATTTGTGATAATAATTGTGTGATGTAAAACGTAGGTAAGGTGAGAAACAAATTCCCACTGGAGATGGCGGAGATTCAGGCACCAGTGGTTGCAGCAGATATAAATGATGATGGCAAAATTGAAATAGTGACTTCCGATGTGCATGGCAATGTTGCTGCATGGACTGCACAAGGAGATGAAATTTGGGAAGTGCATCTTAAGAGTCTCATTCCTCAGGTAAGTTATAACTTCTCCTAGAATTAAGTAGTTTTATTAGTACCGCAGTTTTATTAGTGCATTCGAATGAATCATATATCCATCTTTGCACGGATAGATTAAAAATTGGAAGAAGGAAATTTTAATTTCTTTTTTTTTTTTTTCAATCAAAGTTATAGTGTATGCCTTAATTTCTTATTAAACTCATTTATCTAATTCTAGATCATTTAAAAGACTTTACTCCCTAAAAATTTTAATTATCATCTCATGCAGTCAAAGGCATTCATTGTGAAATATTTTGGTCCAGCTAAGTGATCGTCAAAGGATTTTTTTTTTTGCTTTATTGTGATCCACTAGTTAAATGATGTTAAACCAAATGGGTATTTTTTATTTAACATTTAAAGGTCACGAGCTATTTTCTTCATGACTTTAATTAATTTTGACCGAGCCTTCAAGCCAAAGCAAATCAATTTTGATTTCAAATTGATTAGAAATTCTAGTATAATCGAGTGAGTTTTGTGTGAATCATTATTATGAGTCCTAATCGATTCATTCTGTTTGATACTGATGCTTCTCTTCTATTGCATTATGGTTTGTGTGGCATGATAAATTTTTAATTTTGAAGTATCACTCAGGACATCAATTGTGTCTAACATGTCCAATAGTGAAAAATACTTCTAGAAGCCAATTTGATGAATGAAAGAAAATTCATCTTCACAAGACTGCTCGGAGTTCAGCCTTCTAGGGCTTTGTATTAGCTTTTATTTGTTTGGAATAATGTTATATTTGGAAACATTTTTTGGTAATTCTCCCTTGGATGAATTTAAGGTTCAGGAGAAAGGGAAGGCCCATATTTTGTTTACTATGTAGCATTGTGGTTGATTTTCTGAAAGGGTAATAGAAACCGATGACTTTGTCTTTATGGCTTAAGAAATATGATGTGTTGAAAACATTTTTAGCATTATGGCTTTGTAATAATGTGCATCCATGAAAAAGCTGCTAAGCGTTCTCCTTGGGAAACATATAATGGATGTTATGACAAATCAGCATTATGGATCGCTATAGTGTTTGTGCTACGATGTTTCATGCCTTGACAATTTCAGGTTAAGTGGTCTGGTCTGTGCCTTTCCCACAGTGGGATAAAGGCTTGTTGTTGTTGTTGGTTTGGTCTGTGTGCCTTCTGAAATCTTGTACCGGTTGATGTCCAAAGAAAGATTTAAGAAGATTGTTGCATTTTGTATTAATTGGAAGAAACACTTTTGTGTCCCTCCGGATTTTGAGTCAAACCTTAAAATAAAAAGAAAATGAAATATCTATGAATCTGCAAATGACATTTGATGCTTTGAAAATTTTTACGTTGCCAATAAAGAAAGCTGACATGGAGGGTTTATGCTGAACCTTAGAATTCATTCTTAGTAATACGAGTCTTTGTTAACAAAACAAATTTGAGAGATTTATACTGAAACTTAGAATTCATACTTAGTAATATGAGCCTTTGGTAGCGAAACATTTGAGTCCAACATAACAATCTGAAAAATCCAAGTCATTTATATTATAAACTAAATGGCTAAAATAAATAGGCATTAAGATGAGCTACTATTGTGCTTACACTAGTATCATGAATTACAGTTGATGAACTTCTCTGTAATGATTATGCTGAACAGTACTACAATATCACAAGCCATTATGATTTAAAATAGTCCCCCGACTATTTAGATATGACCAATTTAATCCAAACATATTTATCCAATTTTATCACTTGACTACACAAAATTGATCTCGAATGGCCTCTCAAGACTAAATTAGCATCAATTTTATACCCAATTTTTCATCGTTCTCTATTTGAGAGAGCTCGACTAAATTAGAAAAAAATTTACGGAGATCAAATTGGCTACATACGAATATTTTGGGACTATTTCAGTCTTTTTCTCGTATTTTTTTTTACCTGAATTCTCTGTCCTGTTATGCAATTCTCGACATAGGTCATCAGAATCATTCATCTAGTTTACTGAACTGGGCTTGAATAACTATCTCCTTTTCTCCTTTGACTGGCTTTCTGCGTTGATTTCCTTCCCTGTTTTTGCATCAACTAGTTTGCCACCTCCCTGCTTTTCTTAAGTTGGTTTATATTATTTTAAGTTTTTAACCCATTTGATTTGAATGTTGCCAAGATGCAAAGGCGTTTGTTATGTATTTTGACAATTCGTTGTGGGAGCACGCTTGTTTCCATCAATTAATTTGAAGTCTCATCATCGTGTAATTATTAACCAGGGTCCTACTATTGGTGATGTTGATGGTGATGGGCATACTGATGTGGTGATACCAACAATATCTGGTAACATATATGTCCTCAGTGGGAGAGACGGTTCATTTGTACCTCACTTCCCTTATCGAACGCATGGAAGAGTTATGTCCCGAGTTCTTCTAGTTGACCTAACCAAGCGTGGTGAAAATAAGAAGGGGTTAACTCTAGTTACCACTTCTTTTGATGGCTATCTTTACTTGATAGATGGATCCTCTGCATGCACTGATGTTGTGGACATTGGGGAGACTGTGTAAGCTTATTTTATCCTTCAACAAGCCCCAATTTGTCTCTCAAAGCTTGTTTGACTTGAATTTCATGTGCTTGCTACTGACACTCCATAATTTGCAGGTATAGCATGGTCTTAGCAGATAATGTCGATGGTGGAGATGATCTGGACCTTATTGTTTCTACAATGAATGGCAATGTTCTTTGCTTTTCGACCGCATCACCGCACCACCCTCTAAAGGTAGAGTGGATTAACTAACAGCATTGCGGTAGATAATAATACTAAAGATTCACAGTGAAATTAACATCCTTAATTCAACATGAATTTAAGCTTTGTTTGGGACGGTTTTCTTTCTGCTTCTTAAAGCAGCTTTCTAGTACAAGATTAAAAATTTTTGTACTAAACAGCTGCTGCTTTAAGAAGTAGAAAGAAAGTCGTCCCAAACGAAGCCTTAATCTGATTTGATTTAACATCTTCTTTTCCTTAACAAACTGTTAGTAAACTTCTTTCTGCATGGCTTTTCTTGTTTTTGTTTTATAACATGGATTGCTATATTCTTCCAGGAATGGAGATCATCTAACCAAGGAAGAAACAATCCAGGAATCCGCTATGACCGCGAAGGAATTTATGTTTCGCATGCATCAAGAACTTTTCGTGATGAAGAGGGAAAACATTTTTGGGTCGAGTTTGAGATAATAGATAAATACAGGGTTCCATCCGGGTTTCAAGGACCTTATAATGTCACAGTAAGATCCTTGCTCCTATTTGTTTTTTCTTAAGGCTTCATCTGGGATAGTTTATGGCCACTATATATATATATATATATTTTTTAACAGTAAGAAAACTATCCCGAAGGAAGTATAAATTTAACATATTATTTAGGTGGATTAAGAACCTTATTTTCTGGAATGCTGAACATGCAGATAAACTTGTTAGTCCCTGGAAACTATCAAGGTGAGAGAAGAATTGTTCTTAAGCAAGTTTATAATCAACCTGGAAAGCAGCGGATGAAGCTACCGACGGTGCCGGTTCGAACGACGGGGACGGTGGTGGTAGAGATGATTGACAAAAATGGGATTTATTTTTCAGATGAGTTCTCTCTCACATTCCATATGCATTACTACAAACTGCTCAAGTGGCTTTTGCTCCTTCCTTTGCTTGGAATGTTTGGTGTCCTGGTGATTCTCCGGCCCCAGGAAGGTGCACCATTGCCATCTTATTCACGGAATAGAGACTGAAGCTCATTTTTTTGCAAATCTCGGTTAAAGATAAGCAATACAAAGTTTTTTTTTTTTTTTATTGTGTGAAAGAACATCTTATCCATATTACTCTTTTGCTGGCAATTTTATTTGTTGTAATTGAGCTATACATTAACTTATCAATGTATGAGTAAAACCTGCGGCTACCATTACTGAGAGTGCCTCAATTGACTACAATGATGATGAAATCTGTGATCAAAATAGCTAGAAAAAGTTCTAATTCATGTTATATGTTTCAACATTCAACAAAGTAAAGCATGTTTATATGTTAATTAATAGCTTATCCTTTGATACTTTTTTGTTATTGTTGAAATTGAATTATGTTGATATGAATAAGATAAATAAATTAAATAAAAACTATTCATTGATAATTTCATCATCCTTATCTAAGAAGGTACACACTAATCCATAAGGCTTCTACATAAAGTTATGAAGCCTAGTCAAGCTTAATATCAAATCTAAGTTCTTATTCCAAATCTTAGCTCATGTATTTGAGGTAAGATCAAGCCTAAATGTTCAATTGAGGTGTTACATAATTCCCTTTATTAAAATAATATCCATATTGTATGCTTCATTGTCGCATTTGTCCTCAAGAAAGTATTAGTCGTCACACAACTCTCCTTGGCCTATTGGTTGAGAGCTTAGGCTTCAAACTAAGAGGTCCAAGGTTCGAGTCCATGTGTATGCGTTGTGTGTGTGAGTTTGCCTTAAATGGCCTAAATGTCCAAAAAAAAAAAAAATATTAGTCGTCGGAGTTGATCTCCAATGGGAACATTAATAATGCATCTGAAAACCTATGAACCTCATGGTTTTTGCATTAGGAGAGCCGAGTTTAAGCGAGCTTATTATCCTCTCGGATTCGACTTATTTGAAAATTTATTTGCTTGAAATCGGCTTATGTGCGAAATTGTTTGGTCATATGATATCAATATTGATTTGTCCTAATTTATAACGAGCATGGCGGCTCGTTTGGGCTTAAATAATTCACTCAAATTATTTAAAAAAACTTCACAATTTTTGTAAATAAAATATATAGAAAAAGACAAAAATAAATTTCTAAAAAATCATAATAATTATTGAAAATGTATAATTACAATAAGAATCTTTAACTCAATATCTATAACAAATTAGCCACGCTTTATAATATTTGAATATTTAAATAATAACCATTTTAATTTTTTTTAATATATCAGCATATTTCGATTTTGGAATGATCGAATTTACAAAAATAAAAACTAAGCTAATAACCAAAAACCAAATAAAATCAAAATTATAATAAATAATTGAACCGATACTTTAACAACCGAACCAAATCAACTAAAAAAAAAAAAGATTCAATTTTTAAAATTTTATCCAAACAATTCACATTCCTAAATACATTACAAAATTTCATTCTTCTTTGCTGCAAATCAAGACACTAATTCATTATTCATACAATCACTCTTCAGTTCCTTTAATCTCAACTAAATGATGAATATTGACTCATGCAATAATGAACATGAATCTGATTGAATAAGAAGAAAGCCTGCTTGTTTGGATTACAAAGAGAAACAAATTAACGAGAAATTATTTAAATTGAAAAGTTATTAAAAAATATTTTATAAGTTATTATACCTTTCTAAATAGATTAAGGCTTCATTTGAGACAAATTTTTTAATGCTTTGTAAAACTTCAGTGGTGAAGGTAACTTTTTAAAGTTGTAGAAAACAATTTTCTAGTCTAGAAAATTTTCAAAAGTGGCAAAAAAATAGTGGCCAAACAAAAATTGTGGTTGCAGTTTGAAAAAAAAAAGTCATTAAAATATTATTTTATGAACTCTTAGGCTTTGTTTGTGTCAACTTTCTTAATGCTTTCTAAAGCAGCTTTCATGATTAGGTAGCACCCCCTATAGCTTTTAGTAGCTATAGGGGGTGCTACCTATGTAAAGCAAACCAAGCCGAACACGAGCCAATGTATGTCCTAAATCATTTTTATTTATTTATTTCGAGTTCAAATTAGCAAAAAAACATGATTAAACAAAAATAATCTCAAAATATCTATTCGTGTTCCATATCCAAGCTTAACAAATGAAGCAAGCATGACTCATAAGTGAGCCGAACATAAGCTATGATGAACTTTTTTGAGAGCCCAATTTATAATCATAGGTAAAATGCCGAGACGTGTAGAAGGTAATCGTGAGAACCCTAAGCAAAACAAGATAATCTTCAACAAAAATATCTTGAAAGCAGCTAAAAATAATGATCAAAAGCTCTTCCAAACAAAACCTTAATCATGAATCTAAGCAAAATCATCCGACAATAAGCTCTCCATACATGTCGTCGTTTGGTCCAATCGCCCATGATTATCGCTAATAAGACTATAAAGCCGTAAATCTTGAGAGATTTTAATCTACTGGTGGCATGTTTAGTAATAAAAAAACAATGGTATTCTTTACTCTCATGGTGGAGAATGAATAAATAGTAACAAAAATAAATGAAAATTGAAGTTATTTATGATTACTTCTCCTTATAATAATCAATAGTACACTAATTTTGAAGCTCTCTAATAAAATTTTAACAGATCCTTTTGCTTACTTTCTAAGTTGGCAAGAAGAGAATATCCTCTTACAATGGCACAAAAAAAAAAGCTTTGGACAGAACAAGCTACCTTTATGTAGGGAAATTTAAGTTTATATGGTTCATAATATTTGAAATTAAAAAAATATGTAAAGTATTTTATTTTTTATAGAAAATATTTAAAATTTTTGTTCAAAATAAAAGACCCTGAATTTCGAAGAGATGCTAAAGTTAACGTTACAAGTATTGTGGGCTAGAATATTCGCGACTGTAAAGTAGGAAAAACTATGTAGATTAACGTTGCATGAGTATCCAGCTCACACACACAAAGAGCATAAACACCATAATTGTTTTTTTTTAATGTGGGAACCATGAAGAGAAAAACCACGGGCCATGCCAAGTCGAAATTGATCCACTAATATTTGAATAAATTACAAATAATTGGCGCGTCCTCAAACTTGAGTGTGATCATATTACAATAATCAACCAACAGATTGAAATCTAGTGATGAACATGAATTCAATGAAAATCCGTTGACGGTCGGAGGTCGAATATAAATATGATGTCAGTTGGCGGCTGAGTTGAAGTCCAACAATAGTCGGTGGTCGGGCAGAAGTCCGACGATAGTTTGGCGACGGTCGGTGGTTCGACGGTGGTCAAGGAGTCTGGTGACAACTCTAGTTTCTCTTCCTTTTCTTTCTTGCTTGGGTTCCCCTCAGTGAAGAATGATAGGTCTATTTATAGTTTTTCAGAGTGACATGACCAATAAATAGGAGGAACATCAAAGGTATGTTCAAAGTGGTTTGAAAGGACGGCTGATATTAATTCCCTTGATCGCAAACTATTTTATGTGCATTTAAATATCTTAATGATAACATAATTCAGCAATCTTTGGCTCATTGGATTCGCCTCGTCAAACCGATTGATTCAATTATAAGCATATCACGTTTGGAAAACATTTAGTCATCCAAATTATGGTTTGAACTTTTCAAAGATGCTTTGAGTCTACAATTTTGACCCATTTCGGCTCGAATTTATTCAAATTTGGTGTCGTTGGGTTCGTCTTTTCTAGACGTTCAATTCAACTATAATTTTGTTGAAATCAGAATTTGAATGATCTCAAATTTATCGGTAGTTTCCAACTTGATCTTGCCTCACGATTCGTGCCTACTCAAGATGATTTTTTTATGATATATCAATAAGCTATCATTCGAGCAAGAAGTTGACCAACCCCTCATATTCTCAAAACATTCTTCTTCTTCTTTGATGATTTTCTTTAATGATTAATGATTATGCGATAAAATTTCAATGCAATGTTTCCTCTTCATATTTGGCTAGCTAGCTATTATTGTTGAATTATAGTGATCTTATACATTAGGCAAATTTTTTATCTCAGATGATATTATCTCTACACTCTTGAATCAAAAACTAATACCGAACAAGATTCGACAATTGCTCGAAACTTATTCTAATGTGATAAAAAATTTATTTTGTACAAGATTGAAAATTGTTCAAAATTTATTCAAAGCTTGTTTATATTTTAAAATCAGGATCAAAGAATAGCCAAAGAAGTTTCCGTCATGATTCGAAAATGGTTCGATCAATATTATTAAAATCGAGTAATTTATAATGATATAAATAAACTATCTTTTACATATGCTCACAACAGAACTGAAGAGAGAATAATAATAAAAAAAAGGCAATTAATCCGATAGCAGGAGTCCAGCCCTCCAGGTCATATTAATAAAACCTCGTAAAACTGTCCATTCTTTACAAAAGGAGAGAGAGAGAGAGAGAGAGAGAGAGAGAGAGAGAAGGGCTAAAATCAAGATGGCCAGCTACTTCTAGTCATGTTTCTCCATTTATCCTTTAGATCAACCTGTTAAAAAGAGAGAATAAAATCTGATTCCACCGAAAGAAGAGAATTTGATATTTGAAACTATCAAAAAATTACCTCAGTTCTTTCTTCAAAAATGCTAGGGTAACAAATCAGGATGGTTTTCCAGTTCCCTTTACCATGCCTGAGAGATGAAAAGGAAAGCAAATCATAGAAAGAGCATCAATACCACAAATGAAGATTTCAAGCTTTAATTTTATCATCCTAAACAAATCTGAAGCTAGCTTAAGCTTTCAGGAAGTCTGGGTTAAAGAAAGAAATCCAGCACCTAGTTTGTCTAACTACAGAAAGATATTCAACAAACTAAGATTTTGTTTGGGACGATTTTCTTACTGCTTCTTAAATCAGCTTTCTAATACAAATTTTTTAATTTTTGTACTAAAAAACTGTTTTAAGAAGTAGTAAGAAAGCCGTCCCAAACAAAGCCTAAGGCTTCATTTAAGACAACTTTCTTACAGCTTTTTAAAGCAGTAGAAAGCTGCTTTAGAAAACAATAAGAAAGTTGTCCCAAACAAAACCTAAGGCTCCGTTTTGGACAACTTTCTTACTGCTTTCTAAAATAATTTTCTAGTATAAAAATTATTTAACAAGAAATTTTTTGCTAAAAAGATGATATAGAAAATAATAAAAAAGTTATATCAAACGAAGCCTAAGACAATTCAAATAAATACATACTCTCTCACAGCCTTTAGCAAAGTCTCTTCTTCCAGCAAAGTCCATTTCCTCACTTTCCTTCGTTTAGCATATCTTTTATCACCAATCAAATTCAAAGGTGAAACAGGTTCCCTTGTTGGGCTATGTAAATGAATTCTCCCTTCCGGACGTGGTGAATCTGTCCACTGCAAAACAAAAGATCATTAGATCAAACACTTCTGAGATGGCATAGCACCAAATGCAACAACTAAATCTAAAAAATTATGGTACAGTGAAGCTTAAATTTAGAATCATTGTAAATGAAGCAAAGATTCTCATATAATTATTGAACATATGTAGCATTGGATCTGCTATGCACAATAAGAGCGAAAAAGACGAGTAGATTCACTAAAAAGGCTCAAGTGAAGAATAAAGTACTTCATACAAAATTAACATTCAAAAAATGCTCACGAAAAATCCATCATATGAAATTTAGCCGAAAGAGCAATAATGGAACACCAAATTCATGTTACAAAAGTAAACAAGTTTTAAATTTCAGGAATGTTTCATAAATAGCTATTTAGCAATTTGTATCAGTGTCATTATTTATTATAATTAGGGGAATCAATTCATGAAAACAGGTCAGGGGTGTTTAGGTCCGGCCTAATAAAAGTCTAGGTGGATCAAACTTTTTTAATGGGTTAAAAATTTCAACCGGAACTCAACTTGACTAAAGCTTAAACCAACATGAAAAACACTTAACTAGTGTTGAGTTAGTGTCAACCCAACGAAAAATGGACATGATTATCCGATTTAGATGCCATAGCTTAATTTTTTCCTCAATTTAATATGAATTTTTAATATAAAAAAACTAATTAGGTTAAGACATTGTTTTCAAGTTGACTCAAACAGGACTTAATATGACATGAACAAACCCAATTATTCCAAATCACTTTTGCAAAGCTTGCCTGAATCTTAGACGAGTTGACCCAAACTCAAAAATGGTGCTGTTGAGCTCGACTGGAGCTTTTGAGCTATTCTACTCACAATAATAGAATCAAAAGGCATAACAATGAATTTACATAACATATTTACACCCCTAATTATAATTATTTATCCCAGAATAAAACTCTCCAAAAATGTGCCCACCAATTCTGATACTTCTGTTCACAGTAATGAGCCCACCTATTCTTAAGAGTTTGATGCCAATGAATTTATCCAAACATGCCAGCATGGATGATCTTTCAGTAGGGGTGATATCAAATATTTCTAGCGAGTTAAACTTCACTCAAACTCAAATTCGATTATTGGAACTTTATTCTAACTCAACTTAAAATCCAAACAATTTCAAGTTAACTCAAAATCTTTTTAAGCGGACTCAAAAACACATGCAGACTTGGAATTCAATTTTAAAGACTTCATGACCATATGAAACCAAACTTTATGAAACTTAAAAACCAAGGCATAATTGCTTGCAAAGAGAAGAAGGTGAAAGAAAATTGAAAACCAAAGCAAAAAGCCTTAATAATCACACATAAATTTGTGCAGCACTGCAGCCATAAGGGTTGTTTGAAGAGAAGATGGACCAAAAACGAATCTTATTAGCTAATAATAGTAGAAGAAGATAGAAGTGAAGGAAAATCTAATAAGAAGTAAGAGACTGATAGAACCTTGCCAGAACCGTTCAAGGGGCGCAGTATGCCTTCACAAACGCCTGGGGAGAAACCTCCTTCAGGGTCCTACCAACTTTAGCCAAAGATTCTTGAAGAACTTTGATTAAGGATTCAGAGTAGAGTACAAAAGAAAAATAGGTATTTTCAGTACCTGAGTTGGTGTGAGAAAAATGAATATTTGTAGGACAACTAAAGTTTGTAACACATACTTTTAATGATCTCATAAAAAAAAATCATGGTTGTGAGCAATCCTGCATCACAGAGCATCCAGACCATGAAGAAAAATTAATCTAAGAGATGCAGAAGATTTAACTTACGAACTATTAACTTTCTATGAAATATGCTTTCAGAGGTAAAAAGTTAAAAAAGAAGTGACAGTAATGAAGGTTGGATTAACCAAAATTTTTTATTTTTATTTTGTTGATAAGACTAGAGAGGGACTTGAAGGTAAACTTGAATTATGGAGGTCAACTTTAGAGTCTATAGGGTTTCGCTTGCGTAGATCTAAAATTGAATATATGGAGTATAATTTTAATAGTAATAGACCTGGTGAGGAGATTGTGACTTTGGGCAATCAAGTTATTAATAAGAGTACACGTTTTAGATATCTTGGATATATTGTTCAGAGTGATGGTGAAATAGATGAGGATATTATCAGCAGAATTCAAGTTGAATGGTTGAAGTGGAGAAATGCATCGGGCTTGTTGCGTGATAGAAAAGTCCCCCTCAAACTTAAGGAAAAATTCAATAAAATGGTTGTGAGACCTACAATGTTTTATGGTGCCAAATGTTGGCCATTAAAAGAGAAGCATAATACTAAGTTGAGTGTTGCAGAGATGAGGATGCTCAGGTGGATGAGTGGCTTTACCCTTAGAGATAGGATACAAAATGAGCATATACGTGAAAAGGATGGAGTAGCTTCAGTGGAAGATAAGATTAGAGAGAGTCGCCTTAGATGGTTTGGTCACATAAAACAACAGCCTTCCGATGACCCAGTTAGGAAAGTAGAAGTATTAGATTTGACTTATGTTAAGAAAGATAGAAGCAGACCTAAAAAGTCTTGGTAAGAAAATATTAGAAATGATATTTCTTTATTAGATTTAAACAATAATTTGACTTTTAACATGACACAATGGAGAATAAGAATTCATGTAGCCGACCCCACATAGTGGGAAAAAGGCTTGTTGTTGTTGTCGTCGTCATCTATGTCTACTATTTGCAAATATTAGGGATGATAAATGCTTTCTTTCAAAGAAATGAAATTAGAAAGAACAAATCAGCAGTAAAGTGACAATAATGAGGATTGGATTAACTAAAACCAACTGCATTAAAAGGATCGTGAATTCCTTGAAAACCAGAGAAATGCTATTGTACTTGAGAGAGAAGGGAATTCCCTATAGGACTCATTAACCGTAATGGAATTACAAAACACAGAATTTATAAGACAAGAAAGCACCTCCAATGTATGGGCAGTTGGGTTTCTCTCCATAAGACTAGCTCTAGGAAGAGAAGCTGAGCTGCTATTGTTTTGTGTGGAGTAGTTTTTCCCGTCAGGTGGAATATCAGGAACCTTCTCCAAGGAAGCCATCTTTGCACGTCCATCCTGCCCATTTTGATTTACTTCCTTTTCCTTCAAGCATGAAGGTTTCTGATGCTTATTCAACGTGGCAATTTTCTCATTTCCCTCAATACTAGTATGCTTGGTACCTATTTTAGAAGTAGACGCAATTTCATCCCTTCTGTTCTGAACATCATTTGCCCTTAACTCCCCACTGTATGCTTCTTCTGGATTCACTGCTTGTAGCTCAATAGCTTTGTTTGATGCGTCAAGTAGGGTGTTCCGCACCATACTTCGAAGATCCACATAAGATGCTTTTAAGGCTTGCTCATCATCATCTGACAAAATCAGAATGGTATATGTGTTTAGATTAGATTTGGACACTTTCAGATGGTTCCAAAATCTCAAAGTGTCCCCTACTCTTCTCCATTTGATTCTGTTAATAACTACTCAATTTTGACCCATTTCCTTTTGAGCTTCTAAAATAATTCTCTTTTTGATATCACTCCTAGAAAATCTGACAAAATTTTGCCACTATTTTAATCGAGAGTTTTCGTAGGGGGCTTTATCTCCCTACGATGTAATTAACTACGAGGGCTTGCGCTTGTAGGAGATTTAGAACCACACACACCTGATTTTAAAATTGATTTTTCAAAGTTCAATTAGATTTTTTTGGAAAAACTTAAAATACTAGTGATCGTTATTATCACAATCAAAGAATTATCATCGAATGGTATTTTCTCCCTTCGGGGAGATACACTTTTCTTTGATAAGGCTTTGGATGTGAAATCAACGATCATACTTCTTGAATATTATGGCTGGATATTCAGTAGAATCTCATTTTGACCATTCGGGGCCATATGAAGTTCTCTTTAGCATCTGGTCACGATATTCAAGATGAATTTCATAATTCTAAATCTGAATACCGTTATCAAATTTTATTTTAACCTCTCGAGGTGATATACTTTTTCTAACGAGATAATTTAATTTTATAATTCAATTTTAAGTCCCAAAGAAAACCAATATTTTCAAAACATGTTTTCAAAATTCCACCAACAGTGTAGTAGATCCCACCATAGACTGCATCTTTTCCATCATTTGCATCATCATATTCATCATCTGCAGTTGCATCATATTTCCTGACATTGCATTCATAGCCTCCATTCCTACCGGTGCTGGATTTACACTAGCTGCACTGCCTCCTACTGGTGCCACATTTTCAGGATCTTCGGAGATCCTAATAGGTTGGGATGACTGACCTTCCTCTCTTTCAGGTATTCTTTCAGCCATTAAAACTGTAACACATTACATTAAGAGTTATGCATTTATATAATCATGAATTCTCATTTAGACATTACTTTCATATACTTACATATTAGTCAGATAGAAATTAAACATGGATACCTATAAATCAAATGAAATTAGATTCATTATAAACTCTGAGTTACTATACTCTCCTAGGCTCTGTAATAATTCCATCAAATCCAATCTTATTCTCCTAAATAATTCGCTTTGTTTACGCTTCCGTAATTGAGTCCTCAGAACCTTAAACATTGCTCTGATACCACTTTTGTAACACCCCACAGTACTCCTAAATAGCACGGGGAGTATTACTAACACAATTATAACAATTTCATCATAAATATAAATATAAACATGTCCTCAATTGATCATTGAACATTTGATATATCTTTATAAACCTCCAATAATTCTCATTCATCTTGTCTAACGGAAGCAACTATAAATTTAAAGTTCAACATAAGATACTTATAGAGCCACTACTAAAAACCCAAAGAAATGCATGTCTAATTTGCTTTCATACCTTAAAAAAATAAACTCACTAACAAAGGTAACTTTAAGATGAAAAGAAGAAACACTTGTATAAATTAGCTTGCATCAATCTTCTCCTTTCCCTTTCCTGTAACAACAGTCAGAAGAAAGTTCTGGTGAGCTATGAGGTTCAGCAAATTATGTAATCTATATAACATTTATAATAAAATGAAAGAAGTAAATGAGACTTTGAAATCATTAATCATTAAACTTACATATACAAGTACAGGTCTCATAAATCTTTATTAACATTAATCTTTACTTTCTTAAAGTTTTTATTGAATACAAAATTCCATTAGTAAAAGACTTGGCTATCCTTTCATAACCTTATTCAATGGAGCCCAGGTAAACCTGTCATTATCTCCATTGAATCACATAGAGGTCCCTTTTGCCTCTTTGGGTCCCTTTTGCCCCACCTGCTATGCAGGTTTCATTCTTTGGTGTCCCTTTTGCCCCACATACAATGCAGTGTGCATGAGGACCCTTTTGCCTCATTTGCAATTGTAAGTTATACATCATTTCATAGTTTATCCAATCTTTACTTTAATTTGATATTCAAAACTTCATACATTCATCATTCACATTAATTGCAATGGTTATAATCTTTCCATCATTCATACATCTTTGTGTAGTAATAATGTGATAGTCACTAAATTGAAAATAAAACTTCTTTGCATATAGTTATCAATTGAGAAAAGATTTAAATAAGCACACTTAGACATCTATCACATTTCTCTTATTCTCATGTATAAACAGTTGTGAATATTCCAACAACAAACAAATTCTCATAGTGCATTTCATTGATAAATAACATTTCAAGACATAAGAAAGATTCCAAATATTCATGATCAATTACATAACTTACCTTCTTGACGGTTTGCTTCTATCAGACTATCACACCTTCCCTTCTTAATCTTCTTCTATTATAAGTCCACTCAAAACTTTTCCTCTGCATAAATTCAGGAACTTCCTACATACAATTTTTCTAATCATTGGTATACTTGTACACAAATCATTGTAATTATAAATATATATATACAAAATACTCACCTTCTCTTGTTCTTTCACTTCTATATTATTCCTTCTCCCAATCTCTTCTCTAACTTTATTGTCACTGATTACACCATAATACTTATATAATTTTCAATTTCATCACATAGATTTATATTAAAATTTTCCAAACCCTCGTACAGTTTCTAAATACTTACCTTGAATTCTAATGTTAATGCTTGGTACCTTCTTCACCAAAAATCCTTGTACTGCTCTAAACCGGTTCCTCCACTCCAAGCATTGATTGAAATTTCCAAGCAATCCTACCTTGCCAACGTTTGCTACAGGACTTCGGTGACTCTCCACAGATCCGCTGAACTCTGCAACCCGGGATACTTTCTACTGCATAGAAGGTTTTCCCAGACTTTCTTATGGTTTTGCTGCAAAACATATGCTATAACCGCAACAAGCAATAGCACAGGAACACTGTGTCGCTGTCCTTCTTCAGAAATTCCTGCACCCACTTAATCCACCCCTTTTCAGCAATGATGCGGCAGTCTTATCCAAAAATAAACTCCACGGTTATGAGGGAAAGTGGGGCCCATCTCCCAACCGTTCAATTGCCAAAAGCCTCATATGAAACATCTGTTTAGATATATCTGATTTAATTAAATTACTCTCTCTTTTTTTTATCTTAACTCAATAATAATAAAAAAAATTCTTTAATATATATAAATATATAAATGTTATTTCTAATATAACTTAATTGATTTTTAAAATAAACGTACCTGGAGCTTTTTGGGTATTACACATCTATCTTCTCATCAATGTCGGCGACATCCTCATAACTGGAAATAATTAAACGACCATCTCTAAACTCATTCAGCAACTCAGCAAAACCTATGCTATGAAACAGCTCGGCCTTGTTCACTCATTTCTCGGCATCAATATTCAATACACATCCACTTAGTATTTTCTATCTCAACCTCATTATGCAAATTCCATTCTTCAATTAGCCAACCTTACTCATTGCAAATCTCTTGCCAATCCCACGTGTACCAAACTTTCTTGAAACATTGACCCCGACCCGCTTCTGTCTGACCCAAACCTGTTTCGAAAAATCATTGGATCCTTTCAATATCTTACGCTTATGAGATCGAACATTGCATATTCTGTCAATCTTCTCTCTCAACATATGCACAATCCCCTATTGTCCCACATATATCTCCTCAAATGACTTTTTCGTTATATCAAAGGCACTACGCATTTTGGTATTCCCATCACTAAGAACAATCTCTTTATCTGCTCTTTCTTTGACGCCGACTGGGCGGGCGGCCCAATATCCAGAAAATCCACATCCGGCTACTGCTCCTTCCTTCACGACACAATCATCTCATGGATCGTACAAAAAAACACACATTGGCAAGCTCCTCAACTGAATCTGAGTATAGAGCACTTTCCGCCCTTACAACAGACGTAATTTGATTACGCCAGATTCTCAATGACTTTGACATCACTTCGAACCAACCTGCTGATCTACAATGCCACAACATGCCTGCTATCGCAATTGCCAACAACCCAATTTTCCATGCTCGTACAAACCATATTGAAATCAATCAACGATTCATTCAAAACAACATCCATAAGAACAACATCAAACTTCTTCCTATAAGCTCCATTGATCAGACCTATGACGTTTCTCACCAAACCTCTATCAACAAATCGATTCCGACAACTCAAACACAAACTGATGGTTCTTCCAGACCCATCACTTTGTCGGGGTGTATCATAATACATTTATTAAACAAATATATATTGTACACATAAGCTACCGATGATGGTTCTAGGCTTTGCATTAGGTCCCTCTACATGTCTATATATATCATCCCTGTGTACCTATGAAAATACATCAATGAATAATATTTTCTTCTTCATGTTTCTCTCTCTCAAGAATTGTGTAGACAGTTCAATTTGTACAAACTCCAGGGACGATCAGGAAGAACTCGATCTAGCGATGAGTACCTTGTACTGGAAAGTACAATGATCGCGACAAGTGTGGGCCAACTAAATATTCATTCATTCTCAAGAAAGCTTGACCTTCGGCTTACAGCTACTCTTATGATGATGAGACAAGCACTTTTACTTATATTGGAACTGACTATCTTATTAGCTTTTGCCCATCAAAGATTTTCTAAGTCAATAATTGTGTCAATGAATATTCATGATTCTCACCCCCAATAAAATTATGAGGATTATAATATACATATGAGGAATTATATTTGAGAGAATAAAATAATTTTTATATTATTAATTTTGCTTATTTTTTATTTAATATAAGAAAGTACATGAGAATTAATAGTATGATATGAAATCCTGAGAAAACATGTACATGCAATAAAATAAATAGCTTCTTACTATAAAATATATCAAGCTATCAAGGCATAGATTTTTTCCCTCCAAAAGGTATCTGATATTTATGAGTTATTTTTCAAAGAAAATTTGAGATTTTATTAGATCTATTTATAGCTATATGATTTTTCTTTATAAAAAAAGTATGATTTCCTTACGTTGTATTAGAAAAATAATTCTTCATGTGTAATGATGATAACTATTACAACCATCAATTTGGTGAACAAACATATAGTTCTTAAGCATTTTTGCGCACTAATATCCTTTTAATTTACTTTTGCTCCATTTGTTTGTTTTAAGTAACTTATATTTCCCAATATTATGTGAATGTCATTAAAGACAATTTTTTTGTAATTTTTCGCTTAATTAAAAACTTTTTTTTGTGGAAAAAATTGTTGTTAGGTCCCTAATCCCAACTTTTGTTTGGTTGATTTTCTAACTGATTAATTTACTTTAAGATGAGTGCACTATAACTAATAACCAAAATATTCATCATCAATAAATTAATATGGGTTATTAATTTTACACTTACTCAACATGAGTAAAATCTACCTAATGTTTGATTCCACTTATTTTATTTTCAAAAATAAAATCTAACATTTAAGGAGCTATTATTAAACAAAGAAGTAGGCTTTTAGATGAATCCTAAAAGTTTGTTCTCAATTTATGATGACTTCTTATAACCACTTTGATATCATCCTAAAAGTTTGTTCTATTCAAGTAAAATAATATTAATTAATGAAGTTAGGTAGGTATTAATTGTGATAAAAAAATATGTATTTTGGTGCAAATCATAGATTTCTTATAGGGAAATATCAACATCTTTATATGGATTGAAGCCTACAACAATGGTTTTACATTAATGCTTTGTTTGGAATAATTTTTCGAGTTTTTTCGTAGTAAGAAAAATAATTAGTTCAAATTAATGTGTGCTCGATTTATTAACCCAATTAATTTTCAGGCCAGTTTTAATTGACCCGAAAGCTCCAAATTGACTTGACATTTGTCCAATTATGATTCGAATTCAAGTCAAATAGGACGAGTTTGAGTTAAATATCTTATTTTAGGGTTCAATGGCTCAAAGTGGAGTTAAAAATATCATGCTAATCTAAAAAAGATGCACGATTCATATAATTAATAGGTCAAATAAGTCATATTCGGCTCGAGTTAGATGTAGGTCAAATATTTTGACGCGTATGACAAACAATTTTAATTTGTGTTAGCTCAATTTCAAATTAGAACCAAATTGGACCAATCAATTCAAATTGACACCCCTCGAAAGTTGCATCTTTTAAAATAATCATTTTGACATGACTCTTAGGCTTCATTTGGAACGACTTTTTTACTGCTTATTAAAGTATCTTTCTAGTAAAAAATTAAATCTTTTGTACTAAAAAATTATTTTAAGAAGCATTATGAAAGTCGTCCCAAACGAAATCTTTAGTTTGTATAGCCATTAAAATAATCAATGTATATAACTAAAAACATGAAGTTTTCACAGCATTTAATAGCGGCGGTTGGCATACTGGTGCCATAGATGGGTATTCACAGCGGTTTTAACCGATGCTAGCTCGGCTTTTTTACAGTGGTTTTAACCAATGCTAGAAACGGCCTTTTTACCTCCTCGTGCCCTAATCGAGCCATTCGACCCACATCCTTCATAAGTGATTCCTTCTCACATTCCCTGCATTTGCTCGCTGAAACCACCGTCGCCTCCAAATCCCCATCCATGATCGAATCCACTGGTGCTGACTTTGAATCCTTTCCCGTCGCCGATAAAATATATACAACTATGTAGTTGTGCTTTTAAAAAAAATATAATTACAAATAGATGATAAAATATATTTCATTACAATGAAAACAAACACATGGGATCAGTGCACGCTAATGCACTAAATACAAACATCAACACAACTTTATCAACCACAAATTAAGCATAAATGCAAAGGAAATTCTATAAATATATGCATCAACGACGGTGCATATGACAATTATTCATTATAAAATTTATTTTATTCTTGTTTTAGAATAAATATTTTTTCTGATATTTTTAACAACCACACTTGCACTGATCATCGCTAATGCACTTAGCAGGCATAAACGGCCAGGTGGCACAAACATTCGCACAACTTTCCTCGGTGCACCCTTGTAATGTTATGGTGGTCCCACAGATAACTTTCTCCGCAACAGTCCTCTTTGCGGTTGCCTGTTGCATCATCCCTATTGAATCATGTTTGCATTTTAGTCATCATGAAGATATCTATTTACATCTTATGTTTACGATTTATTTATTTTGATAAAATAAATTTAGTAAAGTTATAAATACTATCCTGATGTAGAATATGTTGTATTGCAAAATATTAAAAAATAAATTTTGGTTTAAGAAAATATGCTAACATATATTAGTTTAATGCTATTATCTTTAATTTTAAATTATTTTCATTCATTAAGGGACGAAATAAATTAATAATTTTAAAAGTATGCTTCATATTTTTATAAAAAAAAATATTACTTTGAGAGATTTTTTGTAAATTTTAATCTTTTGAAACTGATGATAATTATTTAAAAAAATAAATGGAATTAGTAATGGGGTGAAGGAACAGACCGAAAGCGGGCAGAAGAACCACAAGGAGCAGAAGAGCAGCCACCATTTTGCGAGAGAGCTCCATTGCAAATTTCAACGACCTCTATAGAACAAATGATGGAGCTTAGAGTTATTGAATACAATACTGAACTCTTATGAGCTTATTTGCAGACTAATCTTGTCAAGCTAGCCTTTATATAGAAGAAATGGAGGGTATTTTAGACATTTCCTAAGCCCATGGAAAAGTATTGATTCATTTAAAATTGTAATATATATAAATAATTAATTAAAATTTATAATGCATTTATCTTAAAATAAATTCAATTTTTTTTTTCAAAGCCAATGTAAAATTTTGTTATGTAGCAAAATAATTTGATTTATTTTATTACAATGTCAGTTTTAAGTTATTTTTGTCTGATTTTGCATTTTGGAGAGTGCCTTGCAGGGTTATTTCCATTTTGAATTCCGGGAGCTTCAATGAGTGCAAGGTACTCCTTTTTTGGTTTCTTTTTTTGCTGTTTTGTTTTCTTCAACATTTTTGCAGGAAGATGGTGCTGAACGAGAATCCTCTGATCTTCCTTTTTTGGGTGCTGTCTGCTCACAACTCGATTACTTTTTTATGCATTTCTTGTACGCTTAGGATAAGGAACCACCGGCGCGTAGGTTTTATTTCTTTTTTGCTTATAGCTCGTTCGAGCTTTAGAGAGCTGTCGATCCTTTTAAGGACCGTGTAACCAAAATTTTGAAATTAACATGTAGGCCCCTCTGCGGGTTTTAACAAAAAAAAAGTTTGGATTCAAATTAATCTGTGGGTGACACCACCAGACTCAACTAGTAGGCGAGTAGTGCTATAAACTGCTGTCTGCTCACAGCCCGATTACTTTTTTATGCATTTCTTGTACTCTTAGGATAAGGAACCACCGGTGCGTATGTTTTATTTCTTTTTTGCTTATAGCTCGTTCGAGCTTTAGAGAGCTGTGGATCCTTTTAAGGACCGTGTAACCAAAATTTTGAAATTAACATGTAGGCCCCTCTGCGGGTTTTAACAAAAAAAAAGTTTGGATTCAAATTAATCTGTGGGTGACACCACCAGACTCAACTAGTAGGCGAGTAGTGCTATAAACGAACTGAACCAAGTCGAGCATGTGCTTGTTCATGTTCGTTCGGGATTGATTCAAACATTCTTATTTGTGTTCAAGCTTGATTCATTTAATTTGACGGATGTTCATGTTTGATTTATTTTTTGTTCACGTTCGATTGATTTCGTGCTTATCGAGTTTTAAAAAAATGAGTCTTATCAAACTACAAACAAGCTCTACTTCTAAATATTAATTATTTTAACGAATGACCTTTTATGAAGGCTACTATTATGAAGGCTACTATTAGGTGAGCTCTCGGGTATAAGTTGAAAGCCGGTGTGAGCATGGAGAGAGAGAGAGAGAGATGCAAAGAGAGAAAGGGAAACTTGGTAGAAAATACAAATGCTTGAGCTAGTAAATCATTTTATATAGAGTTTTCTAGATCTTCTCTCTATATATCTCTCATTCTCTTCATTCTCACACAAGTTCTCAGGTTATAACACCCCTAGAGCTAGTAGATAATTTTCTACAAAATTTTCTTCTCTCTCTCTCTCTCTCCATTCTCACACAGATTCTGAGGTTATATATACCTCTAGAGCTCACATGCTAGTATGATCAGATATCATTCACAAACAATTTCAAATCAAACAACTAATACTTATGTAGCTCACCTTGATTTTATTATTGGTTGGGAGCTTTTGCTGTCCAGTAAGAGGTCTT
Organism: Dendrobium catenatum; assembly: GCF_001605985.2. Lineage (NCBI taxonomy): Eukaryota > Viridiplantae > Streptophyta > Magnoliopsida > Asparagales > Orchidaceae > Dendrobium > Dendrobium catenatum. The sequence goes on from NW_021318785.1 coordinate 2,927,425, forward strand.
AGATCTCTTTTTTTTTGGTTAAAACCCACTCATGGGGCCTACACATTAATAATCAAAAAAACGGTTACAAAATCCTTAGAAGGCTCCTCCAGCTCGCTACTGCTCGAAAGAGCTACAATAAAAAAAGAAAATAAAAAACCTAAGAGCCGGTGGAACCTTTTACTAAGATTACAAAAAGAACTTAAACTAAAGCAAGGGCTGTGAGACAACAGCACCCAAAAAAGGAAGAGAATAATACGACCGTTCAGCTCCGTCTTCCTACAAAAAACATGAAATAAACCCAAAAAAGCAGTAGAGAGTACCTTGCAGACATTGCATCTTATACCCCAAGGATTGTGTTGAATCCAACTCCGGCAAGAGAGGAAGAACACTTCCTCTTCTTGAAGTTGAGAGAGGAGGAGAAGGGAGAGAAGAGAAGGAAAGAGGGAGGCAGCCAAACGCAAGAAACTATATTTCTTAAACCATATCTATTACAAAACATAATGCCTCTACTTATAGGCAAAAACAGGCAATACAAATGGCTATACAAAAGCCATACATGCCTAAACCACTAAATCTAGGAACAAAAGCATACATCAATATTCCTGCAAGGAGATCTCCAAAAACAGATATAAGGCATATAGTAGGTAATATCAACTAGATAATCAAAATCGTTCCCAAAAAACCAACGCAAAGTATGAGCATAAGAACTTATAGAATAAGGAAACACAAAAATCACCAGAACGGTCCCATTGATATAGGAACACCAAAAATTATACCATCTCCATTAATCACCATAACTCAAATGGGATTTAAAACTATTCATACACGAAAAGTGCAGAAACTCACAACAAACATCTGGCCGCAAAAAAGACAAATCCAGCAAATAGTAAAATTACTGAGAAAAGACTGGATCGTTTTAAAGAAAATACCAGAACTGACTTTAGCACAATGAGAGATATCAACAATTACAGAAAAATAAATACCTGCAATAGAACACTGACAGCCATAGGAAATGAAGAAAGCATAGTGATAAGCAGAGTAGCCCAGCCTGAAGTAACAATAACAGGAAAATAGAAAAATGCACGAAAAGGTGCAGTAGATAAGTAAAAAACAGAGAAACAGAAGAAACCAACCCGGATCGAGAGCAGAGAGATCAACCATTATATTGCAACATCTTTTATCTAACTAATCAGCACAAACATTAGCTTCAACACAAACATTAGCTTCACGATAAATATGAGAAATATAGTAGGTGAAAGTAGATAGAGATTGCTTAATTTTTCTAATGAGATAGAAATTTATGTATATAATGTTTATATGAATCAGTTTTAATTATCTCAAATATCTAAATAATAATAATAATAATAATAATAAATAAATAACTAATACTTTACATTATAAGTACAAAAATTCACTATTTGCATCACATTTTAAAAGTGATTGGAGACTTTCGGCATTGCATTTTTCCAAAGCTGGTTCAATAATCGGTACGTGAAAGGAGACTCTCTGCTCTACCGTTTTGGGGAAGCAAATTCAATAATTGTGTGAGACTTTATGCGTTGCGTTCGGCTTCAGCTTCATAGGTTTAATAGTAATTAAACCTGCTGTTATCATTAATTAATAATGCTTAGGCCAGTGTTAAAGGAAACTTGAATATTATATAACTTAATTATAGGAATTATTATTATTACTATTATTTTTGTGCGAGTGAAAATGATTAAGGTGGTGAGGGTGTACGACCGGACTAATAGATGGCGGATTTTTGTTTTCATCAATTTGAATGCTTAATATTGGAGACTTTGAATGCCTTTGTGGTGAAATTTTATAACATATTTAATCACATAATTTAATTACTAATGATACTTAATTGAATGAGACACTTGTCATAGTACATTATTTTTTATGTTTTTATATTTATATTTTAAATCAAAATTATATTTTTCAAAGAAAAAAATGAATTAAATTACATTAATTTTAATATCATTGTTAGTTTTTATATATTTTAATTTTACAATTTTATATTAACAAATGGATATCTATCTTACATTAATTTTATTAATCTTAAAGATCATTTTTTAAAATTTTACATTAGAAGCCAGAAGGGATGTTTGGGATTGCAGTTAGAATATATATTTTAAAAAATTGATTACATATTTAAATTCAAAATATTTATAGATATACTAACTTTGATTTTTTTTTTTAAAATTTCAACTAAGAAAATGATATTTTATTTTTAAAAATGTAATGATAATTTATTAATATTGCTGAGTTTTGAAAAATTTGCGGTGGCAGAGAAATATAAAGTTTTGTGCATGTCCTAGCTTTATACTAAGATCCAATACACAAATAAATAAATCAGTAGGGATGTAGTGTTTATAAGAGACGCCAGAGTTTTTATAAGAAAACCCTTGAAAAAGACGAAAAATCATGAGGCCTTCCCTAGCTTGATTGAATCCACTAGTGTTTGCAGTTGATTACAAATGAGACACTTCCTCAGGAGGAGGATATTAGCTCAATGTAGTAAATATACATCATATAGCAACAAGCTCAATGATGTATTGACAAAAACATAAAAGATTTCATGTTCCTGATCTCAAGACTCAAGTTCACAAAGAAACCGTAATCAACATTTCAGATTTTCAGCACACCTAAAGCTCTCAGTCTCAAATCGGCTAATCCTCCTTCCTCCATCAGTCCATCTATAGATTTCAGTTCACTCATTTCAAAAATCAGTAAACCACGATAGGAAAAAGTGCAAAACCGCACAACTCGAAATTTGCGACAAAAAGAAAAAACAAATCTTCGATCCAAAAACTAAATAGAAATAAAAAAACATCGCCTTAGGCTTAGGCCATGAACGTCCCACCAACAGTCCAAAAGGACCAAAACAACAAAAGGTCGTGAGTTATTGAAGATATTACCGACCGTCACGAACGAGAAAGCCAGAAGTGAAGACGATTCGAGAGCTCGATACTTCGATAGCAGAAGATCCAGAGAGAGCGTCAGAGCGAGGGGAGGAGACGAGGACGTCGAGCCGTCGAGGAGAGAAAATCAGAAAACCCTAAAACAAGCGAATCCGCAAATGACTGAGAGTCTCGCTCGAAGCCTCGAAATAGCCCTAATAATTTAAGTAGTCGCGGGTTAGGCGGGTCAATTGCGGGTTGGCGGGTTGACCCGAACCCGACCCGAAATTTAAACGGGTCAAAAAATTAAACCCGAACCCGGATTTTTCAGGTCGGGTTAGGGTCGGTTTTTCGGATCGGGTCAAAACTTGATAGGCCTACCATTCCCTGCATTTGCTCGCTTAAACCGCAACCGCCTCTGAATCCCCATCCACGACCGAATCCACCGGTGCTGACTTTGAATCATTTCCCGTCGCCGAGAAAATATATACAACTATGTAGTTGTGCTTCTTTAAAAAATATAATTACAAATAGATGATAAAAATATATTTCATTACAATGAAAACAAACACATGGGATCCGTGCACGCTAATGCACTAAATACAAACATCAATACAACTTTATCAACCACAAATTAAGCATAATTGCAAAGGAAATTCTACAAATATATGCATCAACGACGGTGCATATGACAATTATTCATTATTAAATTTATTTTATTCTTATTTTAGAATAAACATTTTTCTGATATTTTAACACCCACACTTGCATTGATCATCGCTAATGCACTTACTAGGCTTAAACGGCGACCTTGCACATACACTCGCACAACTTTCCTCGGTGCACCCTTGTAATGTTCTGGTGGTCCCGCATGCATATTTCTCCGCATCAGTCCTCTTGGCGGTTGCCTTTTGCATTATCCCTATTGAATCATGTTTGCATTCTAGTCATCATGAAGATATCTATTTACATCTTATGTTTAAAATTTATTTATTTATTTTGATAAAATAAAATTAGTAAAGTTATAAATACTATCCTGATGTAGAATATGTTATATTGCAAAATATTAAAAAATAAAATTTGGTTTAAGAAATTATGCTAACAAAGTATTAGTTTAATGCTATTATCTTTAATTTTAAATTAATTTCATTCATTAAGGGACGAAATAAATTAATAATTTTAAAAGTATGCTTCATATTTTTATAAAAACAATATTACTTTGAGAGATTTTTTGTAAATTTTAATCTTTTGAAACTGATGATAATTATTAAAAAAAACTTGTTTATAATAATAATTTTTTTTTACTATACTTAAATGATAAAAAAATAATAAAAAAGTTATAATACTTTTTTGAAGAAAAGTTTATCATTATTGATATTAATGATAGTTGTTTTGTACTTATTAATATTCATACTCTTATTTTAAAAAGTTATTATTATTTTAGAAAAAGAAAATGTAATTTTAGGATTCATTACTTTAGGATTACCCAATCTAATGACTAAATTAAAAAAAAAAAATTTAAGAATATTTCACTTTTTCTAATAAAATCTATATTTTGAAATAAGTTTATAAATAATATTATTTATATTTTGAAGATTTCATATGACAACATATTCAAAAGCAAAATGAACTCTGCTACATATTTTTAATTAAATTATATGTAAAAATTATTTTAGAAAAAATAAAAAAAAAAAATAAATGGAATGAATAATGGAGTGAAGGAACAGACCGAAAGCGGGCAGAAGAACCACAAGGAGCAGAAGAGCAGCCACCATTTTGCGAGAGAGCTCCATTGCAAATTTCAACGACCTCTATAGAACAAATGATGGAGCTTAGAGTTATTGAATACAATACTGAACTCTTATGAGCTTATTTGCAAAGTAATCATGTCAAGCTAGCCTTTATATAGAAGAAATGGAGGATATTTCAGACATTTCCTATGACCATGGAAAAGTATTAGATTCATTTAAAAATTTTAATATATATAAATAATTAATTAAAATTGATAATGCATTTATCTTAAAATAAATTCAAACCTTTTTTTTCAAAGTCAATGAAAACTTTGTTACGTAGCAAAATAGTTTGATTTATTTTATTATGAATGTAACACATAAATATATAATCATTTTATGTTTGGATTCAAATTTATTCATGGGTGACACCACCTGGCTCAACTAGTAGGTTAGTAGTGCTATAAATAAATCTAGCCGAGTCGAGCATGTGCTTGGTCATGTTTGTGGTCATTTATTCTCGGCTTGTTCATGTTCGTTCGAGCTCGATTCAAACTTTGCTTGTTCATGTTCGTGTTCGAGCTCGATTCAAACTTTCTTGTCCGTGTTCAAGCTTGATCAATTTCAGGTGAGTTGTGCATCGTTTAAGTTGATGGATGTTAATGTTTGATTTTTTTTTTGTTGGTGTTTGATTCATTTCGTGCTTATTGAGCTTTAAAAAAATGAGTCTCATCAAGCTACAAACAAGCTATACTTCTAAATATTCATTAGCTTAATGAACAAACTTTTATCGATCCTACTATCAGGTGAGCTCTCAGGTACAAGTTGAGTGTCAGTTTGAGCATGGAGAGAGAGAGAGAAACCCTAAACATTGATTTCTCTCTCTCTCTCTCTCTCTCTCTCTCTTCATTCTCACACAAGTTCTCAGGTTATAACAGTACCCCTATTGCTAGTAGATCATTTTTCACAAAATTTTCTTCTCTTTCTCGCTCTCTCTTTTCTCAAAAAGATTCTTAGGTTATATATACCTTTAGAGCTCACCTGCTATTAAGATTAGATGTCATTCACAAAACAACTTCAAATCCAAACAACTAATCTTTATGTAGCTCACCTTAATTTTATTGTTGCTTGGGAGCTTTGCTAACAAGTAAGAGGTCTTAGATCAAATCTTATGTATGTGATGTTTATATGAATTTGTCTTAATTGACTCAAATGTTCAAATAAAAAATAAATAGATTAAAATAAAAAACTATTACTTTACAATATTATAAGTACAAAGCGAATTCAATATTTGCCTCACATTTAAAAATAATTGGAGACTTCTCGCATTGCGTTTTTCCAAAGTGGATTCAATATTTGCATGGGCGCCGTTCAGTCAGTACGTGAAGAGCCTCTCTACTCTACCTTTTTTGGGAAGCAAATTCAATAACTGTGTTAGACTTTCTGCGTTGCGTTCGGCTTCAGTTTCATTGGTTTAATAGTAATTAAATTTCTGTTAACATTAATTAATAATGCTTAGGCGAGTGTTAAAGGAAATTACTTGAATATTATATAACTACTATATACTTAATTAGAGGAATTATAATAATAATAATTATTATTTTTGTGTGAGGTGTGAAAATGATGAAGTTGTTTTGTGGAGGAAGTAAGATCGGATGAATGGATGGCGTATAGTTGTTTTCATCAATGTTGAATAGTAAATTATTATATTAAAGATTTTGAATGCCGTTATTTTTGAATCAAAGTCAAAAGTGACTGATGCGGCAAATTGAAAGTAAAAGGCACGTGCCTAAAAAACTTTTTATGAATTTGAGTTAAATATTTTATAATTTATCAACTTTTTATTTTTTAATAAAAATTTATTTTTGAAAATTTATTTAAATTTTCCCACTTCAAATGACATATTTAAATAATGGGGGCATCCGCAACTAGGGGTGTCAATTCGGGTCAACATGTAGAGTTCGGGTCGAACCCGACTTGATTTGGACGTAAACGGGTCGAATTGAACCCGACCTGTTTAACTAAACGGGTTCGGAATTTGAACTCGATCCCGACCCGCCAACCCGCAAAATAATAATAATAATAATAATAAAAAAAACGAAAAAACTAATCTAGTTTCCATAAAAAAAACTAAAAAGAATTTGGAATTACCGTATGACCATTACACCAACGAACTTTTATTTGGTCCGGTGACTGAATGCAGATCTACGTTCATACACCAGTAAAATAGTGCCACGTGTTCTTACTCTTTACAGCACGGCTCGACAACCGACCCGAAACGGCCCAGGATTGTTATGTTCGCGTACTGCTCGGTATTGCTCTAGGTATTGCTAGGTATTATTAGAATAATTAAATATATTAATTATGCGAGACATCGTAATAATTATTTAAGCATGCATATTTAATTATGTAACCCATTAAGTGGCCCATATATTAGAATTATTAAATTTAATTATTTATGATTAAATCCTATTGGTCAAGAAGAGATGATTTGATCATTCGTTTATAGACCGTTTGATCAAATAACTCCTATGAGCGGTTATTGTAAAATAACTCCTATGAGCGGTTATTGCAAAATAACTCCTATGAGCAGTTATTGTAATCAATCCATAGGAAATAACTACCGGACATCTCTCTCTCTCTCATTATGAGGAGTTATTTTCCTTCATAGAGAACTAAATCATAAAAGAAGAAAGTGAAGGGTGAAGGGAGAGAAACCGTAGTTCGGAATTCGGCAAATTCAAAATGAATTAATGTATGTTTTCTTCAGATTAAAAGATTGTGAAAATTATCTTGTTTAAGATCTTGAGGATTTAAGACTTATGTAATATTCAAGTTTTTCATTTCGATTTCTTTTACATAAATTATGATGCGAGTTCTTACAAAAGAATTAGAGAACTCATAATGTATGTTAGGAGTTCTTGTAAGTCAGAGATCTTAATCTTAAAGAAAGTTCTTGTATGTATCGAGAACTTGAATTGTATATGCGAGTAAGTTCTCGCAAGATATTTTAAGAACTCCATTAAGTCTTACATATGGTATCAGAGCATGATTGAAAACTTATGATTTTCCATTTAAAATTTTCTTTAAATTCTTCGACGTTTCTTTCTAATGAAATCGAATTCATGTGATTTATTATCGATTTCAATTAATGTATCTATTATCGAATCATATTTTTGTCATGATCAATTCATGGCAAATTAATTATGTTTCTATTTTGCTTTTAGAAATAATGTACGTTATTTATTTCATCATGAATGTATTTGTCATATGAAAGTTAATGACATAAATTCATTTTTGCATTTAAAGAGATTTTGTTCGTATATATAATTATATACATTAAGTGTTTTCTTTATGTATTTCATTTATTTGAAATAATCATTGTCATAATTATTTAATTTGATATTTATATCAAGCATAATTTGTTAATCATCAAAGTGGTCAAACTAGAAAATTTTCATAAATATCAATTAGATAATATTTAATTACTTGTGAGTATGCGATGCTATTAACAGAATGACATAATGTTTTATAAAATTTTTATCATGAGTAATTAACTTTCAAATTGCTATAAAATATTTAAGAATAGCCCAAAGGTTGATTAGTCATTTTGTACTATTAGATATAAATATGATAAATTATCATACTTAATTAAATATATTTAGTATATCCAAAGATAACAAATATATTTAATTGGAATATATATAATTTTCAATTATGAGAATTTTATTTTAAGCATCAATTATGATTATTATTATATATTGTAGTATCACCCAAAGGAGAACTATAATATGTATTTTACTGATTAACTGAATGTTATATGAATCTGTTTTATGTTTTTGAATTTAATTTTCAAATCATCGATATGTGAGAGTCTTGTATTTTATTTTGCAGCATTTAATTCTGTAGTTCTTTATTCGCAAGCTTCATATATTATAAAGTTTAATGGACTTAATTATTCTGAATGAAGTGAACAAATATAGTTTCATTTAGGAGTTTTTGATTTGAATTTTGCACTACTTAATGATAAGCCTACTGCTCTTACTGATACAAGCAGTGTTGAAGAAAATTATTTTTTTCATGAAGCTTGGGAAATATCAAATAGATTAAGCTTAATATTTATGCGAATGACTGTAGTAGACATTATTAAGCCAACACTTCCAATAACAGATAATGCTAAAAAATTTATAAAGTTTGTGGAGAATGTTTCTCAATCTGAGTCTACTGATAAGTCACGTACTAGAACTTTAATTGGTATGTTAACCACCATGAAATTTGATGGTGCTCGTACTATTTATGAGCACATTACTAAAATGACTAATATAGCAGCAATATTAAATACTATGAGAATGAAAGTGAGTGAAAGCTTTCTTGTACAGTTTATTATAAACTCATTACCTCCTAAATATGATCAATTATAAATTAATTATAATACAACAACAACAACAATAACATCAAGCCTTTATCCCACTACGTGGGGTCGGCTACATGAATTCTTTTTCTCCATTGTGTCATATTAAAAGTCAAATTCTCATTTAAATTTAATAAAGAATGGTCATTCCTAATATTTTATAACCAAGTATTTTTAGGTCTACCCCTACCTTTCTTAACACAAGTCAAATCTAATACCTCTACTCTCCTAACCGGGTCATCGGAAGGCCGCCTTTTTATGTGACCAAACCATGTAAGGCGACTCTCTCTAATCTTATCTTCTACTGGAGCTACTCCAACCTTTTCACGTATATGCTCATTTCGTATCATATCTCTAAGGGTAAAGCCACTCATCCACCTAAGCATCCTCGTCTCTGCCACACTTAACTTAGTATTATGCTTCTCTTTTAATGGCCAACATTCGGCACCATAAAGCATTGCAGGCCTCACTACCATCTTATAGAATTTTCCCTTAAGTTTGAGGGGTACATTTCTATCACATAACAAACCTGATGCATTTCGCCACTTCAACCATCCAACTTGAATTCTACTGATAATATCCCCATCTATTTCACCATCACTCTGAACAATAGATCCAAGATACCTAAAACGTGTACTCTTATTAATGACTTGATCGCCCAAAGTCACAATCCCCTCACCAGGTCTATTACTACTAAAATTACACTACATATATTCTGTTTTAGATCTACTCAAGCGAAAACCTTTAGACTCTAAGGTTGACCTCCATAATTCAAGTTTACCTTCAACTCCCTCTCTAGTCTTATCAACAAGAAGAATATCATCAGCAAAAAGCATACACCAAGGTACATCATCTTGCAAATGTATAGTGAGAACATCCATGACTAAAGCAAAAAGATATGGGCTTAAGGCTGATCCTTGATGTAACCCAACCGAAATAGGGAAATACTTGGTCAAACCACCTTGTGTTTGAACACAAGTAATAGCTCCTGCATACATATCTTTAATGATTTGAATATAAGCATTATTGACTCCTTTCTTTTCAAGAACTCTCCATAGCACTTCTCTTGGAACTTTATCATATGCTTTTTCTAAATCAATAAATATCATATGTAGATCCTCCTTATTTCCTCTATATTTTTCCATCAAACCTCTGAATAAATGTATGGCTTCCATAGTCGACCTACCCGACATGAATCCAAAGTGATTTTGAGAAACATTAGTATTCACGGCCGCCAAGCCATGCTCCAAGAACTGCCTCCCCCATAGTTTTAAAGTATGACACATTAACTTAAATACCTCTATAATTTCGTGCAATCCCTGGTGCATCACCTTTTTTCTTTAAAAATAGAATAATACACTCCTTTTCCACTTCATCGTGCATCTTTTTAGTCTTCAAAATAGTATTTAAAAAGTTTAGTAAGCCAAGAAAAAATTCCTTCATCTCCTAAGTATTTCCACACCTCTATTTGGAATATCATCAGGTCTTCCAACAGCATTTTCCCACCCTTCATTTTATTAAAGGCTCTCTAACTTCAGTTTTACTAATACGCCCGATAAAACAAAAAAATCTTTATTTTATTAGGTTTGCTAAGGTCACTATAGTTCAATTCTTATTTTCACAATCTTCATTTAAAAAGTTTAGGCAAATATAATCATTCACCTTTGTTGAATATCATTTTCTAAAAAAAGTATTTTTTGATCTTCATTCTTAATACACTTCATTTGAGCTAAAATCTCTTACTACTCCCATCTCTTTGGTTTGACTAACTTTATCACATAATCTTTCTCCCTCCTTTAGTATTTTAATCATTATATAAATCGCTAAAACTAAAGTCTTTGCATCGCCATATTACTTTTTTTAGTAATCCTTACGATGTCACTTTATAATAATTCTCAATTATCAGAATTTTTAAATTAAACACCAATTTTTAACAATCTTTCTTAATTTTATCTTTCTTGCACGAATTGGATTCCACCACCAACTATTTTACTATTAGGAGCTTTTTCCTTCGATACTTCAAGGCAACATCTTTTAGTAATATTCTTAATATCACTAGCCACTTTTTCCCATCATAACATTAGCATCCTTCATGACACAAAAAAATCTTAAGATCTTAAAATTCTAAATCTCAAAAATATTTTGTTAATATTCTTTAAATGCCCCTATCTAATCCATTAGAAAAACATTTTACTTTATTTTTTATTTTATGCCCCTTTATTTTAAAGTCCAAAACTAATAATCGATGTTTGGGTACAATAAACTTACACTTGGAATAACTTTACAATCTTTGCCCACTCTTAAATGATTTAAATTTCTAATAAAAAAATAGTCAATTTGGGTTGTACTATATCCATTTTTATAAGTGATGAGATGCTCATTCCTTTTCTTAAATAAGGTATTAGCAATTGAAAAATCATAAGCTAAACAAAAATCTAATATGGTCTTTCCACCTTCATTCGTCGTTCCAAATCCATGGCCACCATGAATGCTTTTAAAATCATCTACCTCTCTACCAACATGTCCATTTAAATCTCCTCCAATAAAAACTCCTTCAAGAGGTATCTTTTGTATTAATTCTTCTAAGTCATTCCAAAAATTTAATTTAGAACTTATATACAAACCTACCTGAGGAGCATAAACACTTATAATATTAACAATCTTATCCTCAACAATAATCTTTAAAGCTATAATTTTATCTCCAATCCTATTAATTTTTATAACATTATCCTTTGAACTCTTATCTATAATAACACATACACCATTTCTAGTACGACTCTTACCCGAATACCAAAGTTTAAATCCTAAACTATCGATTTTCTTAGCCTTCTCTCCAACCCACTTAGTTTCCTGAATGCACAAAATATTTAACTTCCTATGAATCATAATATATATTAATTTCATTAATTTACATGTAAGGGAACATATATTCCAAGTTCTTATCCTAATTTTAATTTCATGGACTAGCTTCTTTGCCCACATCTGTCCTTGATGTGGGAACCCTTGCCTATTTAGCACTGCACCTAGGCGCCGGTACAGCAACCCTTGTACACTTGTCACTGTATTCAGGCCATACAGCGCGTCGCTTCCAGGGGACGCCCTAGCATTGAATTAATTATAATGATATTAAAGATAAATAGAATGTGACTGAATTATAGATTATACTTATTTAGGAGGAATCAAGATTTAAGAAATAAGGAATTCACTCAATTAATCTCATAGATCAACCAAAATTTAAAAGAAAATCAAGAAAGAAGAATCTAAAGGATAATAAAGAACACATAAAGCTTAATGTGTCATCTATCCAAATCTAAAAGAAGGAACCAAAGAATGATAGATGTTATTTCTGTCATAAGCGTGGATACTATCAAAAAGATTGCCTGAAACATAAGGCTTGATTTGAAAAAAAAGGCAAGCCTAGTGCTTTTATACGTTTCGAATCAAATTTGGCTGAGGTTCCTTATAACACTTGGTGGATTGATTCTAGTTGTATCACTCATATTTTAAATGTGATGTAGAGATTTCTTACGACCCAAATTATAAAACCAAATGAAAAGTTTATCTTAATGGGAAATCTAGTCAAAGCACAAATTGAAGCCATTGTAACATATCGTTTGATTTTAGATATTGGACATCATTTAGATCTTTTTCAAACTCTTTATGTACCTTATATTTCTAGAAATTTAATTTTTTTATCGAAACTTGATAAATCTGGTTTTTATTTTAAATTTGGAAGTTGAAGTTTCAATTTATTTAAGTGTAATCAACTTATTGGTTCTGATGTGCTTTGTGATGGTCTATATAAATTAAGACTTGATAATTTATTTGCTGAAATTTTATTAACATTGCATCATAATGTTGGAATAAAACATGGTTTAATGAATGAAAATTCTGCTTACTTGTGGCATAATTGTTTGGGTCATATATTCGAAGAAAGAATACAAAGATTAGTGAGGAATAAAATCCTTTCTGATTTAGATTTCACTGATCTTGATATTTGTGTGGATTGTATTAAAGGAAAATTTATTAAACACACAATTAAGAAGGCAGCCACAAGAAGTACACAGCTTCTTGAAGTCATACACACTAACATATGTGGACCTTTTGATGTGCCTTCCTTTAGTGGTGAAAAATATTTTATTACCTTTATTGATGATTTTTCACGTTATGGTTATATCTATTTATTGCATAAAAATCTCAATCAGTAGACATCATTGAGGTTTTTATTAATGAGGTTAAGAGGCAATTAGATAGAAAATTGAAAATCATAAGGTCTGATAGAGGTGGTGAATTTTATGGAAGGTATGATGAATATGGATAATGTCCTGGTCCATTTGCTAAATTCCTTAAAAGGTATGACATTTGTGCTCAATATACAATGCCTGACACACCACAACAAAAAGGTGTTGCAGAAAGATGCAATCATACTTTAATAGACATGGTTAGATGTATGTTAAGTTATTCTTCTTTACCCTTATCTTTGTGTATGTATGCTTTAAAAACTGCTATGTATTTGTTAAATAGGGTTCCTAGTAAGGCAGTTTCAAAGACCCCTTTTAAAATGTGGACAGGAAGAAACCCCAATTTAAGGCACCTACATGTTTGGGGTTGCTCGGCGGAAATAAAAATTTATAATCCACATGAAAGGAAATTGGATTCTAGAATAACCAGTGATTTTTTCATTGGTTATCTAGAAAAATCTAAAGGGTATAAATTTTATTGTCCTAACCATAGTATGAAAATTATTAAAACTGGATATACTAGGTTCATTGAGAATGATGAAATTAGTGGGAGTATTAAAACTCGTAATGTAGAGGTTAAAGAAGTTAGGATGAAAATTCATTTGCCCATCACTTCTAATAAAGTTGCTATTCCTGTAGTTGTCAAAAAATTTGACAATATACAGGATAAGCAAATGAATGATGATACATCCCAAAATAAAATTGTTATTAATGAACCTATAATTGATGAATTACAAGAAGTAGCATTAAGAAGATCTACTAGAGTTAAAAGATCTGCTATTTTGAATGATTATATGGTTTATCTCCAAGAGTCAGATTTTGACTTAGAAATTAATGATGATCGAGTTTCATTTTCACAAGCCATAGAAAGTGTAAATTCTAATAAGTGGTTAGATGCCATGAAAGAAGAGTTAAAATCAATGGATCATAATAAAGTCTAGGACATCGTTAAATTGCCTGAAGGTTCTAAAAGAGTTGGGTATATGTGGGTCTTTAAGACCAAACATGACTCTAAAGGCAATATTGAACGATATAAGACCAGACTTGTTGCCAAAGATTTTACTAAGAAAGATGATGTTGACTACAAAGAGACATTCTCTCCAATTTCTAAGAAGGATTCATTAAGAATTATTATGACGATAGTAGCTCATTATGATTTAGAGTTACATCAAATGGATGTAAAAACAGCCTTTCTTAATGGAGATTCAGAGGAAGAAGTTTATATAGATCAGCCTGAGGGGTTTTCAGTTGAAGGAAAGGAACATGTGATATATAAACTTAAGAAATCAATATACGGACTTAAACAAGCTTCCCGACAATGGTATCTCAAGTTTAATAATACCACCACTTCCTTTGGATTTAAAGAAATCACTGTTGATCGATGTATATATCTAAAGGTCAGTGGGAACAAGTTTATAATTTTGATTTTGTTTGTTGATGACATTTTGTTTGCTACTAATGATCTTGATTTATTATATAAAATCAAGAAATTTCTCTCAAATAGCTTTGAAATGAAAGATATGGGTGAGGCATCCTATGTGATAGGAATTGAAATATTTCGTGACAGATCACAAGGAATGTTAGGATTATCTCAGAAAGCATATATTAAAAAAGTTCTTGAGAGAGATTTAAGATAGAAAATTATTCATCAAATATTATTTCAATTCAGAATGGAGATAAATTGAGCCTTATGCAATGCCCAAAGAATAAATTGGAACATAAAAAAATGGAACAAATTCCTTATGCATCTATTTTTGGAAGTTTAATATATGCTCAGACTTGTACAAGACCAAATATAAGTTTTGTTGTTGGAATGTTGGGTAGATATAAAAGTAATACAGGACTTAATCATTGGAAAGCTGCAAAGAAGGTTTTACGATATCTACAAGGAACAAAGGAATACATGCTCACTTTTAAAAGATCTGATCACCTTGAGGTGATTGGATATTCAGATTCAGATTTTGCTGGATGTTTGAATTTTAGAAAATTCACATTTGGATGTTCTCTTAAGTGGAGGAGCAATATCTTGGAAGAGTGCGAAGTAGTCCGTCATTGCTGTATCCATAATGGAAGATGAGTTTGTGGCATGTTTTGAGGCCATAATTCAAGAATTATGTTTGCAAAATTTTATTTCAGGGCTTGAAGTTGTTGATAGTATTGCCAAGCTGCTGAAAATTTATTGTGATAATACCACAGCAGTCTTCTTTTTTTAAGAACGACAAGTATTCAAAGGGTGATAAACATATGAAATTAAAATACATTGCCGTTAAAGAAGAAGTTCAGAAACAAAGAGTATCATTTGAGCACATTAGCACAAATCTTATGATTGCGGATCCATTAACTAAAGGGTTGCCACCGAAGACATTTCATGGACATGTTGTTAAGATGGACATTACAAAAAATCTTTATTAAGATTATGTTTATTTGCTCTTTATGTCTTTTGATATTTTGAGCTCTTTTTTTTATTTGTTTCTGATAATTAGTTTATTATGTTGTGTACACATAAATGTTTATGTAAATATTGACATGATTTATCTTTTATAAAGACATCATTGTTGGACCATCATATGTGTATCTTATTATGCTTCATATTATGTATAAGATTAGTATCGTGATACATGGAAGGAAATGCATAGATCTAATGGTGTATGACCGCAATGATTCGTATTATTTTTGTACTTAATAATGAATTTATGATTTAACAAATTTAAGAAAGAGGATTTACATATTACGCTTATGTTAATTAAATTATTGATTGAATAATTTCATATGGGCCAAGTGAAAGAATGTTAGAATAATTAAATATATTAATTATGCGAGACGTCGTAATAATTATTTAAGCATGCATATTTAATTATGTAATCCATTAAGTGGCCTATATATTAGAATTATTAAATTTAATTATTTATGATTAAATCCTATTGGTTAAGAAGAGATGATTTGATCATTTGTTTATGGACCGTTTAATCAAATAACTCATATGAGCGGTTATTGTAACCAATCCACAGGAAATAACTACTGGTCCTCTCTCTCTCTCTCTTATTATGAGGAGTTACTTTGCTCCATAGAGAACTAACTCGTTAAAAAAGAAAGTGAAGGGAGAAGGGAGAGAAACCATAGTTCGGAATTCAGCGAATTCAAAATAAATCAAGGTATGTTTTCTTCCGATTAAAAGATTGTGAAAATCATCTTGTTTAGGATCTTGAGGATTTAAGACTTATGTAATATTCAAGTTTTACGTTTCGATTTCTTTTACATAAATTATAATGCGAGTTCTTGCAATAGAATTAGAGAATTCATAATGCATGTTAGGAGTTCTTGTAAAAGTCAGAGAACTTAATCTTAAAGAAAGTTCTTGTATGTATCGAGAACTTGAATTGTATATGCGAGTAAGTTCTCGCAAGATATTTTAAGAACTCCATTAAGTCTTACAGATATTATTCGGTATTTCTCGGCATTGGTCGATTTTGCTCGGCAATAACGAGAAATACCATTATGTGAAGACCAATACCGAGCAATACCGAGTTTTTCTAGGCATTGCTTGGTATTGGTCTTCACATAGCAATATTTTTCATTATTGCCAAGCAATACCTATCAATACCGAGCAATACCTAGCAATACCGAGCAATACCTAAAGCAATATCGAGCAATATGCGAACATAGCAATCCCGGGTCAAGTCGTCGGGCCACGCGGTAAAGAGTAAGAGCACGTGGCAACATGTAATTGGCTTCCGACGTAGAGCCATGTCAGGTCACCTGACCTAATAATTGTTCCACACCAACAGTCCAAAACTGTCATGACCCGACCCGACGGGGACGGATCCCGCCCGAGCCGGACCGCGACAAAACCTTCTTATCCTGGATCTGGCTCTGGAATTGGTTTCTGAACTGAATCTTCCAAATATTTAAACTCAACAGAAACACAACCACAGAGCTACTATTTATCATCAATCACAG
>NW_021318785.1:2944748-2975355 GCF_001605985.2 Dendrobium catenatum
TCTTTTCGAAACATGTTTTTCAAAATTCCACCAACAATCGTAGATACTGTAGATTGTCGACGATATAGATCAATAGAATCGTAGTCGGACGATGGTGGTTGAAGTGACTGTAGTCTGGCATTGATGGTTGGAGATCAGACTGTAAATGGTGGGCGATGGAGATTGGAAGAATCATAGTCGAATGACGGTGGTCATCGAGGCCGTAGTCTGACATTGTTGGTCGGAGAGATAGTAAACGATAGATGATGGAGATCAAAAGACCTTAGTCGGGTAACGGTGGTCGTTGAGACTGTAGTTGGTAAGTGACAATATTTGGGAGGAGATAGAACGTCAATAACATTCAGAAAGAGTTTTGGCAAAAAGCAGAGAACAGACAAAAGTCTGGCAACATCTGATGATTGGGAAGAGATCTAACGGCAGCAGATGAATGGGCGGAAGTCAAACGACGGTCGATGAATAGGCAGAAGACCGGTGTTGATCGAGAAGAAGTCTGACAGTGGCCGGGAAGAAATTCGGCGACGGTTGTGAATAACTCCAATGACGTTTAGGGAGAACTCCAACAATGATCGGGAAGAACTCAGTCTAGCAATGAGTACCTTGTACTGGAAAGTACAATGATCGCGATAAGTGTGGGCCCACTAAATATTCCTTGTGTTCAAGAAAGCTTGCCCTTCGGCTTACAGCTACCCGAATGATGATGAGATAAGCACATTTACTTGTATTGGGGCTGACTATCTTATTACCTTTTGCCCGTCAAAGGTTTTCTATGTTTTTTTTGGGAAAATTTTTGGCTTAGCTTGTATATTAAAAGAATGGTTTACAAAAAACAGTCAAAAAAGAAATCTCAAACTCAAAGCTCTAACAAAGAGAGATGAGTAAAAAAAATTAAAGGAAGCAACATAAAATACAAAAACTTCAAATGCAAAAAGCTAGGCCTAAGGGCTCAGGTATATCTGGAATCAACGAAATTAGGCATAGTAAAATCCCGTTGAAGAGCAGCTACTGAACATGTAGATTCCCCGGCTGCTATCAAAACAGAAAGAATAAAAAATTCAACAGGGTGCAAGAAGATGCCATGCCAATTGCAGAACAAAAGGGACGAAGTGTCGAGGCCATCCAGGGGGTAGGGCACAAAAGGTTGGTTCCACTCATCATTGCCCAGCCAAAACCAAACTCCCAACTGACAGTTACATATGCAAATTGATACTTAAACATAGGGGAAAAGAAGAGAGCAACAAATCATAATTTTTCCAATTAAAACCTTAGCTCGAATTGACTTAGTGATTTTGCAGCAAATCGAACAAGGGTCGCTTTGAATTCCAGCATAGTGTCTATCATTCCTTTCTGTCCATAGAAAATAAACCGAACAACAAATAACCCGGAAACAAAAATTCTTCTCAAGTGCGTTAAAAAGTTGCACATCATCAAAATATTCAAAAAGTTGTAACATTGAGGGTATGAAGAGGAAGCCATCCAAGTGCGGCAAAAGAGTAGACAAAATAGTAAATGAGAAATCGAACTGAAACAAAAGAAGTGAGATACTTTCATTTTCCAAAAAGCAAAGAGGGAAAGCGGGTGGATGTGGATATTCCTTTTGCTTAACACATCTACAGCTTTTAACCCACCATGAGCTGCTAACCAAGCAAAAGCAAAATGCCTGAGAGCAAACCTTTTATGCCAAATGTGTTTGTGCCAGAAACTTGTGGCAAATTAGGAAAATAATGCACCCTAAAGGTTTTAAAACAAGGCTTGTTCATTCCCCTTCCATGTAATTTTATTAATTGGACTGTCTAGAATTGTAACAGAGGAAACTTTATGCATAATATAATGGGGCAAAAAAAAAAAAAATCAATCTCCACTAGCCAAGAGATATAAAATCTTGCACAACAACATACCTAGGAGGAGGTTGCTGAAGCAACTCAGAAACCTCCATGCCATTGACCCATGGGTCCCAATACATATAAAGCTTGCAGTTAATATCAGCCACATAAAACTTAATATTGTGTTTAATAAGACCAATAGTAATACATATAAATTTCCAAAATTTTGAAGCTTTAGAGAGAGAGGGTTTCCAGGGAGAGACAAATTTGAATCTCATCCATTCAGCCACTAGAGAGTCGGAATTAAACATTCTCCAAATGAAGGTGCAACCAAAACCATGATAAAGGGAACGTAAGTTAGGGATCCCAAATCTACCAAGCCTAGTAGGTAAGAAAGTATTATTCCATGCAATGAAATGAAGTTTCCTTTCAGAAGAGGTTCCATGAAAGAGGAACCTAGAGCAAAGTTTGTTTATGGTTTTGCAACTAAGCTTAGGTAAAATATCCACTTTGATCCAGTAAGCTAAAGTATTGGCAATAGTAAACTTGAGGAATTGAATCCTATCTACAAAAGAAAAAAACTTAACTTTCTACCCATCAGGTAGAGTAGAAATGCTAATCAGTAGTGGGTGGAAGTGAGAAGAAGAAAGCTTTTTGGTGGATATAAAAAGTCCCAAAAATTTAAGAGAGTGGTCGACAAGGGAGAAACCAAGAATTTCATTCCTACTATTGGCTAACAGATAACTCTTGGAGAAAATAATGAAACATTTAGCCTTATTGTTATGGAGCCTAGAAGAAGCAACAAAAGTGTCAAGCACTTGAATTAAGCCATTAGCATTGCTTAAGGAAGCCTGACCAAAGACCAAAACATCATCAGCGTAAAGCAAGTGGTTGAAAGAAGAAGAACCACTAGACATGCCTGAAAATTGTTTAGAATCCAGAGCACAAGAGAATGCATCCATTATAATAACAAAAAGAAGGGGGAAGAGGGGGCAGCCTTGACGTAAGCCAGATGAAGAAATAAAGAAACCTTCAAGAGAAACATTTATACAAATAGAAAATGGAACATCAAGATTGCACCCCTTAATCAAGGAAATGAATTTATTCGGGAATCCTTTCTTTTGCAGTCTAGAGATAAGAAATTTCTGAGAGACCATGTCAAATGCCTTCTTAATGTCTAGCTTGGCACAAAAGTATTTCTTACTAGCTTTGACAATGAATTCATTGAAAATTTCAAAGGCTAGAATAATATTATTAGAAGCATTCATTTTCTAAATAATACCAGCCTAGCTCTTATGGACAATAATAGGCATAATGTTTTTTATACGGTTGGCAATAATTTTTGCAATAACCTTGTTTAGGGATAAGGGCAATGGTAGTGGATTTTTCCTGTTTTAGAAGATGGTCAGTATTGAAAAAAAAATACATAATCGTATTGCAGACATATATACCAATAGCATTCCAGGTAGATTTATAGAACTCAAAGGTGAACCTATCCGGTCCTGGGGCAGAAGTAGATGGCCCCACAAAGATAACCTCCTTAATTTCAATATTGGTAACCGGGGCAGTAAGAGAACCCAAGATATGATTAGGGATAGTGGTACCAGTGGAGATGTTACAAGTGGAAGCATTAGGAGGCTTAGGGGAGTTATACTAGTTTTGGAAATATTGAATAGCAGCATTAGCAATATCATAGGAAGAAGTGAATTGACCCTCATCTGTGGTAAGCACCTTGATGCGACTAAAGTTGAATCTAGAGTTAATTCTGACATACAAAAAGCCTAAGTCATATTCCCCATTAGATAACCATTTAGCCTTTGCTCTATGAATGATCCAAGATCTCCAAGCCTCATTCAGAGAAGAAAGAGAAGATGTAATCTCTTCGAGTGATTCATTAAGGATAGGATTAGAAGGATTAATTTGTATTTGATCAAAACAAGCTTTCTAGTAAAACTCCAGAGTATTGATTCTATCCTTCAGAAAGATGAATAAGCCCTATTCATCTTCTTGAAGCAAGACTTAAGAGATTGAAGATTTAAGTACAAGTTGTCAATTCGGCTACCCTCAAAGTTAGAAGAAAAAGTCATAATGACATTGCTCCAAAACCAGGCATTTTGATCCAGTAATTTTAAAATTGGAATCTACCAATTTTAGCCACCTCAAAGCCGGAGTGAAGCAACAAAAGAGAGTGACCTAAACATAGGGGGGGGGGGGAGGGACCCAAAAAAAGGGGGGGGGGGGTCCACTTTATAAAAAGAAGACGAAAATTTTTCCAACCAAGCGTGATTAATCAGCATTCTATCTAGCTTAATGTGATTGGGGTCATCAACTCGTTGGTTAAACCACGTATAATACAACCCGAGGAAGAAAGATCATAAGTGCCAGTATTAAACATCCAATTGTTCATTTACCCGAGACGACTATAGTGAGTTGGTCTTCCCCCATAAATATCCTTCAACTCACGGAAGCAGTCAAAGTCTCCCATGATATTCCATGGGGTAGAAATGTTATTTGCCACATCAGATAACTACTGCCAAAGAGAAGCTCTTTCAGAAGGAGAGGTTGCAGCATAAACCATCGAAAACCATATGCTAGAAGAGGGACCCGAGCTAAGTGAGCCATGAATAAGCTGTGAAGAGGTGATAGTGGTGTTGACCTACTTTTTCTCCCATACAAGGTCAAAGAGTTGACCTGATCAAATTTGACCAGGTTAGACCCCAGGACCCATCCCAATGGGTTCAGGGAGTCAAGTCAAGTGTTTTGGGCTCAGACCCATACCCGGGTTAACCCAATTGGCCTTAATGGGCCTAATTCAATTTCAAATCCATTTCAAGGCCCATAAGCTCAATCCATACTCCCTTAAACCTATTTGACTTGGTTGACCAAGTCAATACTTGACTTGGTCAACCCAAGTCATAATGGGTCAAATATGACCCATTAAGGCCCATTAAGAGCCCAAATCAAGTACTTATCTATTCAAACCCTTGCATAGCTCAACCCCTTTACTTCTTTGACCCAATTGACTGGTTTGACCAAGTCAAACTCTGACTTGGTCAAATCAAGCCCTTAATGGGTCAAATCAACCCATTCAAGGTGGATTTAAGGGCCATTAATTGCATTTAACTCATTCCTTTGATTTCAAATTGAAACCCACGGCCTAAATGACAGGATTTCCCTCCTATTTGATCGAGTAATTGATCTGGGCCGTTGATTTGAACCATAGGTCTTTACATAGAAGAAATTAGGGCGTTTAAAGGATCTTTTGGCAATTGCTCCCTCCATTGACCTTCTCAAGCCCTAATATTTGGTGTGAGTGATCCCACGACAATCCCTCACCTTTCCCAAGTTAAAGCCCCAATGTCCCAAGTCGCCGGCGGTGAGATCCCGGCGAACCCGATCCTTAATCCTTCCAGAGCTTCTACCGTTCAATCCAAAGCGAATCAGAGTTCGAGTTCAACTAGGAAAGGATTCGTGGACAATCTAGAAGTGCAACAAGCCCAAAATCGACTGGATCCACCGTGTGGATCGAGGTATATCGCTAACCCTAGTTAGAAACACCTAGATCTAATTAGCGTTCATAGTAACGCGTCTTAGACCTCAAAATTAGTCCCCCAAGAATGCTCTTCATCTCTATAATTTATATTTAAAATTTTATAGCGATCTATCGAGCCGATCGGGCAAACGAGACGAAAGATAGTCCTAGGGTTTAGGATTCGCTCTACATGAGCATGGATCATTTTGAGCCGTTGATCTTTTGATCAACGGTTAGAAATCCCGCCGTTTCGTGCAGTTTTTCGACGGGAGATCTGATCTACCTATACTTATGTATTATGTAGTAACTTATTTTTAATTACCTTATTTTCTAAAATATATTTATATTTATAAGTCTTTTGAAATTATTTTAAAACTATTTATAATTAAATTCTAACATTGGGAGACCCATTATTTTGGTGGAATTTTAAACTTAGCTTATATATGTGAAAAGAAATTATGGTGGAGGTAGATTAGTAGATGATTGAGTTCCAATCATTCACTAATCCCTTCATTAGATGTATTTACTTTCCTTTTATCATAATTTACATGTGTAGGACGCACCACCACTTAGTTTAGGCTCTCCTAGATCTAAAGACATGGTGTGTTTACTGCTTTTCTGTATTACCATGCATTATTACCTCAAGGGTTAGTGTGAACTTCAGTTTAAATTCCTATAACATAGTGACACCCTAAGGACAACAATTAAGGACCCGTCTAACGAACTTAAAAAAATTCTATGAGCTATGATAGATCCCTGATTGATATGAAAACTTTAAAAATTAAACTTAGTGGCATCATAAATATCCTAAAATTTTTTAGGAATTTTAGGAGCTTTTAGACTCCTTAATTCACCAACCCTAATTTACTCGTTAAATAGAGCTCGGTAGCCATCAAAAAATTACAATAAATCCATTTTAACTCAAAAAATACCCATAATAGCTGAATTATTTAGAATCTAATCCTTAACCTATGATAATTAGGGAACCTTAGGTTGACCACAGTCTGACCGTTAATTCAGCTTTAGTTAGAAATTATCTTTTTACACCTAATAAATTATTAAAAATTATTAAAATTTCAAATTTTTCCCAAACACTTGGGAACACTTTCTCAGGTCATTCCTGACCTTTGAGGTTGATTACAATCAGTTTGGAGCTGATTTGGATCAAAACCATAGAATCAGCCCTTAATTAGGTAATTTTAGATAATTGAATAAACACTCAATCTTTAGAAATTCATAACTAATTGTAGAAAATTCTAAATTAGGCAAACTCAATTGAATTCAACTCCTATTAGGGTTTAGTATTTATTAAAAATATTAGGATTTCATAAACTAACCTAAATCTCATAGTCAACTTTTTGGTCAACCACAACCTATAGTCTAGGGCCCGAAACTTGGAAAATTCATAAATTTGCCTAGGAAACTCCAAATCCAGCAAACTACCTATCTAACTACTCATCTCAAGGTCTAGTTTTTACTTAAGATGTTAGGAACCCCAAACCTAGCCTATTTCTCATAGTGACCTTTTGCACCTCCTCAACCTTGTACCTAGGATGACCCGAGACTTTCCAAAATTGGCTAATATAATTTGAACTTCAAATATCACTACTATAAGTATTTAAAAGCGATCAACAAATTAAATTACTTAAAATGGACCCTAATCCATTAATACTTTGACTTTAACTAAAGTTTCTTTTTCTAGCCTTCAACAAACATGAACTCTAGGCGACTTTAACTAACTATCTAACTTATGATATATCCAGACCACACAAGCCTTACACACACATATAATTGTTTGATAGGACACCACTTCTAGACTTAGGCTAGGTCGATGTTTATTTCTTTCTACTGTGTACCGAGATTTTTGTGGTTTTGCTGCATGTTGTGATGAAATTGTTGATGTGTTTGCTTACTTTTACTGCACTGTGGAATAATGTGATGGGTGTTAGATTTACCCTTAGGTTAGGAACGCTATATATATGTTGTTCTTCTTACAGGTGGCCAGGCTCATACAATGCTAAAGGGGAGCAACTGTCATGATTTATGATATTATTTTGTGCTGGTGCTTGCTCAGCCCCCCTAAATAAATGAGGGCTAATTCATTTAACAATAACTACTATAGGTGCTTCAGAGCTGCTTAGCCCTCATGATTAAGAGCATGGCCAAGCGTAGCTTCAATGTGTTGCTTTTATTTTTATATAAATTACTTGGGATAATTATAACTACTTGAGATTTTTATTAGGATAACCCTGCAGGTGATTTTAGATTTACTATTTTCCTTTAATGTAAAATTTGTAATATTGATGAGTGTTGTGAAAGATATGTTTGAGTGTGGATATTCTTATCCAACTTGAATTCCAAAAGAAGAAGGCGTCCTCAAAGGGGAGAATCTTCTTCCATCTGGAAGATCGAGCTGGATTGCTTTAAATATCCAAAGAGAAAAGGCAATACCCTCTTTTGGGGGGAATTATTTCTTCGTTTGGATATTTAAGTCACGACGAATCCAAAGAGTCCAAGGAAAAAAATCCAATGAGTCCAAGGTAGACAGATCCAAGGAGTCCAAGGAGAAGAAGACTGAAGAGTTGAAGATTTAAAGAACTAATATCCCACTCAAAGTCATTTGTATCAGTCATAGGCTTAGAAATTCAGGTTGTTGGCAGTGGTGCCCGACCACTTTATTTTCTGCAGACCCTAATTTATAATTAAAGGGCAGATAGCCTATGGATATTTATTAATTAGTTTGATTATTTATACTGTGCTTTATTCATAATTGTGTACCTTTAGGATTGCCTGATTTTCTTAGTTTATTGGCGATCTGCATGCCGCTTTTGGTTTAGCTTGGATATTCGCTAGGCTCTTTAAGGACTATAAAAATTTTTCTACTTGTAAATAACCTTTAAAATTTAAGATCTAAATAACATAGAAACTTAATGAATCTAGGGAACTGCCGGAATCGTCCGGGGTCGCATGCATATTAATACATTCTCTCTCTCCTTCTAATAAGACACCTCCCCGCCTGCTGATAGAGTTCAGATAATTTGGCCTATGAGGATGAAGTGCTGGACCTTGGGAGGTCCAGTATTTTCTAAAAGCTATTTTTTATAAGCCTATTTTTAAAATTATAAAGCATACATGATTTGAATCTTCTAAACTAGCATGCATTGCATTAGAAATCAATTAAAAATAAAATTCTAATTGCTTTAGTTAGGAGTATCTACTAACATAAGTCTGGGACCAATTATGAAACTCTCTAGATGTCGGTCATATTTCTAAAAATTGTACCACCCATCCATCTCACATAATCGACTTGATAACATGGGTTTAAAGCCACTAGGAGGTTAGCTGGCTCCCCAATCCAGTCTGGGGTAAGTTCAAGTTTTGCACTGCATTAGCTAGGACACAGGTGTTAGTTTGTATAGAACACTAAACCCAACTTAGATTTAGGATTCGAGACTACTACATTCGGTTTCATAGTATGCCTAAATTTGTGGGTAGGTCCCTTCTTTTTAGGGACTATAAATCCTGCTTATTTGTGTCACAGGATGACACCACCTCTATCCCTTCTCTCACGCATATGATTGGATGTTTGATCTTCTTTTTCCCAGTTTCTCTCTAGTACCCTAGATCATCTGAATGCTGGTGTGAACCCCGCATGCTGATTAAAGCCCTTTGGACCTTTCTTCCTTTCGAGTATGACTTCTTAATCTATACCCTTGTGTCAATCACATTTTGAGAAGGCTAATGTATGATCCTTAATCAAGAGTTTTCTCGGACTCCGGCCTGGGATGTAATTAACCACGGGGGCTTGTGCCCGTGGGAAACTTGGCCCCATATCTAATAAACCCCATCAGAGCTGTTGTACCGGGTGGGGGAAACTCGTGACTGTGATCAGGTCGTATATATTACTACCCATCGGGGTGCGCTGGTGAGAGCTGCTATCCTCAATGGTTAGTCGTATGAACGATCCAATATGTCTCTTCCAATTGGCCTGTTCGTGTCGAGTGTAAAGGCCTACGATCGTTTTGTCCTACGGGATAGTGCGATCGTACCCTTTGCTTTTGGACCCCACGAGTGGTGCTCTTTCAGAGTTCCACAAGTGGGGGTGAAAGAAATAGAACAGGGGTTCCACTTCAGCCAAATCCTACCAGGAGAGGAGGTGCTGAAGTTATTACAACTCACTTCATTAGGAAAAACCCGATGCGAATTAATAAACCAGGGATCCAAAGCAGAGAGAGAGGGAATTTCAGCTTCAAGCATGTAAAGCATGTCAAGATGGTGAGAAGAGGTCAATTTTTTACAAGCTAGAACCTTTTCAGGGCTGTAAAACCTCGAACATTCCAATATCTAATAGATGGGAGGATCATTTAGACTTGGAGGAAGATAAGTGCGCCTTCTTAGCATCTTTTTTCTCTAGAGGACTTTGTAGACTGGGATTTTAGAGTTTTGGAATTATCAGGAGGATCATCTAGTTGGGTTTGTTCAACTTTTGAGGAGCTTTCAGATTTATTCTGAGGATCAGGAGGATCCTCATGTTGTAAGATAGAAAATTTGTTAGGAGAAGTGATAATACTAGAGGAAGGCCGAGCCCATTCAGAGGAAGGGAAATATTTATGTTAGTAGCGGGTAGAACTGTGGGATTCGCAGGCAGCTGTTCTGTGGAAGTAAAGGAATCAGATGATGAGGAGGCTTCGGTTGGGGAATTCATGTTAGGAATAACATCCTTAGATTTGTTGCTAACCAAATTAAGGAACCGAGTGGGTAACTATGGGAAGAAAAATGAACTTGACAATATTCTACCTGTGTTGACGGGAAAACACAGGAAGGATTTTGGGAATTGATAAGCGGAGTGGTGGAAGTTTGGTGGTTTAGAGATGTGTGAGAGTTGATAGGTTAGAAGTTGGAAATTTGGGGATTTGGGGGGTTGGCAGTAGCTTTAGGAGGGGGAAGAGTAGGACGAGCTCAGCTAGAACTCCTACCACAGGAAGGCATCAGGGTATGAGATTTGGGCTGGGGATTCTTGTGACGAAGGTTAGAGGGATGTACAAGAGAACCATAGTCGGTACATGGAGTCAGCTTCCAGCCATAAATGACTTTGAGTGAAACATCATCTCCATCCAAAGGAATGGGGATTTTTTTTTTCCGGCAGCGTGGAGGCACTTATCACCAAAACACATACTCTAGCAAACATGAGGCGAGTTTTTTGGGCAGTGAGGGCATCCACTGCAATTGTGTGACCAACATAGCTGGCTATTTTTGAAATACCCTTAGGGTCAAGATAGCTAAAGGAAGATCCACAATTTTTATCCAAATAGGAATGGAACTAAATTCATCTCATTTAGGTTTGAATTTATGGGCCCATTTCTGCAAAATGAACGGTCTTCCGAAGAAGAACCAAGGACCTCCCGACCAAGCAACTTCATGTTGACCTCGATTTTGCCCAGAACCTTGGTCAAAAGGTTGACTTAACCAAGGACATCCCGACCAAGCAACTTCAAAATCCTACAGAGATGAGAATTTAAAGATGAAAAATTCATCATTAAGAGATAAAAGATTAATCGAACCTTTAGGTGACCAAGCTTTCTTGATCACATTCGAGAGACTCAACTACGTGGGTCTGGGGCCAATCGAATAGTCGACAAGGGAGAAGCCCCAATCAGGAACACCTAGCGCTAATTCATCTGTCGAGAAGGGGATCTTAGTGGGCGGTGGGATGAAAGAGAGTGAGAAATCATTGGAAACAGGGTCTTTATTCGTGAGATAGGAGCTAAAATTAAGGCCAGAGGGATGAGAGGAGAAGGGGGAAGCAGCTCTAGGAATAAGGGGAAAATCCGAAAGATAGGTGGAGGGATTCATCAAGCGAGAGGCGGTGTGGGGAGGGGAAGCCCTCCCCAGACAGGCGGCACAACAAAGGAACACGAGAGAAAGAGCTAGAGTAGCAAACCCTAGCTGAGCGTGGAAAGTAGCTTAGGAGCTTCAATGCCCTTTCCAGAAATTGTTCCAAACGTTTTATAAGTCAATAATTGTGTCAATGAATATTCAAGATTCTCACCCCCAATAAAACTATGAGGATTATAATATACATATGAGGAATGATATAATTGGGAGAAGAAAAAAAAATTATGTTATTAATTTTGCTTATTTTTTATTTTATATAAGAAAGTACTTGAGAATTAATAGTATGATATGAAATCTTGAGAAAGCATGCATATGTAATAAAATAAATATCTTCTTACTATAAAATATATCAAGATATCAATGCATAGATTTTTCACTCCAAAAGGTATATGATATTTATAAGTTAATTTTCAAAGAAAATTTGAGAATTTATTATATCTATTTATAGCTCTATAATTTTTCTTTATAAAAAAGTATGATTTCTTTACGTTGTATTAGAAGAATAATTCTCCATGTGTAATGACGATAACTATTACAACCATCAATTTAGTGAACAGACATATAGTTCTTAAACATTTTTGCGCACTAATATTCTTTTGTTTTACTTTTGCTCCATTTGTTTGTTTTAAGTCACTTATATTTCTCAATATTATGTGAATGTCATAAAAGACAATTTTTTTTTTTGTAATTTTCTCCTAATTAAAACCTTTTTCTTTTGTGGAAAAAAATGTGGTTCTCTAGCCCCAACTTTTGTTTGGTTGATTTTCTAACCGTTTAATTTACTTTAAGATGAGTGCACTATACCTAATAACCAAAATATTCATCATCAATAAATTAATATGGGTTATTAATTTTACACTAACTCAACATGAGTGAAGTCTACCTAATATTTGAGTCTGCTTATTTTATTTTCAAAAATAAAATCTAACATTTAAGGAGCTATTATTAAACAAATAAGTAGGCTTTTAGATGAATCTACTTAAAACTTTGTTCTCAATCAATGTTACTTTTTATAACTATTTTGATATTAATTTGAACATGACAAACTTCATCATACAAAGTTTGCCTTGATCTGTTAGTTGGGATCTTTGACTATAAACCAAGAAGTTTTAGGTTCAAAGCTTACATATGTGATTTATGTGTGAGCTTGTTTTAATTGGCCTAAATATCCCCCAAAAAACAAACTTCATCATTTCATTAAATTTATTTTCTATTTTCAAGCAAAGAAGTGGGCCCTTAGAAAAATCATCCTAAAAGTTTGTTCTTATTTAAGTAAAATAATATTAATTAATGAAGTTAGGTAGGTATTAATTGTGATAAAAAATGATGTATTTTGGTGCAAATCATAGATTTCTTATAGAGAAATATCAACATCTTTATATGGAATGAAGCCTATAACATTGGTTTTACATTAATGTTTTGTTTGGAATAAATTTTTGACTTTTTTAGTACTAAGAAAAATAATTAGTTCAAATTAATGTGTGCTCGATTTATCAACCCAATTAATTTTCAGGCCATTTTTAGTTGACCCGAAAGCTCCAAATTGATTTGACATTTGCCCAATTATGATTCGAATTCAAGTCAAATAGGTTGAGTTTGGGTTAAATATATTATTTTAGGGTTCAATGGCTCAAAGTGGAGTAAAACATATCATGCTAATCTAAAAGCATGCACGATTCATATAATTAATAGGTCAAATAAGTCATATTCGGGTCGAGTTAGATGCAAGTCAAATATTTTGATTCATATGACAAACAATTGTAATTTGGGTTAGCTCAATTTCAAATTAGACCCAAGTTCGACCGATCAATGTTAAGAGAGTTGCTATTTGCATGTTTTATATTCTTGCAACTTGTATTATTTTGATGATTACAAATATTATTGTTTTATGTATAGATATCTCCTAACACTTTTTAGAAGATTTATTTTTGCTCTAGTGTGTACTAACATTTCAGGAAAATTAACTCCAAACTATGAAGACTTCAAATCAAATTCAACATCCAATCATTTGTAAATTAAAAGCTTTAAAAATATTTTTGAATTGAGAGGGAGTGATTGTAATTGAGTGAATATTCACAACACACACATATGGGGGAATAACTTTTGTGAACTGATCGTCCGGGATGAACGTAGTTCGTGCGGGACGATCATGTCAATTAACCCTCAGAAGAGCAATGGATCGAACAGGCAGTGAGAAAAATTTTTCTAAGTCCTAATCGTCCAGGACGAATTTAATATTTATCCCGGGACGAACGCCTCTGGATTCTCACGTTGCACTGTTCGTTTAGGCGAAATTTACCATTCGTCTCTGGACGAAACTCTCTGTTTAAAATTGTACATGAAGAAATTAAACATTCGTCTCTAGACGAAACTCTCTGTATAAAATCGTCCAGGATGAAACTTGTTTGTCCCAGGACGAACCGAACCGACTTATCACAGTTGGTTACGTCCTGCAGGGATTTGGAAACCGACCTATAGAATAATCGTTTTGTACCGGACGAACCGAATTCGTACGGGACGATGATCGTGTACGAACAAAGTTCATACCAATATACTTTAGGATCATTTCTGACACTTTAAGTAAAATCGTCCGGGACTATCCACGATCGTACGGGATGATCCATTGCGTACAGAATTAAAAATTTGCAGTTTTTGGGCAGTTTTTCTTATCTTTCCTATATATAGTCCAAATTAGACTGCCACCAAATCTTTTTGGTCATTGATCTTTGTGCCTATTGAAAGAAGACTCAAGAAGAGAGTGAGAGAGAGTATTCAAAGAAGGATTTCTTCCACAGGAGCGTGAAGGCTTTACTTGGTGTTCAAAGGTAAGATTTCCTACTTGTGAATTGAGATTACTTCACTCTTTTCTTTCTTCCTTCTAGATTTCTTGTGAGGAGATCAGCCAAGGAGATTGGGTTCTCTAACTACACTGGGAGAGTATGAAAGGACGAAGGGTTATCTGCTCACACTAGGAGAGTGTGAAAGGACGAAGGGTTCTCTGCCCACAAAAAAAAAAATGGAATGAATAATGGAGTGAAGGAACAGACCGAAAGCCGGCAGAAGAACCACAAGGAGCAGAAGAGCAGCCACCATTTTGCGAGAGAGCTCCATTGCAAATTTCAAACACCTCTATAGAACAAACGATGGAGCTTAGAGTTATTGAATACAATAATGAACTCTTATGAGCTTATTTGCAAACTAATCTTGTCGAGCTAGCCTTTATATAGAAGAAATGGAGGGTATTTCAGACATTTCCTAAGCCCTTGGAAAAGTATTAGATTCATTTAAAATTTTAATATATATAATTAATCAATTAAAATTTATAATGCATTTATCTTAAAATAAATTCAAACCCTTTTTTTTTCAAAGCCAATGCAATATTATGTTATGTAGCAAAATAATTTTATTTATTTTATTATGAATGTAACACATAATTATATAATCATTTATATTAATTTGGATTCAAATTTATCTATGGGTGACACCATCGGCTCAACTAGTAGGTGAGTAGGGCTATAAACGAAGCGAGCGGAGTCATGTTTGTGATTGTTCCTGTTTGTGGTTGTTTATTATCAGCTTATTCATGTTCGTTCAAGCTCGATTCAAACTTTATTGTTTGTGTTCAAATTTGGTTAGTATTAGGTGAGTAGGGCTATAAACGAAGCGAGCGGAGTCATGTTTGTGATTGTTCATGTTTGTGGTCGTTTATTATCAGCTTATTCATGTTCGTTCAAGCTCGATTCAAACTTTATTGTTTGTGTTCAAATTTGGTTAGTATAAGTTGATGGATGTTCACGTTTGATTTATTTTTTGTTCATGTTTGATTCATTTCGTGCATATTGAGCCATGAAAAAACGAGTTATCTAGCTACAAACAAGCTCCACTTCTAAATATTCATTAGCTTAACGAACGGAGCTCTCGGGTATAAGTTGAGAGCCGGTGTGAGCATGGAGAGAGAGAGATAGAGATAGAGAAGGGGAAACATGGTAGAAAATATAAAAGCTTGGCTGTCAACTAAGAGGTCTTAGGTCAAAATTTATGTATGCGATGTTTATATCAATTTATTTTAATTGACTAAAATGTCTCAAAAAAAAAAAATTAAAACTTTCCATTAAAAATACAAAGCGAATTCAATATTTGCATCATATTTTAAAAATGATTGGAGACTTTCTGCATTGAGTTTTTCCAAAGAGGATTCAATATTTGCATGAGCGCCGTTCAACCAGTACGTGAAAGGAGCCTCTCTACTCTATCTTTTTGGAGAAGCAAATTCAATAATTGTGTGAGACTTTCTGCGTTGCGTTCGGTTTCAGCTTCATTGGTTTAATAGTAATTAGCTGCTGTTAACATTAATTAATAATGATTAGGCGAGTGTTAAAGGAAACTTGAAGATTATATAACTACTATATACTTAATTAGAGGAATTATTATTATTATTATTTGTGCGTGGAGTGAAAATGGTGAAGGTGGTGAGGTTGTTTTGTAGAGGAAGTAAGATCTGACGAATGGACGGAGGATCTTTGTTTTCATCAATGTTGAATAGTAAACTTTTATATTGGAGACCTTGAATGCAGATATTGTTGAATCAAAGTTAAAAGTGAATCAAATTTGAAAGTAAAAGGACACGTGCCTAAAAAATAAGTTTTTATGAATTTGACTAAAATAATTTATAATTGATCACTTTTTAATTTTTTGTTAATAAAAAATTATTTAAATTTGCCCTCTTCAAAAAGCATATTTAAATAATGGGGAGCAACCGCAACTCATCTTATCATGTTATTTAGAAGTTTTGATTACAAAGTAAAAGATTTTGGATTCAAGTTTTACTTATGTGACGTGTATGTGAATTTATCTTTATTAACCTAAATGTATTGGGAGGGAGATTTCGACATGCGGTGCGATATTTATATTAAAAAAAAAAATTTAGATAAAATAATCATTCAATGCTTTCAAAATATTTAGAGTAGGTAATCTTAACAACAAGTTTTTATTTGGAATATATTTTATCCTTTTATATTAACAATCAGAATATCATAACATATAAATATATATTTCCACTGAGAATTACTCAATCCTTCACACGCTTCAATGATAAGACTTATGGATCCCATTAAGCTTTGGTACCTCCAAATCATTCCCAACTTGCATATCACAGAGTCAGTTTATACAGAGATTGAAGAGAGTTTCCATGTACAAATCTAAAACGTAGTTTTTTAATATACATTCAAGTGATGGGTTTTCTATTCTTAGCAAGAATATATATCCAAGCACAATAGCCATGTCATAGCAGCAAGCCATTTTGCGCAGCTTATCGTAGATGAGAGGTGTTGACTAGCATCAATGTCTGTCTTTAACTAGTATGGACAGAAGGGTTGGAAGGACCTACAGAAACCCTGCTAGTGAGAGCAGGCCTCATGGTAACAATGGTTGATTCACTTGCTCCAGCCAATAGTGCTGGTTTTCCAGCTTCTAAGAATCGTAGTTGGACGATGGTGGTCGAAGTGACTGTAGTATGACATGATAATGGGAGAGACTATAAACTGTGGGCGATGGACATTGAAAGAATTATAGTCCGACGACGTGGTCGTCGAGGCCATAGTCTGGCAATGTTGGTTGGAGAGATCGTAAACGACAGATGATGGAGATCAAAAGAGCCGTAGTCGGGCAATGGTGGTCGTTGAAACCGTAGTTGGTGGGTGACAATATTTGTGAGGAGATACGACGTCGATAACATCCAGGAAGAATTCTGGCAAAAATTGGAGAACGGACAAAAATCCGGCAACAGACGTGATTGGGAAGAGATCTAACGGTAGAATGCAGTTATTAAACAAATATATATTGTACACGTAAGCTACTGAGGATGGTTCTAGGCTTTGCATTAGGTCCCTCTACATGTCTATATATAGCATCCCAGTGTACCTATGAAAATACATAAATGAATAATCTTGTCTTCTTCTTCATGTTTCTCTCGCTCTCAAGAACTGTGTAGACAGTTGGGTTTCTACATAGTATCAGGCCTCAAGGTCGCTCACACTCGCACTCATGGCGTCTTCCGAGCTTTCTCAGTTCGCCGAACTGGAGCCTTCAGCAGCTTCCGACACCACCCGTATCCCCTCATCCCTAAAATTTCTTTTTGTTCCCACAACTCTCTATAGATAACTATTCTATATGGAGATCGTAGATCGTGAAGCTTTTCCACGCAAATGATTTTTCTCAATTTGTTGAAACCACTCTTCCTCCTCCTTCGAAACAGATCCACTCTTCTGCTGGATCTCTCATTCCCAATCCCGCTTTTCATTCTTGGCTTCTACAAGATAAAAATCTGGCAGCAGCACTCTGCTACACGATTGCTCCTTTGGTGCTTCCCAATATCTTGCATCTTGAATCAACATCTATCATTTAGGCCTCGCTTGAACTTTGCTTCCAATCAACAAATCCCTCAAAGGTAATTCAGCTCAAGAATGAGTTTCATCACATCTCTATGAAATCGTCCACTATAACTCAATACCTCACACAAATCAAATCCCTCGTTGAACAAATAGCTGCGGCTGCTCTGTTCTTAACATAGAGAAAATGTAATTCTCTACATCTTGAATGACCTCCCTCCCTCATATTAAGCATTCAAAATATCTATCCGGACTATGCTTAACCCCATTAGTCTTGATAATCTCTATGCCTTAATTAGTGAAGAAATTAATATTACCATGGATGCTGCACGTATTTTCTCTTCTTTTGATCCAAGTCTAGCTCTCTACTCGTCCAGGGGTCACGGTAGAAGAGGGCGCGGAAGCACCTCCTACAAATCGAGCAATGTTAATCGTACATCGTCGTCCATTATTTGTCAAATCTGCAACAAGAAAGGCCATTCAGCCTCAGCATATTGGCATCGTCCGAACCTGAACTACGTCCCGTCATATTCTACGACTCCCACTACTGTTCTTGCGGCTATATCCCAACAGCCTTTGACCGAGTGTTATCTGGCCTCCAAGGCATCTTATCATATAACCAATTCTCTCGATAAGATGTCTACATCCAATTCATATCATGGCTCGGACGCGATCACCATTCGCGATGGAAGAAGCGTACCAATCGCTCATACCGGTGAATACATTCTTCCAACACCAGATCGTAAGCTCCACCTATCCAAACTCCTTCATATCCCTAACATTCGCTACAATCTTCTTTCTATTTCGCAGCTAATGAAAGACAATAACATTTATGTTGTTTTTTATCCTTACGGGTACACCTTGAAGGACCTCAAGACCCATCAAACAATTCTAGTTGGTCCATGTCATGATGGGCTATACTCTATTCAAGATTCTCGTACAAGTCAATATACCTCCGCTCACTCCACCATCAACATTCGATCCAGCAGCATAATTGTCTCGGGAACCCTCATAATAATGTTCTTACTATGATCTCCATGAACAACCATCTTCTTGATATATCTTTATTTTCCTTAATTTGCACAAATTGTAAAGCCTCAAAAGGCACCAAACTAATGTTTGAAAAATCTACTCACACTCAAAGTACTCCGCTTGCTCTTATTCATTCCGATGTTTGGGGCTCGTCCCCGGTTATGTCTGTTCAAGGCTTCCATTACTATGTTATTTTCGTCGATGATTTTTCTCAATTTACTTGGATTTTCCCTATGCGACATAAGTCTGAAGTTCCCAATATTTTTATATCCTCTACAACTTTTATTGAGAAATAATTGTGTCATCAAATCTTATGCCTGCGCACTGATGGTGGATCTGAATACTTAAATAACACTCTATCTAATTTTTTAAAAAATAACATCATTCATCATCACATCTCCTGTATGTATACTCCTGAACAGAATGGACTAGCAGAACATAAACATCGTCATATCTTTGATACCACTCTCACTCTTCTTCACACATCCTCTATCCCATACATTCATTAGCCTGAGGTTTCCCTTACGATAGTCTATCTCATTAATTGTATGCCCTCCACGACTACTCAAAATCTTTCCCCTTTCAACTCATCTTCAACACTCCTCCCTCATACTCACATCTTCGCACTTTTCGGGTGCGAATGTTTCCCGTTAACTCCTCATCTCAGACACAAACTTCAATCCAAAGCTAATTCCTGCATTTTCTTAGGCTACTCTGAATCCTATAAATGATATAAGTATTTGGATCCCACAACGAATAAAATTCATCTATCCTGGCATGTTACTTTCGCTGAAAACTCCTTCCCGTTTCATAGCAACACCATCCATCATACTCCAACATTAACTAATATCTCGCCGTCTCTCCTTCTACCAACTTCCACCACTCATACCTTACCTCAACCCAAACAACCGTCCACGAACAGCACCATCATCAACTCTCCTCATCACTCCACACATTCAACCAACTCCACTTCATCTTCTTCTACCACACAATATACGACCCCATCTCAATCCCAACACATTCCGCCTCATCACCCAATGATCACTAGAACCAGACCAGATCTCTTAAACCCCTCCAAAAACTAAATCTTATCCATCATCATCAAATTCCAACAAATAAACCTCACCCCACCACCTATATGGAAGCATCTAAATACCATGAATGGAGACATGCTATGTCCAAAGAATTTTTCGCCCTTAAAAAATAAGGAACTTCGAGCCTTGTTTCTCCACCTCCCAACGCTTCCATTCTTGGGTATAAATGGATGTACAGGACAAAACATCGCTCTAATGGCTCTATTGCTCCTTTAAAGGCAATATTAGTCCCTCAAGAAAATCACCAAGAATACGACATCAACTACACCGAGACATTTAGTCCGGTGGCAAAACTTCATTGAGTCCGCATTCTGTTAACCATCACTCTCAATAGTGATTGGCCCGTTCAACAACTAGAGGTCGAAAATGCCTTCCTGCATGGTAACCTCACCGAAAACGTATATATGACTCAACCTAAAGGCTTCGAGGACTCTTCCAAACCGGATCATGTGTGCCTTCTTCACAAAGCTATCTATGGTCTAAAACAGGCACCTCATGAATGGTATAACTTGTTTACATCCTCTCTTCTATCTCTTGGGTTCACCCAAAGCAAATCCGACCCTTCCCTTCTTGTCCTAAATCAACAATCCACTCACATCTATCTTCTCATATATGTCGGTGAAATCCTCATAACTGGAAATAATCAAACGACCATCTCTAAACTCATTCAGCAACTCAGCAAAACCTATGCTATGAAACAGCTCGGCCTTGTTCACTCATTTCTCGGCATCAATATTCAATACACACCCACTTAGTATTTTCTATCTCAACCTCATTATGCAAATTCCATTCTTCAATTAGCTAACCTTACTCATTGCAAATCTCTTGCCAATCCCACATGTACCAAACTTCCTCAAAACATTGACCCCGACTCGCTTCTGTCTGACCCAAACCTGTTTCGAAAAATCTTTGGATCCTTTCAATATCTTATGCTTACGAGATCAGACATTGCATATTTTGTCATTCTCCTCTCTCAACATATGCACAATCCCCTATTGTCCCACATCTATCTCCTCAAATGACATTTTCGTTATATCAAAGGCACTCTGCATTTTCGTATTCCCATCACTAAGAACAATCTCTATATCCGCTCTTTCTCCGACGCTGACTGGGCGGGTGACCCAATATCCAAAAAATCCACATCCGGCTACTGCTCCTTCCTTCGCGACACAATCATCTCATGGACCGTACAAAAACAACACATGTTGGCATGCTCCTAAACTAAATCTGGGTATAGAGCACTTGCCGCCCTTACAACAGACGTAATTTGATTACGCCAGATTCTCAACGACTTTGACATCACTTCGAACCAACCTGCTGATCTACAATGCGACAACATGCCTGCTATCGCAATGGCCAACAACTCAGTTTTCCACGCTCGTACAAAGCATATTGAAATCGATCAACGATTCATGCGGAACAACATCCAGAAGAACAACATCAAACTTCTTCCTATAAGCTCCATTGATCAAACCTCTGGCGTTTCTCACCAAACCTCTGGCGTTTCTCACCAAACCTCTATCAACAAATCGATTCCGACAACTCAAACACAAACTGACGATTCTTCCAGACTCATCACTTTGTCGGGGTGTATCATAATACATTTATTAAACAAATATATATTGTACACGTAAGCTACCGATGATGGTTCTAGGCTTTGCATTAGGTCCCTCTACATGTCTATATATAGCATCCCTGTGTACCTATGAAAATACATCAATGAATAATATTTTCTTCTTCATGTTTCTCTCTCTCTAGAATTGTGTAGATAGTTCGGTTTCTACAAACTCCAGCGACGATCAGGAAGAACTTGATCTAGCGATGAGTACCTTGTACTGGAAAGTACAATGATCGCGATAAGTGTGGGCCCACTAAATATTCATTCGTTCTCAAGAAAGGTTGACCTTCGGCTTACAGCTACTCTTATGATGATGAGACAAGCACTTTTACTTGTATTGGAACTGACTATCTTATTAGCTTTTGCCCATCAAAGGTTTTCTAAGTCAATAATTGTATCAATGAATATTCACGATTCTCACCCCCAATAAAATTATGAGGATTATAATATACATATGAGGAATGATATTTGAGAGAAGAAAATGATTTTTATATTATTAATTTTACTTATTTTTCATTTTATATGAGAAAGTATCTGAGAATTAATAGTATGATATGAAATCCTAAGAAAGCATGTATATGTAATAAAATAAATATCTTCTTACTATAAAATATATCAAGCTATCAAGGCATAAATTTTTTCCCTCCAAAAGGTATATGATATTTACTAGTTATTTTTCAAAGAAAATTTGAGATTTTATTATATCTATTTATAGCTCTATAATTTTTCTTTATAAAAAGTATGATTTCTTTACGTTGTATTAGAAAAATAATTCTTCATGTGTAATGATGATAACTATTACAACCATCAATTTGGTGAACAAACATATAGTTCTTAAGCATTTTTGCGAACTAATATCCTTTTATTTTACTTTTGCTCCATTTGTTTGGTTTAAGTCACTTATATTTCCCAATATTATGTGAATGTCATAAAAGACAAATTTTTTGTAATTTTTCTCCTAATTAAAATCTTTTTTTTTTATTTTGTGAAAAAATTTGTGGTTAGGTCCCTAGCCCCAACTTTTGTTTGGTTGATTTTCTAACCTTTTAATTTACTTTAAGATGAGTGCACTATAACTAATAAGCAAAATATTCATCATCAATAATTTAATATGGGTTATTAATTTTACACTAACTCAACATGAGTGAAGTCTACCTAATATTTGATTTCACTTATTTTATTTTCAAAAATAAAATCTAACATTTAAGGAGCTATTATTAAACAAAGAAGTAGGCTTTTAGATGAATATACTTAAAACTTTGTTCTCAATCAATGTTACTTCTTATAACCATTTTGATATTAATTTGAACATGACAAACTTCATCAAACAAAGTTTGCCTTGATCTGTTAGTTGGGATCTTTGACTATAAACCAAGAAGTTTTAGGTTCAAAGCTTACATATGTGATTTATGTATGAGCTTGTTTTAATTGGCCTAAATATCCCCCAAAAAACAAACTTCATCATTTCATTAAATTTATTTTCTATTTTCAAGCAAAGAAGTGGGCCCTTAGAAAAATCATCCTAAAAGTTTGTTCTTATTTAAGTAAAATAATATTAATTAATGAAGTTAGGTAGGTATTAATTGTGATAAAAAAAGGATGTATTTTGGTGCAAATCATAGATTTCTTATAGAGAAAAATCAACATCTTTATATGGATTGAAGCCTACAACAATGGTTTTACATTAATGTTTAGTTTGGAATAATTTTTCGAGTTTTCTCGTAGTAAGAAAAATAACTAGTTCAAATTAATGTGTGCTCGATTTATTAACCCAATTAATTTTCAGGCCAGTTTTAATTGATCTGAAAGCTCCAAATTTACTTGACATTTGTCCAATTATGATTCGAATTCAAGTCAAATTGGTTGAGTTTGGGTTAAATATATCATTTTAGAGTTCAATGGCTCAAAGTGGAGTCAAAAATATCATTCTTATCTAAAAAAACATGCATGATTCTTAGAATTAATAGGTCAAATAAGTAATATTCGAGTCGAGTTAGATGCAAGTCAAATATTTTGACTCATATGACAAACAATTGTAATTTGTGACGCTCAATTTCAAATTAGACCTAAATTCGACCAATCAATTCAAGTTGATGCCCCTCGAAAGTTGCATCTATTAAAATAATGATTTTGACATGACTCTTAGGCTTCGTTTGGAATGACTTTCTTATTGCTTATTAAAGCATCTTTTTAGTAAAAAATAAAATTTTTGTACTAAAAAATTGCTTTAAGAAGTATTAAGAAAGTCATCCCAAACGAAATCTTTAGTTTGTATAGCCATTAAAATAATAACTGCATATAACTAAAATATGAAGTTTTCACAACATTTAATAGCGGCGGTTGGCATACTAGTGCTATAGATGGGTATTCACATCGGTTTTAACCGATGCTAGCTTGGTTTTTTTACAACGCTTTTAACAAATGCTAGAAATGGTCTGTTTACCTCCCCGTGCCCTAACCGAGCCATTCGACCCACATGCTTCGTATGCGATTCATCCTACCATTCTCTGCATTTGCTCGCTTAAACCGCAACCGCCTCCGAATCCCCATCCACGACCGAATCCATCGTTGTTGACTTTGAATCATTTCCCGTCGCCGAGAAAATATATACAACTATGTAGTTGTGCTTCTTTAAAAAATATAATTACAAATAGATGATAAAAATATATTTCATTACAATGAAAACAAAAACCTGGGATCCCTGCACGCTTATAATTCACTAAATACAAACATCAATACAACTTTATCAACCACAAATTAAGCATAATTGCAAAGGAAATTCTACAAATATGAAATATATGCATCAACGACAGGAACTTTTATTTCGTCCGGTGAACGTACGCTTCTCTACGTTCGGCCATCAATATTTTAGCGACACGTAGCATGAAGAAAAGTTGCCGACCCGACCCGCTGTTTTTTGGGTTCTAGCACGTGCGTTTTTTAAATCCTTCACGAGCCGAACAACATCCCATCACCTTTTCGATATATTTCAAATACCTAGCAAATACCGAGTTGTACCTAGTTTTTTCTAGCAATACCGAGCAAATACCTAGCAATACCGAGCAAATCCCTAGCAATACTGAGCAAATCCTGAGCAAATACTGAGTTTTACCGAGTTGTACCTAGTTTTTTCTAGCAATACCGAGCAAATCCTTAGCAATACCGAGCAAATCCTGAGCAAATACCGAGTTGTAGAAAAACTCGGCACAACTCGGTATTTGTATAGTTTTGGTCTTCACAGAGCGGTATTTCTCGTTTTTGCAAAGCAATACCGAGCAAATACCGAGCAATACCGAGAAAATCGCGAACATAGCATTCCCGGGTTCCGCTCCGGGTCTAGTCGTCGGGCCGCGCGGTAAAGAGTAAGAGCACGTGGCGACATGTTATTGACGGCCGAACGTACCTCTACGTCAGGTCAGAGGACGTAATAATTGTTCCAACAACGGTACATATGACAATTATTCATTAGAAAATTTATTTTATTCTTATTTTAGAATAAACATTTTTTCTGATATTTTAACACCCACACTTGCATTGATCATCGCTAATGCACTTACTAGGCTTAAATGGCGACCTCGCACATACACTCGCACAACTTTCCTCAGTGCACCATTGTAATGTTCTGGTGGTCCCGCATGTATATTTCTCCGCAGCAGTCCTCTTGGCGGTTGCCTTTTGCATTATCCCTATTGAATCATGTTTGCATTCTACTATTCTAGTCATCATGAAGATATCTATTTACATCTTATGTTTACAATTTATTTATTTATTTTGATAAAATAAAATTAGTAAAGTTATAAATACTATCCTCATGTAGAATATGTTATATTGCAAAATATTAAAAAATAAAATTTGGTTTAAGAAATTATGCTAACATAGTA
Source organism: Dendrobium catenatum (assembly GCF_001605985.2). NCBI lineage: Eukaryota > Viridiplantae > Streptophyta > Magnoliopsida > Asparagales > Orchidaceae > Dendrobium > Dendrobium catenatum. The sequence goes on from NW_021318785.1 coordinate 2,970,007, forward strand.
TTAGTTTAATGCTATTATCTTTAATTTTAAATTAATTTCATTCATTAAGGGACGAAATAAATTAATAATTTTAAAAGTATGCTTAATATTTTTATAAAAACAATATTAATTTGAGAGATTTTTTGTAAATTTTAATCTTTTGAAACTGATGATAATTATTAAAAAAACTTGTTTATAATAATGAGATTTTTTTTACTAATACTTAAATGATAAAAAAAATAAAAAAGTGATAATACTATATTTAAGAAAATTTTATCAATATTCATATTAATGATAATGGTTTTGTACTTATTAATATTCATACTCTAATTTTAAAAGTTATTATTATTTTTGTTGCATCCTGGAGTATTCGCGACGATAGAGAATTATAAAGTTTAGCGTCTTAGCATTGTACGAAGATCCAGCGCACAAGTAGATAAGGAAGAGAGTGTAGCATTCATAAGAGACACCAGAATTTTTACGTTGAAACCCCTAAAAAGGGGGAAAAACCACGGGGCATGGCCCAGTTTGAATGAATCCACTAGTATTTGCAGTCGATTACAAATGAGTGTTGACCTCTACATATTTAGCACGATCAATGCAAGCAACATATGTGATGATCAATTATTGTTGGTAAATAAGACATCGTTCAGAACGAAGATCGGAGTGTCTCGATCATAATGAATTGATTAAACTTTGTCCGATTACAAAATGGATCATATCAATGCATTCAGGACATCAAATTTACCAAATAAAAGTTGTTCGTATGCAACTCGATCAAACAATACTTTGTTAGTGAGCACGACATTAGCAAAAATTATCCAAAATATTTTCAGACCATTAAATGGGTTGCATCAATGTGTTCATAATATTAAAATTAATTAGGAAGGGACACCTCGACGTTGCTCGACAGACTACAAGCAAAATGTTGCTCGACGTTGTCAAAATGTTATTCGTTTGTGAAACAGTCTTCTCCGATGCATCGAGAACGTCAAAAACACCGGGAAATGACTGCAATATTATTTGGATATTTTCACGAGTGAAAATATAAAATTTGACGGCATACGAGGTGACGACGATATGTAAATTGAAACGTATAAACAAAATTAAAAAAATTAACAAGTGGTGAATAGATGTTAAAAAATAGTCGATGTTACTCGCTCGTCAAAGTATATTGTTTGCCAAACTCTAAAATCTGAAATCCCGTTCTCAACGCTTGCGGCGAGCCAGAGAACCTCCCTACGCGCTCACGTAGCACGGTGGCAGGAAATACGGTGCGACGCTCGCGACGAGGCGCGCGGGTAAACCTTGAAGTGCTCATGTAGCATGGCGGGGATTGAAGAAGTATGGCCGCGATGTCATCTGACACCTACTAGAAGCGCTCATGTAGCGTCGAAGGGAAGACCCAGACTCCTGAAAATTTCCCCTGTGCGGGGGAGACTCCGAGATGCTGCCAAATGTTTTACGAACAAAAGCCTGAATAAAATAATTTGATATTTCTCAAGCTCAAATAAAATAAATTTGAGATATAGAAAATTTGAGCTTGAGTTGAATTATTAATAAAAAATAAAATCAATCAAATGAATATCAAATTATTTTGTTATGCAACATTTCTCTGTTAATTATGCTTATTGGGTCTTGGTGGTATGAGTGAAACTCTTTGGAAATGTTTATAAAAAGTGAGTGACAAATAAATTTTATTATAACATGTTGGTTTATGTTTCCAACAGCTTTCATGTTACAAAAAAAAAAAAAATCATAACATGTGGGTTTGTGTTTCCAGCAACCTTGATGTTAAAAAAATAAAAAATAAAAAATAAAAAAATTAAAAGAGAAGTAGGATTTCTCTTTTCATATATTCCTGAATAAGCAATGATTAATTTGAGTATGCAAGGAGAAAGTAGTGATTGTTGGGAGAAGTTAAAGCCCAATGTAGACAAATCCAAATGCAATCATAACAAATTTAATGGCTACGATTGGATTATAGTTGGTGGAGAGAAACATAATTCAACATATTTTAGTCATTACATTTTGGTGTATTGAAATCAATATTAAATTGAATTCAAGAATAATAAAAAAAAAAAAAAAGAGAGGAGGGATAAAGCAAGTGGAATGAAAGAGTTGATGGCAATTGATGGCAAAATTCATGAGTTCCTTGTTAAGGATTTCAGCTCTTTGGAGACATTATAGTTCATAGAAGAATGAAAAAGTCCTCCATTCCTTATGAATATTTTTGTTATATTATAATAGTAACTTTGATAAATATTAATTCAAGGCTTTTGTTGATCGAGTGGACTAAAATATAATCAATAGAATGGAAAAATATTGTCTTATAGAGCCATCAGTAAGTGTTCATAATTATCAAAGACATGGGCATTACATGTAAGAAGAAATTGATGTAGCTGAAGGAAATCAAATTTTAGTAGCAAGTGGAAACAAAGTTCTCATATAAGGCAATGACATAAGATAGCAATGGTTTTTGTAATATTTTTTTATGCAAAATGTGATACTCTTTCAAAGATCTTATTTAGAGTACAATGTCATCGGATCCGCAATACGTTTACAAGCGGACAAAAGGCGTTTGTATGCCTCTAAATAAAATTTTGTGCATATCCTAAAGGAAATCATTTGCACAAATAATTATATTCAAACATTTAAAATGCCCCCTCTTGCATTAAAATTGAATTTTCTAAATTTCAATATGCAACATCGAGTAGGGTACCGACGTCTCTAAATTGTGTGTAGCAGCCTTATGAAGCAAGCGACTGCCCCGAGAAGAGTTCTACCACCTTGAGAAGCAATTCATCACATCTAGAAGCATGCGTATTAAATTTTAAAAGCCTAATATACATGTTATTTAATCCCCGATGATGACCGTGTTGAATGTTTATAACAACCGGAGGGGATTCTACACCTTCAAATATTTTCAAATGCTTATGAAATGCAAATATTTCCAAATGGCTACAACAAATCCCCGATGGTGGTCGTGTTGAAAGTTAATCTCAACCGGAGAGGATCTCAAACATTTAAAATACCCCCAAATTTTAAAATTAAATCATATTTGAAATAAAATCTCAATAAATTTTATAATATTCAAATAAAATTTATTATTCAAATCTTAAAGCAAAAATACATTCATCATCCGCAAACGCTTGTTAAGGATGATAAATTTTAGAATAACTTTAGCTCACAAAGAGCAAAGTGTATAATTGAATGTATCACTGTGATTCATTCTCAAATGATTTCTTGCCAAAGGGGACGTGGCATGTGCCCTCTGAGCTGGTGGTTTTGCTGCAAAATAGCACAACTATATTACGGTTATGATCAAAGCCCGTATGTTCTCTAATGGTTAAAAACCCCTTGAGTAATGAATCATAGGGTGCACTCAATAAGGCACAAAGCTTTCTGTTAGCTAAGGTTGACTAAAACTTGTCTCCTTAAACAAGCATCCACCCCAAGTCTACAAGGTACCCTTGGACGAAGAAACCCATGGTTGCTGATAAGGATCCTTCTATCAGGTTGGGTCGACTACCTCCTCTGACTAAGTAGACTAGGGACCACGATGGCCCGGGATGACGGAACCATGGGATCTTGATCGGGCTCATCATCATTCCCCCTACCATCGGCTTTAAGTATAAAAATAATAAATTTATTATTCCAATTTCATATGCTGCTACTATATGCTAGATATTTCGTACCCACTTAATGACTAGCCTTAATCGAAAGTGCTCTCTCGTGATCGGGAGGGGTAATTAACCATAGGAGCTTGCGCTTATGGGAAACCTAGAACCAGATTTTAAATTCCTCACAAAATGAGGGCAAAATCTCTAGGTAGTGTTTTATCCCAAAGTTCATCTGCCTTCTGAAAATTTGACCCGGAACATCGTTAAAACTCTCCTACCCAGGGGAGGCCAGGGTGGGAATTTTTAGAGCCCACATATTTTTGACGACTCTACTTGGGATATGTTTCTCTTTCCATCTTTGGCTAGTCACATATAAGCTATAATAGTAAATTAAACATCATAAAGTATAATTTATAATTGCGGAAAGATCACGCTACTCTATTTATATTATTTTATTTTATTGTGTCTCTGCATTTTGAAAGTGTAGGGTAATCTATTAAAACTTCGATCACTAATCCCCATCTTTCATTTGTGCAGAATGGATCTTCAAAATACTCCTTTTACTGTGAAGCTTGGGCATATAGCAAATATCTGCCTAGCCAATGCTGTAATAAATACTGGAAATACTAGGGCCACTATCCAGTTTGGTGGGCTACAGTTTCCTGCAGCTACTACAATGACTGCCGCCATTCCTATGAATGGCATGAACTCTTAAGGTTCCGCTGGGAGGCCCCATTATGTTGGGACTTCTTCACGAACTGTTGCTGTCGAGAACCCTCATAGAAGGATTTCTGTGTTCGAACGATAGCCACAACTAGAAGCTCCAACCACCAAGAGAATTAAGAATGGTGGAAGGGTTTCAGTGGTATCTGCCAATGCCATTTCTCTATCGACTGGGTTTCGATGAGGGCCTCAAGTGGTTGTAAGGCGGTGGTCCGACGAAACTGAGGGCCTCAAGTGGTGGTCTGGCGGAGCAACGGCGTCAGGCGGTGGTCCGGCGGAGATGAGGGCCTCAAGTGGTGGTCCTTCGGAGCAACTGCGTCAGGCGGTGGTCCGGTAGAGGTGAGGGCCTCACGTGGTGGTCCGGCGGAGCAACGACGTCAGGCGGTGGTCTGGCGGAGCAACAGCGTCAGGCGGTGGTCCGGCGGAGGTGGGGCCTCAAGTGGTGGTCTGACAGAGCAACGACGTCAGGCTTGGGTCCGGCGGAGGTGAGGGCCTCAAGTGGGGGTCCAGCAGAGCAACGGCGTCAGGCAATGGTCCGGCGGAGGTGAGGTCCTCAAGTGGTGGTCCGGCGGAAGTACGTCGGTGGTCGAGGAGGGGCTTCTTCCTTCTCTTCCTTCTCTTCTTCCTTCTCTTCTTGCTTCCCTCATCTTTCAAGTGAAATGAGGGGTCTATTTATAGATTTCTAGAGTGGCATGACCCATAAATAGGTGATAGATCAAGTGTAAATGTGGAGTGGTTGGATGGAAGGCCAATGTTGATTCCCTCGATTATGGACCGTTTGATGGACATTGGAATGTCTTAATGACATCATAATTCAGTGATCTTAGGCTTGTTGGATTCGTCTCGTCGAGCCGCTTGATTCAACTATAAGCACGCCATGTTTAGAAACCGTTTGGTAATCTAATTTGTGGTTCAAACCCTCCAACAGTGCTTCAGACCCTTGATTTGGACCCATTTAGGCTCGGATTGAGTCAAATTTGGTGTCGTTGGGTTCGTATTTCCGAGACGCTCAGTTCGACTATAA
>NW_021318785.1:2976828-2982685 GCF_001605985.2 Dendrobium catenatum
TTTTTAAAAATCCCGCTTAAATTTAAAAATTCCCGCCCATGGCTGGCGTGCCGGCTCGAGCTCGTTAACAGTGACACGAGGTCGAGTTCGAGCTCGAGCTCGAGTTCGAGCTCGCTTTGTATCTAACGAGCCGAGCTCGATTAGGGCCAAAACTCGACTCGACTCGACTCGTTTACACCCCTGCCTCAATATAGCTCAATATAGCAAACATACTTCATATAGAGTGCATTATATGATGGGAGTTGGAAGAATAAGTATTTGTATGTTCATTTGATTGGCTGAGACATAGTTAGCGGATGATATCAGTTGAAGGGACTGTAGTCGACAAAGAAAAAATTGTAGGAAGAATCATAGTCGACGGGGTCACAAGGACCGTAGTCTAGCATTGATGGTTTGACAGATCGTAAACGGTGGGCGATAGAGGTTGGAAGAACTATAGCAGAACGACGATGGTCGTCGTAGAGACTGTAGACAGCCGGTGATGGAGATCAAAAGAATCGTATTCGGACGATGGTGGTAGTAGAGACTATAGTCTGGCATTGGTGGTTGGAGAGACTATAAATGGTAGGCGATGGAGAATGGAAGAATCATAGTCGGACGACGGTGGTCGTCAAGGCCATAGTTTGGCACTGTTGGTCGGAGAGATCGTAAACGGCAGACAATGGAGATCAAAAGAATTGTAGTCGGGCAACAGTGGTCGCTGAGGCTGTAGTTGGCGGGTGACAATATTTGGGAGGAGATACGACGTCAATATCATCCAGGAAGAATTCTGGTAAAAATTGAAGAACGAACAAAAGTCAGCCAATGGCTGATGATTGGGAAGAGATATAGCAGCAGTCAATGAATGGGCGGAAGTCCAGCAATGGTCGAGGAACGGGCAGAAGTCCGGTGTTGATCGAGAAGAACTCTGACGGCGATCGAGAAGAAATTCGGAGACTGTTGCGAAGAACTCCAATGACAGTCAGAAAGAACTCCAACAACGATCGGGAAGAACTCTATCTAGCGAGTACCGTTGTACTGGAAAGTACAATGATTGCGACAAGTGTGGGCCCACTAAATATTCCTTCCTGTTCAAGAAAGCTTTCCCTTCGGCTTACCGCTACCCTTATGATGATGAGACAAGCACTTTTACTTGTATTGGAGCTGACTATCTTATGACCTTTTACAAGTCAATAATTACTTCAATCAATATTTGGGATTCTCACCCCCAATAAAATTATGGGGATTATAATATACATATGAGGGATGATATTTGAGAGAAAATAAAAAATTTTAATATTATTAATTCTGCTTGTTTTTTATTTTATATAAGAAAGTACCTGAGAATTAATAGTATGATATGAAATCCTGAGAAAACATATACATGTAATAAAATATATCAAGATATCAAGGCAAAGATTTTTTTCCCTCCAAAAGGTATCTGACATTTATGCGTTATTTTTCAAAAAAAATTTGAGAATTTATTATATCTATTTATGGCTCTATAATTTTTCTTTATAAAAAAGTATGATTTCCTTACGTTGTATTAGAGGAATAATTCTCCATGTGTAATGACGATAACTATTACAACCATCAATTTGGTGAACGAATATATAGTTCTTAAGCATTTTTTGCGCACTAATATTCTTTTATTTTTACTTATGTTCCCTTTGTTTGTTTTAAGTCATGTATATTTTCCAATATTATGTGAATGTCATAAAAGACAAATTTTTTGTAATTTTTCTCCTAATTAAAAACTTTTTTTTTTTTTTTTGAGGAAAAATTTTGGTTAGGTGCCTTACCCCAACTTTTGTTTGGTTGATTTTCTAACCATTTAATTTACTTTAAGATGAGTGCACTATAACTAATAACTAAAATATTCATCATAAATGCATTTAAGATGAGTGCACTTTTGCGACGATGCTTATCCACTTTAGGCATTTGGTTGCTCTAAAGTGCCAAACAAATCTGATGGAAATGAGAGAATTGATAAACGTGGAAGCAAAACTAAGTACGAGTAGAAAAAGATATTTGAGAAGAATTTTTATGTCTGGGTTAAAATTTTTCGTTTTTGTCAATAAATGAGGAAGCTTTTGTATTATGGAAAATTGTTTATTTGCATTTTGGCTAATAGGCAATTGGAGAGGTGATAAACTGAAACGAAAATAGATTGAGGTTTTGGTTTGGACATATTTTCTTAAAGTTTTCTTAGGTAATTTGAATTATTTTAATTACAAATACGCATCTACACATACATTAAAAAAATATGCATGATGCACGTGCATACGAATGTGTGATTACTTTATTGTAAGTTAGCTTCCAATTAATAGATTAAGGCTTCGTTTGTGACGGCTTTCTTTGAAATAATCTTTGATTAAGGTCATTTTTTCTTAAAGGGAATATAGAAAATTTTCAGAGAAGTTATGTTTTTAATTTTGAGAACAATTATTTGAATGTCATTCAATTCTTGCATTGAAAGTTTTCCAATGCAAACACTTCTCTTCAATTTCAAATGTAATCATTAGCCTCACAAGAATTGGTATTTGGTTTCATACATTGCTGATATACACAATATCAACTTTATAACAACTTAAAAAAATTAAGATCTTCATTAGCCAGTTGCATTGTCATGATATTCCTACATCCTAAATAATTCTCAAAAAGTAGATTAAGGCTTCTTTTCAGTATTGGTATTTGCTCACCACAGCCGCTCACCGAAGCCCCATGTCTCCCACGCTTCCCTCTCTTGATAAATTACAATTTTTTCTTCCCCTTTTAAGCCCTAAATTCCTACTTGAACATTTTCTAGGCTTTGCAATTTCGTAATCTCTCTATCTCCTTTCTCCCATGGTTGCATGATTTTATTTACATACCTCAATTTATTCTTTGTCATTGTCATTTTGTCCCTGAAGTGGCAACAACGGTTCTCTCATCGATTTTAACATTGATCCAAGTCGATGTCCGAGCGGTTGGGAAGAGAAGGGAACGACATCTATCCACTTCAACATTTTGATATCCTAATAATAGTAGCTTCTTTTCTTGTTGGATAGTTGTATGCTTTTATTCCTTTCCATTTCTTTTTAGCAACTTCATACATTCTGATGATATATGCTCTATTAAGAGGCAACTACTGGTAGATTCTTCTCCCTCAATACGTCAATGATTGCAATATTAGTGATCGCTTACCTGGAAGAAGTTTCTTTAGTGATAAATTTTAATGATTAAATTCCTATTCTTTTTTCACCTCTTTCTCATTAGTCTTCAGAGTGCTTTCCTTTTTTTTTCCTTCTTTGAATTATTTGGGTGGATTCTTTTATGTTATTTTCAGTATTATTTTTTATATATACAACTTGTTATTAATTTTTATGATGGATCCAAAATTAGCTATTTTATTTTTATCTGCTGACGAACTAACTTGTTTAACTGTTCAAATAACATCTATTTCTCACCCAATTAGCATTATGTTTCATGTCATAAATTAATGTTTGCAGTAGGGTTGTAAAATATTTGACCCAATCCATCAATCTGAAATGAAAAATTTTAATTTGGTTTAATTTTGGATTTCATGATCATTGAGGATTATGACTTTTAGTATATTGAAATGAAGTGCTTTATCAATATCTAATGAGTTGTGATTCACCTTTTATATGATATGAATTTTTTATTATTGTTAAATGATTCAAATATAGAGGTAATATTATATATGAAATTTTTTGAAAAATGTCAATGTCAGTCCCAAGCCCGGATGAAAAAGGTTGTTCAAATGGCATGTATTTAAGTTATGTTTGCTAGTCTACTGATTTAGCTTGAGGTGATAAAACGATGCACATCAGTTGAAATTTTCTTAGAGTCGGTTTGTCCTTGGGGATTTATGATGCAATTTGCATTGAGATCTATAGATATATATAGACGAATACGTAGAAGCTTTGGCAAGTGTGATTGCATGTACTGATTGTACTTTTTATTATAAATGTTAATCTTCATAGTATCTATTACTTTATTTCGATAACTTGTGCATTTAATGTGCTTGACATGAAGTCATAGAGAAGATGCATGTGCAAAATAGTGATATCATTATTTCTCGTTGTCTTGTCGTTCTTATGGATCTGTAAGGTTTTTACATAACTCTACATCTGCGATACTTATATTGCCGTAGAGCAACTATCCTCACCAACTTCTGCATTAGAGAGCTAAGGTTATGTAACCACTACCATTTTGTGCTAGAGTAAGATTGTGAGAGATGCACCTTCGCCAGTAACAAATTAAGTGATATCAGGAATATTTGAATCAACGAATATTATACATCGTAAGCATTCAGTCACTAAAACAAAGTTTCAGTTGTAGGAATACAAAAAGAATAGATTTTAGTGTCCAAAATAATATGAAGTTTTGAAGCATTGCTGGGTATTAAGTCTACATTTATAGTAAAAAATACATGCTGGTTATGTTTTGTGAATTTTTTTTCTTTTGATTTGTATTTAGGTCTAATAATGTCTGCATTTTAATTACAGCATCATAAAATTCATTCAAATTCTTTGAATAAAGAGGCTTGGAGAGTTAGCAATTGGGAAGACAAGGATTTCATCTTCCTAGCCGACTTCAACAAGGTAATTTTTCATCATGTTCATTGTAACAAGGTAGTGGATAATTGTGCTACTTTGGCTATTGAGAATAATTTCTGTTATGACATTTTTTCGTTTGCTATCATTCCTTCTTCCTTATCTAGTTTACTGAAGGAGGAATGTGAGCCTTGTATTTAGTTTGTAACTAGTCTTTTACCTTTGCTTTATAATGCATTTTGCAATTCTAAAAAAAAAAAAATGTCTGCATTTGACTATGTATCATGGGTAACTTGATCTGATACATATATGAATCATTGCAACATCCTAGTTAAAGTGTAACTTGTAATTTTGTTACTTCTATATATATTTTTAATTATTTTGTTGATGCTGTCAGTTGTTTGCATGACATTTTAAAAATACATTTTTGTTTGTTTGATTCTAAATTCTTATAGTGAGTATCTTCTTGGGGATACATTTATTTTTTTTCATGAAATTCGGGCTCTTTTTTTTTCTATCATTCATCCTTAGGAATTTTTTTTTTGGTCGCAAGTATATTTCTTTTGAAATTTTTCATCCACGTGTATGTATTTGTATTAGATTGTTCAAATTTTCAGTAGAAAATCAATAAAAATTGCATCATATCATTTTTTATTTTTAAATGTTTGCATACACTTCTATATATATTGCATTAGATTGTTTGCATATTCGGTAGAAAATCAATAAAAATTGCATAATATCATTTATATTTTTGTTCTAAATAGTTTACCTTTGAATCTTTGCATACACATGTTTATATTTGTATTAGATTGTTCGCATATTTGGTAGAAAATCAATAAAAATTGCAACATATCATTTTTTATTTTTGAATGTTATTTATAGCCATAGTTTTCAGTAGAAAACTAAGTGTTTTGGAAAGCCTTGCATTAGATTTAGTATTAGAGATCTAAATTGCTTTAAATTTCTACGAGTAATGAGACTCGATTTCAGAGTCATTAATTGATGAACTACGTGATAAGATATTTTAATGGTTGCAAGAACACTTGACTACATTGAAACTCCAAATTGAACTTGAAGCACTTTCATAATCTTGGGAAGCTATATGGTCAATAAATTCTCACAAGGGATGGCTAAATCTATGGGAAGTAGGGGTGTCAATTTCGGGTCACGGGTCGGGTTCGGGTCGAACCCGAACTGACCCGGGTGGAAAACGGGTCAACCCTAACCCGACCCGGGTAGAGAAACGGGTCGAAAATCCGAACCCGGACCCGACCCGGCGGGTTGCCGGGTTGACCCGCGGAATCGCGCGGCAGCAGGCG
>NW_021318785.1:2985391-3010862 GCF_001605985.2 Dendrobium catenatum
ATATTCAGTTTAGTTGCCTCTGGGAGTTTCTTTATAGCTATGGTGCTGGTATTGCTATCCATCTTGAGGTGATCTGGGTTTATAATAGCTGCGAGGTCTTTTTATTAAATGGTATTTGTTGGAAAAGCTGCGGGATTAACTGTTTTTCTGGGAGCTATCAGTTACGTCTGGATGAGGAGTGGGTTTTAATGTTGGTTAAACAGGAGGTTCTCTTTATGCTCTTTACACTCTATTGTTCTAATAGTCTTCTTTGGAGTGCTCTTTGCAGGTCCATTTTTGACTCAAACAAAGGATTTTTCAAGAACCGTAAGCTGGAGTTTTTATGGATGTTGATAATTATTGAAGCTTCTCATATGCCATTTGGATTGATTCTCAAGAGAAGGACTTCTATGGTATGTTATTTTATTCTATGGTTTTTCATTTTGCTATATAGTAGAATTTTTTGCAGGAGAGCGGAGCTGAAAGCTATCAAGATTAATTGGTCTCTCTTTTTTTGGGTGCTATTGTTGTATAGCCCGATTATATTAGGTTCTTTTTGTAATCGCAGTTTAAGGATCCGCTGGCTCGTAGGACTTTTATTTTCTTTTAGGTTTGTAGCTCTTATGAGCAATAGCGAGCTGGCGGAGCCTTTTAAGGATACTGTAACCGATGTTTTAAATGAAAGCGTAGGCCCCATGAGAGGGTTTTAACCAAAAAAAAAAAACTGATGTTATGATAATAAAAAATAAAATTATTTTTTACATATTTTAACCTACAACTGATTTTAATGAATTTTAATATTACATAGAACACAAATTAAAATTAATTAATTTTAATTTGAGGAAGTCTTATAACAAAATAATAAAGATGGTCAAATAACTTTTTTTAAAAAATATTTTTTTCATGCTTTTATTATAGTAGATTGACCTTGCCTTTATTATATGATCTATTTCAATTGTGTAATAGGTTTTCATATATTCACGTTTATGGAATGTCTAATTTTTATTTTTTATTTTAATTTATATTTACCTTAGATGGGCTCACCTCAAATATATAATCATATTTCTTGGATTGATTTAATTAAAAATCAAAAGATTATAAAGAAGATGAAGATGAATACACAAGAATTTGTCGAGGATGAGAAGTTCGATTCAAATCTGAAGAATATCTAACTCTCCATAGAGGAGAGAAAATAATGAGACTTTAAAAGATTCTATATGAAGAAAGATTATGTTTGCCTTGAGAGGATAAATAAAAACTTGTGAATATTTTGGATGGCTTAGAATTGCTCATTAGTGTTTTTAATTCTATAGAGCAAAAAGAAATTGTGCAGTTTATCTATGAATTGCAAAATAGTGGAAGGAATAATGAACTTGGAGGTATGTTAAAAATTATTTATTTTTTTCTTTTATATTCATTTAGAAAGTTTTTTTTTAATATTCTTATTATATTTGTAACATCATATTTGAAGCTACTTATATAAACAAATATTAAAATACGACTTTATATTCATATTTATCTGAGTTTAGGACTATATATAGGTTCTTATGTTTCCTTAATTAGTTCCTTGTTTAATTTATATAAAAGTTTTACATTTATTTTTCTAATCAAATTATATATAAGTTTATTAGCCAATATACAAAATTGTCAAGTTATATTATTATTTACAAAAATTCTTTAAGATGACTTTAGAAATTTCTTGATTGGTAGTCTCAACATTTTATCGATAATTGCTTAATCTAAATTCAGTAACACCTTCCATCAAGATTTATATTTAATTTAGTCTCAATTACTTTCTCCTGTTGTTTTGCTTTCTCTAAGATTTTTATAAGTTTTATGAATGAAAAAAAATTATAAAAATCTATATTTCTTTTGTATTACTTATCTAAGCATATGAGATGTTTATATTTTTTCTCATTTCTTTTGAATTTTATTGTATCTTATCATTTATAGAAACTGATGAAATTTAAGATTTTTTTTAGAGCACATGTATTCTGAACCAAAAAAATGGATGTGTGGCAAATGATGGTTGACAATACAAATTGGATGTTGTTATAACTATGCGATTATAATTTAAACTTTTTTTCTTTTTTTTCATTTGAAAATAAATATAAAACTAACAATAATATTAATTACAGGAAAAGAACTGGATCCCTCCTGGTATTATTCGTAATGAGATTGTTGATCTTATTCCAAATCTCTTCAAGATTATGACAAACTGATTAATTACATCACATGTTCTGCCTATTAGTTGTGTAAGTGATAACTACTTTATTAATATCTATGAACCTGATGACTGCATACCACCTCATATTAACAATCATGATTTTGTAAGGCCATTTTGTACCGTGTCATTTTTAAGCAAGTGTAATATAATATTTGGACACAAGACAAAAATTGTTAAACCCGACGAATTCATTGAATCATGTTCAATTCCCCTTCATGTTGGGTAAGTATAAGATATTATTTTTCACTCCATCATATTTTAATATTTTTAGTAAGTTATATCATATAGTGTTCTATGAATATTAGATAATTTAATACCATCTAGATTATTAACTTCTAATATCAAATATTCAGATCTATGCTTGTCTTAAATGGTAATGGAGCTGATCTTGCTAAGTATCGTATTCCTGCAGTTTCCTACGAAAGGTTCATAATTTAATTTTATTTTCAATTATACATCTATCTTGAATTTCTTATTAACTATTGTTTTTTTTTCTTAAATTCTGTAGGATTTCTGTTACATTTAGAAATAAAACAAAGCAACCACATAACTTCAAGCTTGACTAAGATATTAAGAATATAAAGTCTTCTAATTTTAGTGATGCTTTTGAATCATACCATACAAAAAAGGGTGCTCTTATAGAATGACAATATCTAATCATTTTTTTGTTTATAATGGTTCCATTTCCATGTACATATTTTCAATGCAAATACCATCTTTTTTTTCTTTTATCTTCATTTAACAACTGCTATATTTCGTGACAGGTTGGTAGTTTTATGATTGTTGTGATACTCAGGCTATTTTAATTATATAGTATGTTTAAGGTTTACATTATCTTTTTTCTTCTGTAATTGCTTCAAACATTTGAAAATGGCCAATGATTATGCGTCGAACCTGATTAACTTCATTAATTCCTTTAACTTTTGATAAAAACACATATTGGTTGGGAATTTTTTCAATCCTTAAAAGTTAATTTTTTTTTTTTCAAGTTGAAATTTATTAGATTCTTTAGCAAAGATAAATGAAATAAATCTAAATTGTATTATAAACCTAAATTGGTTGTATATATATATAATCTTATTTCAATTTATCTTAATTCATGTATAATAAAATTATAAATCATCTATATTTATACAAATTTAATATTTCACATTGATATAGAATTTTATATCTTTGATATATCATATCATTTTTTTTTTGTTATATATTTTTTATTTTTAAATTTTTTTTCACGTGCACCATATACACGTGTATTTATACTAGCAACAAAAAATTAAGATGGGTTATTAATTTTACACCAACTCAACATGAGTAAAGTCTACCTAATGTTTGATTCCACTTATTTTATTTTCAAAAATAAAATGTAACATTTAAGGAGCTATTATTAAACAAAGTAGGCTAGATGCTTGGCTTTAGCAACTTTAGATTGTTATTATGCTTTCTTGTAATTTGGTTTAGGGGAGATAATCAGCTCTTAGATTTTATTTTGTTTTATTTTGTAGCTCTTTTGAGCAGTAGCGAGCAGATTGTCTCCATTAAGGACTTTGTAATTCTTTTTTTATTATCAACGCGTAGGCCCCTCTGTGGTTTTAACAAAAAAAAAAAGGCTTTTAAATGAATCTACTTAAACCTTTGTTCTCAATCAATGTTGACTTCTTATATCCACTATGATATTAATTTGAACATGAAAAACTTCATCATACGAAGTTCGCCTTGATATGTTGGTTGGGAGCTTTGACCATCAACCAAGAGGTTTTAGGTTCAAAGCTTATGTATGTGATGTATGTGTGAGTTTGCTTTAATTGGACTAAATATCCCCCAAAAAAACAAACTTCATCATTTCATTAAATTTATTTTCTATTCTCATGCAAAGAAGTAGGCCCTTAGAAAAATCATCCTAAAAGTTTGTTCTTATTCAAGTAAAATATTATTAATTAATGAAGTTAGGTAGGTATTAATTGTGATAACAAATAATGTATTTTGGTGCAAATCATAGATTTCTTATAGAGAAAGATCAACATATTTATATGGATTGAAGCGTACAAAAATAATTTTGCATTAATGTTTTGTTTGGAATAATTTTTCGACTTTTTTCATAGTAAGAAAAATAATTAGCTCAAATTAATGTGTGCTCCTTTTATTAACCCAGTTAATTTTCAGGCTAGTTTTAGTTGACCTAAAAGCTCTAAATTGACTTGACATTTGCCCAATTATAATTCGAATTCTAGTCAAATATGTTCATAAGTTCTGGTTAAATATGTTATTTTAGGGTTCAATGGCTCAAAGTGGAGTAAAAAATATCATGCTAATCTAAAAATATGCACGATTCATATAATTAATAGGTCCAATAAGTCATATTCGGGTCGAGTTAGATGCAGGTCAAATATTTTGACTCGTATAACTAACAATGGTAATTTGGGTTAACTCAATTTCAAATTAGCCACGAATTCGACTCATCAATTCAAATTGACACCCCTCGAAAGTTGCATCTATTAAAATAATCATTTTGACATGACTCTTAGGCTTCGTTTAGAACTGTTTTCTTACTGCTTATTAAAGCATCTTTCTAGTAAAAATTTAATTTTTTTGTACTAAAAAACTGCTTTAAGAAGCATTAAGAAAATAGTCTCAAACGAAATATTTAGTTTGTATAGTCATTAAAATAATCATTGTATACAACTAAAAACATGAAGTTTATGTAGCTTTTAATAGCGGCGGTTGGCAAACCGGTGCTATAGATGGGTATTCACATTGGTTTTAATTGAAGCTAGCACAACTTTTTATCAGGCATTTTAACCAATGCTAGAAACGGTCTTTTTACCTCCCCCATGTACTAACCGAACCATTCAACCCGCGTGCTTTGTATGCGATTCCTCCTCCCTTTTCATGCATTTGCTCGCTAAAACCACCGTCGCCTTTGAATCCCCATCGATGACCGAATCCATCGGCACTGACGTTGAATCCATTCTCGTCGCAGATAAAATATATACAATTACGCAGGTTTGCTTTAAAAAAATATAACTACAAATAGATGATAAAATATCTTTCAAATCGTGCATATAACAATTATTCATTATAAATTTTATTTTATTCTTCTTTCAAAATAAATATTTTTTTAAAATATTTTAACATCCACACTTGCACTGATCATCGCTAATGCACTTAGTTGGCTTAAACGGCCAGCTGGCGCAAGCAGTTGCGCAGCTTTCCTCGGTGCACCCTTGTAATGTTACGGTGGTCCCACAGACAAACTTCTCCGCAGCAGTCCTCTTCGCGGTTGCCTGTTGCACCGTCCCTAATGAACCATGTTTGCATTTTAGTCATCATGAAAATATCTATTTACATCTTATGTTTACAATTTATTTATTTATTTTGATAAAATAAAATTAGTAAAGTTATAAATACTATCCTGATGTAGAATATGATGTATTGCAAAATATTAAAAAATAAATTATGGTTTAAGAAAATATGCTAACATAGTATTAATTTAATGCTATTATCTTTAATTTTAAATTAATTTCATTCATTAAGGGACGAAATCATAATTTTTTTTAATGAAGGAACAAATTAATAATTTCAAAAATATGCTTCATATTTTTATAAAAAAATAATATTACTTTTTGAGATTTTATGTAAATTTTAAAACTGATGATAATTATTAAAAAAGAAAAAACAACTTGTTTATAATAATAAGATTTTTTTATTAATACTTCAAAAGATTAAAAAAATTATAAAATAGTGATAATATTTTTTTAAAAAAAATGTTATCATTATTGATATTATAATAATTTCTTAAGTATTAATATTCATAATCTTATTTTAAAAAGTTATTATTATTTTAGATAAAGAAAATGTAATTTTGGGATTCATTACTTTAGGATTACCCAATCTAATGACTACATTTTAAAAAATAATTTAAAGAATATTTCACTTTTTCTAATGAAATTTATATTTTGAAAAAAGTTTATAAATAATATTATTTATATTTTGAAGATTTCATATGACAACATATTCAAAAGCAAAATGAACTCTGCTACATATTTTTAATTAAATTATATGTAAAATGACTTTAGAAAAAATAAAAAAATAAATAGAATAAGTAATGGAGTGAAAGAACAGACCGAAAGCCGGCAGAAGAACCACAAGGAGCAGAAGAGCAGCCACCATTTTGCGAGAGAGCTCCATTGCAAATTTCAACGAACTATATAGAACAAACGATGGAGCTTAAGAGGTATTGAATACAATAATGAACTCTTATGAGCTTATTTTCAGACTAATCTTGTCAAGCTAGCCTTTATATAGAAGAAATGGAGGGTATTTCAGACATTTCCTAAGCCCATGGAAATGCATTAGATTTATTTCAAAATTTTAATATAAATTTAGGTATAAGTTGAGAGCAGGTGTGAGCATGGAGAGGCAGAGAGATAAGGGGAAACTTGGTAGAAAATACAAACTTGAGATGGTAGATCATTTTATATAGGGTTTAATTCTCTCTCTCTCTCTCTCTCTCTCTCTCTCTCTCTCTCTCTCTCTCTCTCAAGTTCTCAAGTTATAACATGCCTAGAGCTAGTTGTTTTAATTGACCCAAATGTCATATATATATATACTTTACATTAAAAATAATGTCTCGTCTTGGAGTATTCACAGCAGTAGAGAAATATAAAGTTTAACTCTTAGCTTTGTACAAAGATCCAGCATGCATACAAATAAAAAGATAGGGTGCAGCATTTATAAGAGACACCACAATTTTTTGCTTGGAAAACTCTTAAAAGGAACAAAATCACGAGGCCTAGCCCAATTTGAATGAATCCACTAGTATTTGCAGTTGATTACAAATGAGGCCCTTAAATGGGGGAAGGCATTGGCTTAATGTAACAAATACAGGTCATATAGAGTGTGTTAAATGGTGGAAATAGGAAGAATCACTGTTGCGTATTCGTGGCGATGGAGGTTGGAAGGACCATAATCGGCGGGCGACGAAGATCAGAAGGATCGTTGTCTCACAACGGAGATCGGAAGGACCGTAGTAGACGAGCGACAGAGGTCATAAAGACCTTTGTTTGGCGACAGAGGTTGGAAGGGTCGTAATCGACGGGCGACGGAGGTCAGATGAACTGTAGTTGGTGGGTGATGGAGGTTGTAAAGACTGTTATTTGGCGACGAAGGTCAGAATGACGGTGGTAAGCAATGGAGGTCGGAAGGATGGCGTCGAGTAAAAGTATGATGATGGACAGAAGTCTGACGAAAGTTCAGTGACTGACAGAATTTCAGCGTCAGGTAGAAGTCCAGCGTTGGGTGGAAGTTCGGTGTGATAAAAATTCGGCGACGGTCGGAAGTCCGATGTCGGGTAGAAATTAGATGACAATAGGAAGTTCGACGTTAGGTAGAGGTCCGGCAATGGGCAAAAGTCCCGCGTTGGGTAGAAATTCGGCGACTAGCAGGAGTCTGTTGGGTGAAATCCAATGACGGGCGGAAGTCCGGCGTCGAGTAGATATCCAGCGACGAGCGAAAGTTCGGTGTCTGGTAGAATTCCGGCGACAGACGGAAGTTCGACGTCAGGTAGAGGTATGTCGATGGGCGAAATTCTGGCGTCAGTCAGCTGTCGGGTGGTAGTCCGGTGGTGGTCGAGGACAAGTATGGTGGCAAGAGGGCTTTCTTCCTTCTCTTCCTTTTCTTTATTCTCTTATTGTTTCCTTGCTTCCTTTTCCTCTTCTTCCTTAGCCCCTTTCTCCTCCCCCCTTCCAAGAGGAAAGCGGGGTCTATTTATAGTTTTCTGAGACTCACATGTTTAGTAAATAAGAGGTCGATCAATGGTGAATTGGGAGTGATGTGATTAGACAACCGATGTTGAATCCCTTGATCATGGACTATTTACTAGATATTTCTGTGAGAGCTCGTTCCTTTGATTTTTCCTTTTTGGATCTGATTTTCCTCCCAGGATCATCCGGGATGATATTGAGATCGTCCAGGACGATCAGTGCAGTGAATACAGCTGATTTTCTGGAGTGGATCGTCCAGGCCGATTTTGGATCGTCCTGGGACGATTAGAGCATGGCACAAGTCAAAGAGCAAATCGTCCAAGAAATTAATTATCGTCCTGAGATATCATCCTGGACGATTGAATTTTGTTCACATCGTCCTGGATGATGTGGCGATCGGCCGGGCCGATCAGACTTGTTTTAAAAGGAAATCAGTTCGATTTGATGAGAGAGAAAATCATTTTTATAAAACAAAATATCTGAGGAGAGAGAAAGAGAAGGAAAGCAAAGGAAAAGCTGGTTTTCGGAGGTCGCGGAGCGCTTTTTGTCCGACGCCGCTGTTGGGAAAAGTGTTTATCTCGTGGTAAGGACTCCGAATCCTATTTCTGTTTTCAAAGTTGTTGAGTTTTGTTCGTTTTGTGCACAGATTTGTATTTTCGTTACCGAAAAATGCGTCGTATTTTGTATTGACGAAACTTTCACCGCACAACTTTTGATATGTTATTGATATGATTTTTCTACATGTTTTGAGTTTTTTCTGTAACGATTCTATTGGTTATTTTGGGTTCTGTGCGATTTTGATCGAATAGATAAATATCAGGATGTTGATTGATGTTGCTTTAGTAGAATAGAAGTCTTATGATGTTGTCATGCACGTTCTGTATTAATTTGGTAAATTGTGATTTTTAGAAATTTTTGTGTAAATTTCGTATACTGCCGTTATGCCGTTGGATTTTCATACGATTTCTGATTTTCTGAAATTGATGATTTGAATTGATATGCATACGAATGTGACTATCTGATTATTGATACTGAAAGACAAGTGGAACCTGGTTGAACCGTTGGTTGGAGATTGACTTGACCTGTATAGGATGGTGGGCCGACGGGCTTTCCTTTAAACTATTGATCATTGATATAACGATTGAGAGTCATAAGGAGATTACATGCCGACGGGCACAGAGTGACGACTCTTATTGAACCAACGTATGGATATCTACAACAGCACTATGGATTATTGATAGCCAGTGATCGTACTTCATTCAATAAGACTATTGTATTGAAATGCATGTGTACGGCATTGATGCGTGATAGATTTATTGCTTTCTTGATTTGGATTTACTGACAGATTTACGGATTTACTATTATCGTACGATTTCGCTACTGTTATAGATACTGTATGGATATGGATACTGTGATTGATTCATTGATGCTATGACATGTATACTATGGATTCATTGATATTGATTGATACTATTGCTTCTACATTGTATTGAACTGCTGCATTTGATTCAGTATAGACTGGGCTTTATCGTATTGATTTTATGATTTCATACCGATCAATTTAATTGATCAGATAGTATTGTTTTGATACGATTGATTTGAATGATCGACTGATTTCCTACTGTTTATTGATTCTTCTACCGCTGCATTGACTACTGATTTGATTTCCGTATCTGCATAGATTCATTGATCATGTGCAATAGACTGTTATAGATTTGATTGACTGACATGCATATTGTTTTCAGTATCGTGCTTTGATTTCAGTTGTATGTATTAGGTGACCTGCTAGGCTTTTTGAAGCTCATTATATGTGGTTAATATTTTCAGGTCAGAGTAAGGGAGCAGGAGATTGAGGTTGATTAGGAATCTCCAGGTTTTTGTCCTTTTTGGTTATAGTGATATTCTTTTGTACTCAGGACTGGATAGATGTCAGTTCATAGTGTAGTTCCTGAGTATTGTATATGATCTTTTGAGATATGAATCGACTTGTACATTGATGTTTTAAATGTTATAGATTTTTGCTAAACTGTTTAATTGAAGTTATAGATAGCTCTGGTAAATTGTTGGTGGATTGTTTGAAATTCTTTCCAAGTTAGATCTTGGGGCGTTACAATTTGAATGTCTTAATGATATCAGAATTTGACGATCTTGGGCTCTTTGGGTTCGTCTCATCGAGACCCTCAATTCGACTATAAGCATGTCACATTTGAAAATTATTTAGTAATTCAAATTATGAATTGAACCCTCCAAACACACTTCTGGTATTTGATTTGGACCTATTTGGGCTTGGATTCAGTCTAATTTGGTGTCGTTGAGTTCTTATTTATGAGACGTTCAGTTCGCCTGTATGTTTGCTGAAATTGAAGTTCATATTAAATTTTGAAGTTTCCAACTTGATTTTGCCTTGAAATTCATGCACGATCAAGATAATTTTTTGATGATATATCAGTTGCCTTCCCTATTTTCGGACGTCGAAGCCTACAGAGTCCAAAAATATATATCATACCATATCAAATTATTCGAATCATAAAATTATAATTTTTGAAAATCATAATAATTTTTTATCATTATGAAAAATTAATTACTCAAACTAACTATCACAATTCAATAGTAACTCAACCTTAATCTTCTTAAGAAATCCAAATCAATCATTAATTAATTCAAAAAAATAAAATTATTACATTTTAGTTAATTTTTTATCTATTAATTAGTATAGTTTTATCAAATTTTCATATTAATGAACACAGTTTTAACCTTGATTAATCTTTAATCAGACCAAATGACTCATTTTTTATAGCCCCGTTCGTCAGGAATTTTTATTGCCTCAGGTTACCTGACGTAGAGATACATCAGGTAGCCTATAATATATCGCCATGTGCTCTTACTCTTTACCGCACGGCTCGTCGACGCAACCCGAAACGAATCCGGGATTACTATGTTCGCGTATTGCTCGGTATTGCTAGGTACTACTCGGTATTTGCTCGGTATTTGCTCGATATTGCTAGGTACTACTCGGTATTTGCTCGGTATTAGTAGGTAATATTCGGTATTTGCTCGGTATTCGCGTACTACTCGGTATTTTCATCAACTACATGGGCATTGAGGAATGTCGCGCTGACTCGTCGTCGGGCGGCGACAGTATCAAGGCTCTGAGTAGTACCTTGCAAGGCTTCTGGTGTCAAGACAGCGTGCAGAGGCAGATCACAATACCGAGCAAATACCGAGCAATACCGAGTAGTACCTAGCAATACCGAGCAAATACTGAGCATATTCGTTTCGGTTTGGGTCGTCGGGCCACGCGGTAAAGAGTAAGATCACGTGGTGATATATTATAGGCTACCTGATGTATCTCTACGTCAGGTAACTTGAGGCAATAAAAATTCGTTCGTCAGGCTTACCATAATGGTATCGCTCTTTAGCCCATTCATTCAGTTTTGATTAGAATGAATAAATAATGTACTACATCATACATAAATAGAGAGAGAGAGAGAGAGAGAGAGAGAGAGAGAGAATAACTTTATTATTTATAAGGTAGAAACAACCCACCGCGGGTTGTCTCGGTGGTGATGAACTGGCTGGCCATAGGCCAGGTACCGAGTTCGAATCCCTTGGCAATTCGTGACAGTCTTAAGTGTCGGCCCGTGTAAATTAGTGTGGGTTGCATGCTAGGTCGACCGGGTCATCCCTTAACGGGGATGATCTGTTTATACATACAGGTAGAAACTGAAATGTAAAAACAATAAAGAGTAGAACTTTACTACTCATAAAAGCTTTATTACTCATAAGGGCGCGCCGATTGGAGGCAATGCAAAAACGGCTGCAGTTATTGCAATTTTTTTTCTTTTTTGGTGGTGGGACCCACTGCCACAATTTTTTTTTAATTTGGAGTTTTGGACAATCCGACATTCCGACTAGGGGTGTAAACGAGTCGAGTCGAGTCGAGTTTAGGCCTTATCGAGCTCGGCTCGTTAGTTGAAAAGCGAGCTCGAGCTCGAGTCGAGCTCAACAGGCGAGCTCAAGCTCGAGCTCGTTCCACGGTAAACGAGCTCAAGCTCGAGCTCGTTCCACAGTAAACGAGCTCGAGCCGGCTCGGTTCATTTTTCATTTGACTTGAAACAGTTCGCCCCTTTTTTTTTTCCGCCTAGAGCTGTCAGCCTGCTACTTTTTTTTTTCCAAAAAAAAAATAGTGGTATGAATCATAAAATTTTTAACTTAAAACTTGAATCAAATTTATTTTCTAGTTTTCAATCTTGTCAGTACAAGTTGAATATATTATTCATTCTAGCTCGACTGTAAGTACAACCACTTGATTATGTGGGAAGTCATCTCTTTGTATTAGTGTGTGGCCTAGGCCTTTTTTTTTTAATTTTAATTTTTTTTTTCCTTTGGGCCCCACTTTTTTTTTGTGAGAGATATAATTTTTTTCTCTTCCCATTTTATTGGGGCCCGACCCTTATTTTTTAGAGATAGAAATTATTTTTTTCTTTTTTATAGGAATATTCTCAGATTATTCTTATTTCCAAAATATTTTTAGATTTCTATTCATGAAGAATATTTCTCCCTCCTCTCTCTTCTATGATATGAGTGATTATTCCGTCAGGTTACCGAATGCATCTGGAAACCAATAACAAAACGCCACGTCACTAAAGTGCTCGGTACAGGCGCTCGGTACACTCGGTATGCTCGGTATTTTTACCGGATGTAATAAAAATTCCTATAATAGCCCCCTAAGGCAAGGAGAAAATTGCTCCTCTCCTTTTCTTTTCTTCTTCCTTCTTCTGACTTTCTTACAGTCGAGACATTTTACTGTTTTTAGTAGGTGGCATCCCCTACTTAAATTCAGTATTTCTCTTAATGTGTAGAAGTTAAAATTTTTTCCTCCTTCCACTTTCTTCTACTCGGGTCTTCTTCTTACATTAGAGGCATTCTAAAGTCTTAGATAGGCGGCATGCTCAATGATGTTGACATATGTAGAAGAGATTTAGAGAATCCACCAAGAATGTATGACCTATCCAAAGTTGTATGTCAGAGTATTGATTAAGGACGTTAACCTAAATAGAAGAAGTCAAGAGAATCCACCAATGATGTATGACCTATTTGAGGTTGTATGTCAGAGCGCTGCTCGATAATGTTAACATATATGGAAGATGATGAGAGAATCCACCAATGATGTATGACATATCCAATGTTGTATGTCAGAGCCCTGCTCGATGATGTTAACATATATGGAAGAGGTCGAGATAATCTACCAAAGATGTATGACCTATCCGAGATTGTATGTAATAGCTCTGCTCAATAATGTTAACCTATATGGAAGATGACAAGAGAATCCGCCAAGGATGTATGACATATCCGAGATTGTATGTTAGAGCACTACTCGATCATGTTAACCTATATGGAAGAAGATGAGAGAATCCACCAATGATGTATGACTTATCGGAGATTGTATGTCAAAGTCCTACTCAATGACGTTAACATATATGGAAGAGGTTGAGAGAATCTACCAAAAATGTATGACCTATCTGAGGTTGTATGTCAGAGCCCTACTTGATGAAGTTAACATATATGAAAGAGGACGAGAGAATACACCAAGGAAGTATGATCTATCTGAGGTTGTGTGTCAGAGCGTTGCTCGATGACATTAACATGTGTGGAAGAGGCCGAATCGAATTCCCCTGTGATTGATTTTTTCTTGACTGGGAGGGGGCGAACGTTGCGTGTATCTGAAATCAAGGTGAAGAATGGTCTATTTTTAAATCGTTACTGCATTTTTTAGGTCAAGATTAAGACATTACCCATGGAATAGAAGTCCAACAAAGGACTATATAAAACTTATAATTGATTGAAAGAATCCTTGCATTTGTTGAGAATTTTATCATCTTGATGTTTAAAACATCGGAGAATATTTTTAACCACAATTGGAATCAAAGTTGACCCCCACTCCACATCTGATTCTTATAAAATAGATATAATAATAACTAATATCAAGATGTTAACAAGAGCAATCTATTGAGATTGGAGCAATAGTTGCCCCCTAGTCAGTAACGACGTTCTCATAGGCGGCGCCAAACTTTTGTATCCTAAAATATTCGCGGTGGTAGAGAAATATAAAGTTTAGTGTCTTAGCTTTTAATAAGATCCATCACACATATAGATAAAAAGATAGGGTACATCATTTATAAGAGACACCTATATTTTTATGTGGAAAACCCTAAAAAGGGAAAAAATAAAACTTAGGGCCAAGCCCAATTTGAATGAGTCCCATTGGGGGGAAGGCCTTGACTTGATGTAACAAATATACATCAAATAGAGTGTGTTACATGATGAAAATAGGAAGAATAATTATTGAAGTATTCATGACGATGGAGGTTGGAAGGATCGTAGTCGGCGGGCGACGAAGATTAAAAGAATCATTGTCTGGATAGAAGTCATAAAGACCTTTGTCTAGCGACGAAGGTCAGAAGGACAATAGTTGGTGAGTGACGGAGCACTAAAGGACCATAGTTGGTGGGTGACGGAGGTCATAAAGATCGTTACATGGCGAGGAGCTTAGAATGATAGTAGTCGGTGATGAAGGTCAGAAGGATGGTGTCGAGTAGAAGTTCGATGATGGACAAAAGTCAGCAGAAGTCCAGTGTTAGATAGAAATCTAGCAACGGGCGAAAGTCCGACATCACGTAGAAATTCGGTGAAGGGTGGAAGTCTGACGTCGGGTAGAAGTCTGGCTCTGGGCAAAAGTCCGGCATTGGATAGAAATCTGGCGACTTGTAGGAGTCCATTGGGTAGAAATTCGACGAAGGGAGAAAATCTGGCGTTGGGTAGAAATCCAGCGATGAGCAGAAGTTCGGCATCTGGTTGAAGTCCTGCGATGGATGGAAGTTTGGCATCCGGTAGAGGTCCGAGGATGGGCGGAATTCCGGCATCAGTCAGCAGCCAGGTGAAAGTCCGTCTGTGGTCGAGAAGGAGTATGGTGGTAAGAGAGCTTTCTTCCTTCTCTTAATTTTCTTCCTTCGCTTCTTGTTTCATTGTTTCTTTCTCTTCTCTTCTTCCTTGGCCCCCTTTCTCTTCCCCCCTTTCATGAGGAATGATGAGTCTATTTATAATTTTCTAAAAGTGGCATGACCAATAAATAAGAGGAAGATCAAGGGTGAATTGGGAGTGGTTTGATTGGACGACCAATGTTGAATCCCTCGATCATATACTGTTTACCAGGCATTTGAATGTCTTAATGATATCATAATTTGACAATCTTGGGCTCGTTAAATTCTTCTCATCGAGATGCTCGATTCGTCTATAAGCATGTCACATTTCAAATCTATTTAGTAATACAAATTATGATTTGAACCCTCCAAATACACTTCGGGTCTTTGATTTGG
This sequence comes from Dendrobium catenatum, assembly GCF_001605985.2. Lineage (NCBI taxonomy): Eukaryota > Viridiplantae > Streptophyta > Magnoliopsida > Asparagales > Orchidaceae > Dendrobium > Dendrobium catenatum. The sequence goes on from NW_021318785.1 coordinate 3,000,733, forward strand.
ACCTATTTGGGCTCGAATTGAGTCGTATTTGGTGTCGTTGGGTTCGTATTTCAGAGACGTTTAGTTCGACTATAAGTTTGTTGAAATTGAAGTTTGTATTAAATTTTGAAGTTTTGAACTTGATTTTGCCTTGAGATTCATATACGATCAAGATTATTTTTTAATGATATATCAAATACAAAGCGAATTCAATATTTGCATCAGATTTTAAAAATGATTGGAGACTTTCTACATTGCGTTTTTCCAAAGCGGATTCAATATTTGCATGGGCGTCGTTCAATTATTACGTTCGGTCACCGAATGCGTTCATAGACCAATAACCACGCGCCACGTCACTTGAAATTCGGTATTGAGTACTCGGTATTACTCGGCATACATTCGGATACGTTCGATTTTAACCGGTCGTAATAATTACTCCTACCTTTTTGGGGAAGCAAATTCAATAATTATTTGAAACTTTTTGCGTTGTGTTTGGCTTCAGCTTCGGTGGTTTAATAGTAATTAATCTTCCTGTTAACATTAATTAATAATGTTTAGGCGAGTGTTAAAGGATACTTTGAAGATTATAGAATATTGTTGCATACAGGAGTATTCGCGGCGGTAGAGAAATCTAAAGTTTAGTATCTTAGCATTATACGAAAATCCGGCACGCAATCAGATAGGAGAGAGGGTCTAGCATTTATGAGACAACAAGATTTTTACGTGAAAACCCCTAAAAAGGGGAAAAAACCACGGGACCTAGCCCAGTTCGAATGAATCCACTAGTATAGCAGTTGATTACAAATGAGGCCTTTCCTTGGGAGAAGGTCTTAGCTTGATGTATATTTTATAGAGTACATTACATGATGTGAATATAAAGAGTCACTATTGACATAGTCGGCAGACGACGGAGGTCAGAAGAATCGTAGTCGGCGGGCTACGGAGGTCATAAAGACCGTAGTCGGTGGGCGACAGAGGTCGGAAAGACTATAGTCGGCGGGCGACATAAGTCAGGAAGACCGTAGTCGGCTGGCGAAGGAGGTCGGAAAGACTATAGTTGGCGGGCGACGTAAGTCAGGAGGACCATAGTCGGCTGGCGACGAAGGTCGGAAAGACTGTAGTCGGTGGGCGACGTAAGTCAGAAGGACCGTAGTCGGCGGGCGACGAAAGTCGAAAAGATTGTATTCGGTGGGCGACGTAAGTCAGAAGGACCATAGTTGACTGGCGACGGAGATCGGAAGGACTGTAGTCGGTGGGCGACGTAAGTCAGAAGGACCGTAGTCGGCTGGCGACGGAGGTCGAAAGGACTCTTGTCTGACGACGAAGGTTAGAATGACGATTTCAGGTAGAAGTCCAACAATGGCAAGAAATCCATCTTCGGATAGAAGTCCAGCGAAAGTTTGATAACCGATAGAATTCCGGCGTCGGGAAGAAACTTGGCGATGAGTGAAGGTCCGACGTCGGGTAGAAGTCCAACATTTGTTGAAGGCCGAGGAGAACTCTGATATCACTTGGGCGGAGTTTTGACGTCAGGGGGAACTCTGTCGTTACTTGGGCAGAATTTCAGCGTCCCGTGGAAGTCGGGCAGAATTCTGGCCTCATTTGGAGTTCGGGTGGAACTCCGGCAATGATCGAGGAGGAGTCTCTTCCCTCCTATTCATCTTGCTTGCATTTTCCTTCTTCTCTTCTTCCTCTTGCTTCTGTCCTCTCTCATGAGAAATGAGAGGTCTATTTATAGATATTCTAGAGTGGCATGACCTGCAAATAGATGAGAGATCACGGGCAAATAGGGAGTGGTCAGATGGACGGTCGATATTGAATCCCTTGTTCATGTACCGTTTGTAAGGCATTTGAAGGTCTTAATGATGTCGGAATTTGGCTATTTTGGGCTCGTTGGATTTTTCTCGTCGAGCCGCTCGATTCAACTACAAGCATGTCATGTTTCGAAACCGTTTGGTAACTCAAATTATGGTTTGAACTTTCTAACAGCGCTTTGGGTCCTTGATTTGAACTCATTTGGACTCGGATCAAGTTGAATTTGGTGTCATTGGGTTCGTCTTTCCGAGACGCTCATTTTGACTGTAAGTTTGTTGAAATCGGAGTTCAGATGCTCCCGGATTAAATTTTTGAAGTTTCCGACTTTATTTTGCCTTGAGATTCGTGCCCTATCAAGATAATTTTTTGATAATATATCAATTATATAACTTAATTAGAAGAATTATTAATATTATTATTATTGTGCCTGGAGTGAAAATGGTGAAGTTGGTGAGATTGTTTTGTAGGGAAAGTAAGATCGGACGAATGGACGGTTGATATTTATTTTCACCAATGTTGATTATTGTTGATCAAAGTCAAAAGTGAAAGATGCGGCAAATTTTTAATTAAAAGGACACGTGCTTAAAAAAAAACTTTTTATGAATTTGTGTTAAATAATTTAAAATTTATCACTTTTTTTAATAAAAAATTATTTTTAGAATATTTATTTAAATTTACCCTCTTCAAAAGACTTATTTAAATAATGGGAACATCCGCAACTCATCTTATTGAGAATTTGATTGCAAACTAAAAAATATTGAATTCAAATCTTACATATTCAATTTGAATGTGAGATTGTTTTAATTGACCTAAATGTTTTTTTTTTTTTTTTAAGGGGGGAGGGCAGATTTCATCATATAATAAAAGCTTCACAAGCTTTTTTTTTTATAAGCCTCTAATGATAAGACTTTTGGATCCCATTAGGCTTTGGTACCTTAAAATCATTCCCAACTTGCATATCACAAAGTTTATACATAGATTGAACAGAGTTTTTTCATATACAAATCTCCAACGTAGTTCTTTAATATACATTCAAGTGATGGGTTTTCTATTCTTAGCAAGAATATATATCCAAGCGCAATAGTCGTGTGTAGCGGCAAGCAAGCTTGCACAGCGCATCGTAGATGACAGGTGTTGCCTAGCATTAATGTCTTTAACTAGCGTGGACAGAAGGGTTGGAAGGTCCTATAGAAACCCTGCTAGTGAGAGCAGGCCTCATGGTAACAATGGCTGATTCATTTGCTCCAGCCAATAGTGCTGCTTTTCCAGCTTCTAAGAACCTTGCCACTGCATCCTCAGCATAGCTGTTTGCTTGGCCGACGGTTAAGCCATTGCCAATGTGTGGGTATGTGTTAAGAACATGATCTCCATTGAGCTGAGAAGCAAGTTGGATCAACTCCTCTTGAAACTCTGACAGAGATGAATCTTCTCTTGGACCATGAGGCCTCAATGATCTTGTTACCTCTGGTAGTTTTTCTGCATTTTAGAATGAAAGGTTTGTCAGCATTTGGAGAGATTATGTGGTAAAGATTACATACGTTGCTTTACATTTGGAGAAATTATGAGCTTGCTTTTATGTTCGACCAAGGTTGTAGCTTATTTTGATCCTCAAACTGACAGTATCATTTTTATATACATATTGCGATGTTTCATTATATAGAATTTCATTAAATCAACGCAAGCACAACCATAATTAAAGAAGAATCAACTTCATTAATAAGATTTTTCTTTCATTCTTTTCAAGGAATAATATTATGGATGTGACCTTCACAATCATTATCAACTCTTTTACCATAGCTTCTATGGTTTAATTTATATTAAATGCTTGAGGTTTCTAGTTCATTACACAATAGAATATGTATCCTAAAAAAGGGAGATTATAGCATAAATTGATACAATAAAAATGGGGCTTTTACACCACATGCAAGGAACACATAAGAATATAGAAAGACAAAAGAAAGAAAAAAAATGCATTGCTACATTCAATTATATATGAAGAACAAATTTAAGAAACTAGATTCACAAAAAATCTACTGGCAAAAGAAATATTTAGCATGTGGCTAATCTAGTGCATGATTATTTGTAAGGTTTGATACCATTTTGCAATTGCATTGTCATAAACTCTCTTCCTATGTTCCTAGCTCTTCTCAACATTACCAAGTTAAGATCTATGGTATTAAAATGAATAATATTTCATGTAATCCACATCACAATTTTGTGCTTTCTTCTATGGGATGTGAAAAAAGTATTCACATTTTATAATTTCTAGACCATGTCAATCAATATAATGACTATGGATGGAGTTTGTTATCAAAAATGATATTAATAAATTAATTTATGAAGATATGCAAAATAACATAAAATTAATATATATAAGAACCTGGACAATCAGTGCGAGGAGTCTTTCGAAGGGAGAAGTAGCTTTCAAAAGTTCCAGCCCATGCATCCCTGTTTGTGAGAAAATTTGACTTCATATTGAACAGCTTTTTAACTGTGGCAGGGACTGATGAATGTTCGAATTGTGAACTTTTAGTTGGCCCATTAGGCTCATGAATCACTGCATAAGTGGAAAGGATGCATCCGAATATTACATTATGAAGTAATGCAGCAAAAAGAAAAAACAAGTACCATTCAGAATTTTTATATCAAACATTATCTCAGAATGTTCCAAGGTACAGCACATCAAGGCTGATGCTTCTTCCTATACTTGCGATCCTTATTCAATGAAGCAAACTATTAGGAACAAATAAGGCTAATAAGTTTTTGTTTATAGTTAGGAGAATTTATAAATCTAACTATTCATATTTTAATTCATCAAAAAATAATTAGAGAAATTAGTAAATAATTAGACCAACTAATTTATCAAAGCATTCGAATATAATTTAAAACTTAACAGTTCAACTAATTAGCTACTATAAATGATTACTAAAATGGCCTATGTAATCAGACTAATTAAAAATTAACTACGCTTTAATAATTGATTAATTATAAGATGATAATATATCCTAATTATTTGGACCTTAGTTCACGAAAATAACTAGTCTAACTAATTAATGATTAGTAAGTGAAAGTAGCCTAATTAGTAGGTTAATTGAAGAAGATAAGGTAACTAAACATTAAATAAATATAATAATAATATGATAGTCTGGTTCCTCTTACATTATTGAATTAAAATTAAAGTCTATTTATTATGCTACTTGAATTAATAAGACAATAAGATAGTCTGATTGCTCTTACATTATTGAATTATAAGGATAATAAGATAGTCTGATTGCTCTTACATTATTGAATTAAAAATTTAAAATTATAGTCTATTTCTTACATTATTGAATTAATAAGGTAGTCTGATTGTTCTGAATATTAATACAATGATTAATTAAAAAATTCTAATTCATTAGGCATTATTTAATAATTAGGCCATTAAGCTATTGGGTAATAAATAATGGATAAAAGTATTAAATATGCTAAATTATTTATGCTAATCATGGGTTGATTAAAATAATAATGTAGTAATTAGTAATAGTAGTGATAAATAATAATTAGTCATGCGCCAATTAGTTAATAAGGAAATAAATATAGTTAACTAAGTATTTTGGAATCATAAAAATATTTGCTTAATAATCTGCAATTTTTGACACAAACCATGACAACTAAGGCACCTTCGAAGGACTGAATTGGACTCTAAGTTGACACAAAATTAAAATGAATTAACCCATGCACATGCTTGAATTGTCTTAAATGATTTCCAAGCATCCTAATTAGGGTCAAATAAGGATAATACATGTTTGAATATACCAAATTAGAGCCTAAACAAGTTTGAAACCGCATGAATATACACTAAACTAACAATAATCACGTCAAAGTAGACTTACCCAGCCCCTCCTGAACTAATCATCTTCCTCCTAGCATTGTGCAATGCTTAATTGCATGAATAGGGAGAAGGTAATTTCAACTAGCAACATCACCTCTAATTGCTAGGTGCTGGTGATTCGAGCCCTTAAGCACCAACTGCTGCTATAAATTAAGCACAGAGGATGCCTCAATCGTCACCACTATGCCCTCATTTAGTCACAAAAAGATTAAGTGAAGCTCAAATATTCTCTAAATTACTATATTCAGCATAATCAACCTTGTCTCAAATCATTTATATCATAATTTTTGTCTTAAAATGAGAAAGTACTTTCTCTATCTTTGTGAACACTAGTGATTAGTCTCATTGGGTCTATAAAAGGCAGCAACAAAAGTCCCAAAAAAAATTTCCATCAATTTATCACAGAAACTATTAATTTTTGTTAATATCACTGCAGAAGCCCCATATATTCTGATCTTCAATCGAAAGCAACAGTCACTCAAAATCACAACCAATACACTACATTTGAACTAGCGGTAATCCTTTTTTATTAGGTTCTGTATAAATCTTGATGGTGAGGCAAGTTAACAACGATATTCATCTTACTTTAACATATTTGTTATCCAGCCAAAAATTCTACTAGAATAAACTTCCTCTACATATGGCCATGTTTAACAAAAAATCGAAACCCACCTGGCCATCACCCCTTAGTCCCTAGCTACCTGTTAACGTCTTTTGATATCGATGACCAATCAAATTCCTTGTATCTTACTGCCAAATTTCTTCTCTTACGATCATTTGGACTTTCCTATTAACAAATAGCCAACCACCATCACCAACATCTTGTTGATCACCTTTCTTGATGCAAAGCCTCCATTCTTAATGGGTTCTAGGTTCAATCCCTAGGAGTTTTCTACTATACAATAATATGTCTTTTGTAAGTTTGTGTAATTTAAACTTTCAAAGCTAAGTCCACGGTAAAGCAGTTTCAATCTCATGATTCATAGGAATATTTTTGGTATGCTGTAATATTAATAATCATGATATTACACTTGCAGGATAAATAATGCTAATAAGTCACGAACTAATAATTAACATAAGCATACATTAATTAATTATACACAATTTTTTTATTATGTTCATGACAACATCCATTTTCATTTGAGTAGATCTAAAATCAAATATATAGAGTGTAATTTTAGTAGTAAACTAGTAATAGATCTAGTGGGGGTTTTGTGACTTTGGGCGAACAAGTCATTAATAAGAGTACACATTTCAAATATCTTGAGTCTATTGTTTAGAGTAACGATGAAATAGATGGGGATATTATTAGTAGAATTCAAGTTGGATGATTGAAGTGGAGGAATGCATCGGGCTTGTTGTGTGATAGAAAAAGTGCCTCTCAAACTTAAGGGAAAATTCTATAAGATGGTGGTGAGACCTACTATGCTTTATGGTGCAAATATTGGCCATTAAAAGAGAAGCATAATATCAAGTTAATCGTTGCAAAGATGAGGATGCTCAAGTGGATGAGTGGCTTTACTCTTATAGACAAGATACGAAATGAGTATATACGTGAAAAGGTTGGAGTAGCTCCAATTGAAGATAAAATTAGAGAGAGATGTCTTAGATGGTTTGGTCATATAAAACGGTGCTCTTCCAATGACCTGGTTAGTAGAATAGATGTATTAGATTTGACTTTTGGTCACAAAATATTAGAAATGACATTTCTTTATGAGATTTAAATGAAAATTTGACCCTTAACATGACACAATGGAGTAAAATGATTCATGTAGCCAACCCCACGTAGTGGGATAAAATCTTGTTGTTGTTGTTGTTGTTGTTGCTGTTGTATGACAATATCAATTTAGGACAAGATAATATTAAGTTAATGAGAATATCCATTTTGATCTTTTAATCAACTTAATTAGAGTTAAATGATTTTTATCAAATAATTTTAGTCAAAGTACTTTAAGCAACAATTTAACAATGATTTCATTAAAAAATCATCATTTATACTTGACATAGCAAATCTAAGTACAACATAACATAGTTCAAAATGCCATTACCAAACTGAGCCTTAAAGGTGAATTTTATGAAAGTGTGACTGAATAGGTAAAATTTATGAATCAAAATGTTGCATGACAATTAAAAACTGATAGCAAGTTGAGTGTGGTAGAAATGAGTTGTTAATATGATCGTGTGATAAAACTAAAGATGATAGGGCAATAAATAGACTTGATAGGTTTGAACAATAGGTCGGGAAATATAAAATAATGTGTTCTGCGCAAGTATGTTATGTTAGAGATCAGAAGATTAAACAAGCAGATATGATTACCATGGAAACAAGGAAAAGTATGTAATAGCTACTAAGGAATAAGTTTTGTGAGGAGAAAATGAGATTTATAGAACAACTAAGATAAGAGATAAGAGATCTAAAAATTTTAGTCAAGTTAGTTGTATTGAAAGTGCAGATAATGTCATATTAATTAAAGATGCAGACATAAAAAAAAGATATAAATATTTCTTTGAAATTTTACTACATAAAAAAATTAATTTTGGTGAAGTGTAATGAACGATTTAGTGAAGTATTATAGTTTGCTCCAAAAAAGTAAATTGAAGTTAGCTCTGAAAAGAGATTCATAAAAGTAATATTTGAGGTCTAGATGAGAGCTTATTGAGATATAGAGAATTATAAGGATATTGCTGATTAGTTAACAAATCTTTTTAATAGAATTTTGCACCGTAAAAATATGTCAAATGATTGAGAGATATCCATATTTATAAAAAAAGAAGCAAATTTTAGAATTGCACAAATTGTAAAGAAGTCAAAAGTATATGAGTCATATGATAAAACTATAAGAGACTTAAAAAAAATTATGATAGCTTTAAAGAATCAATTTGATTTAAAATTAGGAAAATCTACTATGGAAATAATTTTTATTTTATGAAAATTAACAATTTACTATAAAGAACAAAGAAATGTACTTTATATGAATTTTAATCATCATGTGAAAACATATGATTAAGTACCATGTGAATTGATTTGGTGTACATTAATATAGAAAGGTTTGTGTCGAAATTATATTAATGTTATAAAAGATTGTATTTGGCGCATTGGCTAGTAATAATAATTGTAGAATGATCATAGAGTTTTCAATTACAATAGGTTTACATCAAAGATTAGCATTGAATCCATACCTTCAACTTTGTTTTAAATACCGCAGAGCTAAGGTATCACCATCCCACACTAAGGAAATGAATAAAATTAAGCAGACTAGTATGGGTAAAGAAGCTCCAGGGATCTATGTATAAAACAACCAAGACAGTGTAAACCACCCTCCACTTCCAGCATATACTTTCAGACAAAAATTCAGCTTATCAATCATTTAGAAAGTCCAATAATGTTTTATAACAAAATGGATGCAATTTTTTGGGGATAATTTTAAAAGTTCATATTTCTAGGGGAACTAATCATAAGGAAGGATATATAAGAAACCCTAAAAGCAAGTATGATACCTGCAATAAAACTATACATGTCGGCCTATTTGGCAGGAACAATATAAAAAGCAGCAGTTATAAATGATTACTATAAAGTACTCCAACGAAATAAAAAACTCATTTTCAATTTGTTAAAAAAATAAGAAATAATTACATGTGTAAGGATTAGAACCAAGGACAAACCAACTTGCAGGCCAAAAAATAAAATAAGTACATCTCCTTACCTTATCCACTTGAGAAGTAATAAAAATGTTCATGAGATACTGAAATAGGGGTAAAAGGATGCTAGTATGCTTGTTGAACAACTGAATACTTGGGCCGGTTGGCGCTTATTTATGTTAGTTTATTTGGTGAAGTAAACTTACCTAAGCATATATTGTAAAGTTTAAAGTTCTTGATAACATGCTTGCTTATAGTATTTGTATTTTCCAATGTTTTAAGAGACAACTAAATACTCATACTAAAAAAATCATTAACTTGATTTATCTATATTTATTTATTCCTTGATAAATGTTAAAATGTAAGACCAAAAATTTTCAAAAACAAAAAGACAATAATATTCGGTTCAAACTTAATGAAAATGAACAAATTTTGGGTTAGAAGATAAGAGCTAATAGTCTATAGGCAAAATTTTCATCTAGAGCTCTTTAAATAAATAAATTTAGTAAAATATGAAAATAAGTTAAATTTTACGAGTCAAATTGCCCGTCAAACAGACAATTTCTATTTAGCTAATGAGAGGGTTCTGTCAGCTACCAATAATTGGCTTCATTCAATAATATTGCCCAAGTAGACGTCACCCGTTAAACATGTAACTTCTTTATTATTATTATTTTAATTTAATTTCTTATTTGTTAAAATATTTTTTAGGATTTCAACAGTTTTGGAAATGCATATTCCATCAAATTTATTAATATTGATGTTAAAGTACAACATATGTAGCTACTTGAGAAGGTTGTACGCCAAGAAAGAAAGCTCACATAAT
>NW_021318785.1:3014027-3018762 GCF_001605985.2 Dendrobium catenatum
GGGGGGTTATGACTTTGGGCGATCAAGTCATTAATAAGAGTACACATTTTAGATATGGGTATATTATTAGTAGAATTCAAGTTGGATGGTTGAAGTGGATGAATGCATCGGGCTTGTTGTGTGATAGAAAAGTCCCCCTTCAAACTTAAGAGAAAATTCTATAAGATGGTGGTGAGACTTGCAATGCTTTATGTTGCATAATGTTGGCCATTAAAAGAGAAGCATAATATCAAGTTAAGTGTTGCAGAGATGAGGATGCTCAAGTGGATGAGTGGCTTTACTCTTAGAGACAAGATATGAAATGAGCATATAAGTGAAAAGGTTGGAGTAGCTCCAGTGGAAGATAAGATTAGAGAGAGTCGTCTTAGATGATTTGGTCATATAAAACAGTGCCCTTCTAATGACCTGGATAGGAGAGTAGATGTATTAGATTTAACTTATGTAAAGAAAGATAGAAGTATACCTAAAAAGACTTGGTCACAAAATATTAGAAATGACATTTCTTTATTAGATTTAAATGAAAATTTGACCCTTAACAGGACACAATTGAGTAAAATGATTCATGTAGCCGACCACACGTAGTGGGATAAAGTCTTGTTGTTGTTGTTGTATGACAATATCAATTTAGGACAAGATAATATTAAGTTAATGAAAATATCCATTTTGGTCTTTTAATCAACTTAATTAGAGTTAAATGATTTTATCAAATAATTTTAGTCAAAATACTTTAAACATCAATTTAACAATGATTTCATTAAATAATCATCATTTATACTTGACATGGCAAATCTAAGTACAACATAACATAGTTCAAAATGCCATTACCAAACTGAGCCTTAAAGGTAAATTTTATAAAATTGCAATTGAATAGGTAAAATTTATGAATCAAAATATTGCATGAGCATGACAAATAAAAACAGATAGCAAGTTGAGTGTGGTAGAAATGACTCGTTAATATGATTGTGTGCTAGAACTAAAGAGGATAGAGCAATAAATAGACTTTATAGGTTTGAAACAATAGGTAGAAAAAAATAAAATAATGTGTTCTGCGCAAGTATGTTATGTTAGAGAGCAGAAGATTAAACAAGCAGATATGATTACCATGGAAACAAGGAAAAAGTATAGAATAGCTAATAAGGAATATGTTTTGTGAGGAGAAAATGAGATGTATAGAACAGCTAAGACAAGACATAAGAGATCTAAAAATTTTGATCAAGTTAGATGTATTGGAAGTGCATATAATATCATATTAAATAAAGATGTAGATATAAAAAAAAAAAAGATACAAATATTTCTTTGAAATTTTACTAAATAAAAAAAAATATATTTTGGCAAAGTGTAATGAACGATTTAGTGAACTACATTATAGTTTGCTACAAAAAAAGTAAACTGAAGTTAGCTCTAAAAGAGATGCATAAAAAAGTAATATTTGAGGTCTAGATGAGAACCTATTAAAATGTATAGAATTATAAGGATAATGCAGTGGAATAGTTAACAAATCTTTTTAATAGAATTTTGCACGGTAAAGATATATCAAATGATTGAGAAGAAGTATTTTGATATCAATATTTATAAAAAAAAAAGAAGCAAAATTTAGAATTGCACAAATTGTAAAGAAGTCAAACTTATATGAGTCATATGATAAAACTATAAGAGTGACTTAAAAAAATTATGTTAGCTTTAAAGAATCAATTTGATTTAAAAATTAGGAAAATCTACTATGGAAATAATTTTTAGTTTATGATAATTAACAATTTAGCATAAAGAACAAAGAAATATACTTTATATAAAATTTAAGCACCATGTGAAAGCATATGATTAAGTACCATGTGAATTGATTTGGTGTACATTAATATAGAAAGGTTTGTGTCGAAAGTATATTAATGTTATAAAAGATTATATTTAGTGAATTGGCTAGTAATAATAATTGTAGAATGATCCAAGTGTTTTCACAATTACAATAGGTTTACATCAAAGATTAGCATTGAATCCATAGCTTTGATTTTGTTTTTAATACAGCACAGCTAAGGCATCACCATCCACACTAAGGAAATGAATAAAATTAAGCAGACTAGTAAAGGCAATGAAGTTCCAGGGATCGATGTATAAAACAACCAGGTGTAAACCACCCTCCATTTCCAGCATATACTTTCAGACAAAAATTCAGCTTATCAATCATTTAAAAGGTCCAATAATATTTTATAATACAATGGATGCAATTTTTTAGGGATACTTTTAAAAGTTCATATTTCTAGGGGAACTAATCATAAGGAAAGATATATAAGAAACCCTAAAAGCAAGTATGATACCTGCAATAAAACTATACATTTCTGCATGTTTGGCAGGAACAATATAACAAGCAGCAGTTATAAATGATTTACAACAAAGTACTCCAACGAAATAAAAACCTCATTTTCAGTTTGTTAAAAAAATAAGAAATAATTACATGTGTAAGGATTAAACCCAAGGACAAACCAACTTGCAGGCCAAAAAATAAAATAAGTACATCTCCTTACCTTATCCACTTGGGAAGTAATAAAAATGTTCATGAGATATTAAAATGGGGGTGAAAGGATGATAGTATGCTTGTTGAACAACTGAATACTTGGGCCGGATGGTGCTTATTTATGTTAGTTTATTTGGTGAAGTAAACTTACCTGAGCATATATTGTAAAGTTTAAAGTTGCTTGATAACATACTTGTTTATAGTTTTTGTATTTTCCGTTTTAAGAGACAGCTAAATACTCATACTAAAAAAATCATTAACTTGATTTATCTATATTTTATTCCTTGATAAATGTTAAACTGTAAGACCAAAAATTTTCAAAAACAAAAAGACAATAATATTCGGTTCAAACTTAATGAAAATGAACAAATTTTGGGTTAGAAGATAAGAGCTAATAGTCTATAGGCACAATTTTCATCTAGAGCTCTTTAAATAAATAAATTTAAGAAAATATGAAAATAAGTTAAAGTTTACAAGGAGTCAAATTGCCCGTCGAACAGGCAATTTCTATTTAGCTAATGAGTGGGTTCTGTCAGCTACCAATAATTGGCTTCATTCAATCATATTGCCCAAAGCAGATGTCGCCCGTTAAACATGTAACTTCTTTATTATTATTATTTTAATTTAATTTCTTATTTGTTAAAATATTTTTTAGGACTTTTACAGTTTTGGAAATGCATATTCCATCAAATTAATTATTTATTGAGCACAATATGTATTACATATGAGCTTATATTAATTTTTAGCATGCTTAATTTTATAAAGATAACAATATTTAAAATAATCATTGACAAAACATGATAATTTAACTTTTATTAATATTGATGTTAAAGTACAACCTATGTAGCTACTTGAGAAGGTTGAACGCCAAGAAAGAAAGCTCACATAATAATCACCTACGATGTCTATTTGGTATCGCCTCACTAGCAAGTGCATAAGGATATGATGCATTAGTCATGTTTGTAGGTTAAAATGCCCCCCTTCATCCTCTTCATCATTTTAAATGATAATAGGTCCTAGCTAGGTTCCACAAGCTCTACATCAACCTCATCACTACATATTATCAGACAACTTGAATTCATATCACACTATGTCCGTTGTGGTGTTGTCATGCCCTCGCTATGGAATGGCAGATTATAAGTAGAAGCATCCGCAAATAAAAAAAATGTCTCAACAAAAGATGTTTGGACTAATAAAGGCCTAATATGCTAAGCTTTTGTATCAATGGAAGCACAACCAACACCATTTTACAAGCCTATATTGATATAGAACCCTACTATTTAGGCCTTTTTTATCAATCCCAACATCTATTTTGGCTTAAACACAATCTCTATTAAGGGATGCTTCTATTCAAATTCAGAGCTAAGGAATGCCATCACAATAATAGATGCAATTTGATTTCAATCCGTATTAACTATTGATGAGTTGTGACATCACTATAGAGCAGATAGAACCTGTCCAAAGACCAATTTTCATTGAAAATGATGGCAAGGATGAAAGAAGCATTTTAATGTATGAATACGACCTATGATGCATGCAGGCCTAGTGGTTAAGATAAATTGCGTTTGAGTAATAGATGATGATTTTGTGTGTTTTCTTTTCTCGTTGCAATTTCTTTCTCAATTTTTTTATGAAATAATAACAAAAACAATTAATTTTTCACATATTCAATACAAATAGAAGTAAAGATTATATGCTATGTCATTTATCACTTTAAAATATTTATATCTTTGTAATTAACTATGCTCAAACAAATACAAGCACATATTCAAGGCATATTGAGCTCAATAATAAAAAATTTGGAGCTGATATTTTTTAAAAAACTATAAAAATCATAACAAATATTTTTCAAACAAAAAATAAAACAACAACAACAAGCATTTACTCCACTATTGGGGCCAGCTACATGAATCATTTTTCTCCATTGTGTCCAATTAAGAGCCAAATTCTCATCTAAATCATAATAAAAATTTTGGAGATGATATTTTTTAAAAAACTATAAAAATCATAACAAATATTTTTCAAACAAAAAATAAAACAACAACAACAAGCATTTATTCCACTATTGGGGTCAGCTACATGAATCATTTTTCTTCATTGTGTCCAATTAAGAGCCAAATTCTCATCTAAATCATAATAAAAAATTTGGAGCTGATATTTTCTTAAAAACTATAAAAATCATAACAAATATTTTTAAAAAAAAAAAAAAAAAAAAACAACAACAAGCCT
>NW_021318785.1:3018862-3086443 GCF_001605985.2 Dendrobium catenatum
AGGGTGGGCAAAAAAATTTTTTTTTGTGGGGATGGACAAAAATGCATAGAATTGATAAAATTAGGGCAAAAAATACTTTTGAGGGGGGGGGCAAAATGCCTAAAATACTCAAAATATTCCAAAAAATCTCCTATAAATATTAAAAAAAAAAATTGAGGGTGGGCAAATAGACTAGGGTGGATCCGCCCATGCTGAAAACCCAGCATCTTCAATCGAAAAATTCATTTTACATAAAATAAAATTTTAAAATAGCATAATTCATCTTCAATATAATTTTATGTATCTTCTCTTTAGCACGCTTCATGTGAAGATGATCATTTCTCTCCTCGTTCGCATGTTTTTCTCTTCTGTTTTGCTCTTTTTTGACAAATTCGCAAGTGAGAGTTTTTTTATATAGGTGAACAGTCCGATGCTAATATCTGCATCGCACTATTCATCTATTGAATTTTGGCTTGAGATTTGGAGTTCGAATGCAGCGAATAACGGACGACACACAATTGTATGCAGTTCGGTTGGAGATGATCTTAACGTGAAACTGTGTTACTTTTGTTGGTGATTATTTAAGATTTATTTGGATTAACTTTCTTAATGTCTTTTAAAATAATTAAAAAAAAATTAATTAGAAATTTTTTTTATAAAACTGTTCTAGAAAATAAGTAAGAAATTCACCCCAAATAAAATCCTAATCCTAGAAAATTTCTTCATTATGATCAACTATATATTAGAAATTAGGACTATGTGGACTAGATTTAAAGGGGGAACCTCGGTTAAGATGTTTATAATATATTTTATATTATTTTATGTGATGAAATTTAATATAATATAAATATTATTTTTATCATACTTTTATAATATTTTAATCAAATTGTATATGATTATAATATTTAAAATTTTTAAATTTAGTGATTTTTTATTATATATTTTAATGAAATTTTTTGATCTATTGCACGTATGATTATGTATTATTTTATGGGAATTCTTATTAAAACATAATTATGAATATTTATATTTATAAGCATTTCAATTCATTCATAATTATTATTAACAAATCATTATAATTTCTTGACTCTTAATCATTTTCAATTCTAATCATATTGCATCATGTGTCACTTCTACAATATCATATGGATTTATGAAAGTATATTAAATATCATTTATGAAGCCAATATTCTAGGTAATCACTTAGTTGTTTTTGTGCTAACATATTGTAATTCAATAGACTAAAAAAGTATGCATGTCATACTTTATGACCTCGCATTAACAAGCACTCATCGAAGACATCATTTCTTTATTATGTGTGGGTTGACATGACCACCATTTTATTGTCCCATAATCCTTCTCTTCGCTCTATTAAATGAGGCTCATACTCTCAAAAAGGCTGACAAGCAACGAGTTGGAGTATGAGGAGCCAGTAACTCCATAGTCGTAGCCCTTATGTCTTGCCACCACTAATTTTTCTAAAGAAATATGACAATTGGTGCTACCATATTCTCCATGTTGGACCTTTGAAGTAGGTATCACTAAATTCATATTTGTGCTAAACATGATTTCAAAACTAACATTCAAAACACAAGAAATATTATTTAAATAGAGAGTGATGACATCGACTTATTTGACACACTAAGTACCTTCATTTTTTAATCCACCATTGATTGAGCATTTGCAACATCTTCATCAATTATTGTGGCCTTATAAGATAATGAGCTATATCTTGCTCTTCATAAATGAGAATTCACTATCCTAAATATTTACTTCTTAATCTGAGGCATCCAGACAGAGCCTCTAAGGTTGATGTTATCAAGTAATGGTATATTCTTACGTCACATATGGATTTGAAAAGTTTTATTGGTCTTACCAATTTTTACCATCATTTCAAAATAGCACAATCATGGCTATGATAACTAGCTATTTGAAACGGAAAATATTTGCGTGGAATTACAAAAGATAACTAGTTTCAATGCATTCAAAGAGAAAGTATGTGCAATACCTAGCTCTTTCAACAGTCATGATAAGCATTGTCTTATCTCAAGAGAGTGAGCTCATTGAACAGATTTCATTAAGAAATTGAGTTAAAAAAGATAATGATAATCAATATATGAGCAATAGTATTTTGCAATCATTAATACCTTAAAATGATGGAAGCATGCTCCATTAAGAGTTCAGTTTATTTATCAACTATCAATCTCTTCAAATTTACCCAAAAGAACCTCAATTGCATGCATACACATTGAGATATGTTTCTTTATAAATTTATATTTATGCTAAATCACAAAACATGTTACAATCACTTTGTGGACACCCTTAGTTGAAGCGCTAGTCAATTGATGGCCTTAAAAATGAGCATTATTGTCAATGAAGTATTGTGCAAATTATAAGAGTGTAATAATGATTTGTCCATGTCATGGGAAATCCACAGTAATATTCGCCATACAAATATTTTTGACAAGTTAATGGTTTCTTATTTAAGCAAAATCAACTATGAATTCTGAATAAATTGTTGTGGCAGTAACAAATCAATAAATTACATGGTGGAGGGCTAGTATCTCATATAAGAAGTGATAAAGCTCTTGCACTCTTATAAGCCTATCTTTATTGGCTAAATCTACAATAAGTCATTTGTTGATATGTTAAAAAATGTATTGCTTATCCAATATATAGGAGTGCCACTCAGAATATAGGTTTATATACCCCATAGCTGATTATGAATTTAATTTGAATATGTTTTAGCCTAACTTTTATTTTGGAGCATCTTATAATGAAGTGTAGCAACAACTTAAACATGTTCACTAATGCATCACTTGATTCTTATGCTATTTCATTGCCTCCTTTATTTAGCTTCTTTATTATAGTTTCCTCAATGTTTACCTTTAGTAATTATAATGATATTGGTTAATACATAATACTACTTAATTAGTTATTTTTGATATTAATAATCTTTGATTAAATATTATTAAAATATTATATTTTTAATAATAGACATATCTCGTATTTGTGTTGTATCTTGTCCATTTCCCCTACATCTATGTGTCTGCATCATAGGCAAGCTTTCACCATTGCTTGTAGATGACTTCGGGTTGCTCAATTGGGTTTACTTTTAGTTGAGCCAATTAGAGGCCATTTTCAACTATTTCGAGGACGTTGTCGATCAATTGTATTTATTCAATTATCCTATTCACACACATACACACACACATATTTATATTAAAATCATTCTTAACAAGTTTTAAAATGATACAAAATGTTATACCTTTGATTTTGATGATAACTTAATTATTTATCGTAAAAAATAAATTAATGAGTAATATAATCACTAAATTATAACAGCTTGTGTGCAAGAAAAGAATCAAAATGATAAATAGGACATTCTATGGCTTAGCTTCGTACGAACTTCTAATATTTACAAATAAAAAAGAATAATGCAATACACTAGAATCTTCTACATGAATATATCAAAAAAGAAAAAAAAAATCACGGGGCATGGTGTAGTTGAAATAATCTTCCATATTTTTTAAGTTACATTAGTTCACTCTTCGCCATAACTAGAGAATACATGATTACAAAACTGAAAGTATTTAGTCTCCTAAAGTTATGATAGAAATTATAAGAAAATAAGTGAAGATATGATGATCACAAACATATAATGTAAGCTAGATGGTGGTGGTCCGACAACAATAATCAGATGAGCAATAATGGATTATACCAACTGAGAATTGATGGTCAGAGGGTGTTCAAATGACAGTGATTGAATGATGGTAGTTAGATAGTAGCAATTATTGGTGGTGATCATCAATGATGAATATTGCATAGAGTTATTGAGATCTAGAGCCTCTGTACAATCATAATCAATTGTTCCCTTCATTTGGAGATTATGAATATATTTATATTATTTTGAGAGTGCATTTTAATAAATCTTTGCCTAAATTTAATAACACTTAATCAATCAACATGTATTAAACCATACAACATTAAAATATTTTAATGATTTTGAAATTGAATAATCTTTGACCCATTGACTCATCTTCATCTTATGGATACACTTAATTTGATTATAAGTATGCAAGATTCTTTGAACATTCGAACATTCAGTTGATGTCCCAAAAATTTCAATCATATTTTATATCAATTAAATTAATTTTTAGAGATATAACATTTGACCTTCTATTTTTGAACATTAAAATTTGTGTCATCCAAAAATACATATTCAATATTTGAAAAAAAAATTGTTAACATTAAATTACAATTTTGAAAAAAAATTATAAGTTGCCTTGATGCCTTTGATGTCATGTGAATATCCCATCGAGGAGATGAATTGAGGCTTTGTTTGGGACGACTTTTTTTACTGATTATTGAAGCAGCTTTTTAGTACAAAATTTTTATTTATTTTTACTAAAAATATGCTTTAAGAAGAAATAAAAAATAGCACAATCATGGATATGATCACTAGCTATTTGAAACGGAAAATATTTGCATGGAATTACAAAAGATAACGAGTTTCAATGCATTCAAAGAGAAAGTATGTGCAATACCTAGCCCTTTCAATTAAATAACAATGCTTCAACAATCATGATAAGCATTGTCTTATCTCAAGAGAGTAAGCTCATTGAACTTTTTCATTATGAAATTGAGCTAAAAAAGATAATGATAATCAATATATGAGCAATAGTATTTTGCAATCATTAATGCCTTAAAATAATGGAAGCATGCTCCATTAAGAGTTCAGTTTATTTATCAACTATCAATATCTTCAAATTTACCCAAAAGAACCTCAACTGCATGCATACACATTGAGATATGTTTCTTTATAAATTTATATTTATGCTAAATCACAAAACATGTTACAATCAATTTATGGAACACTCCTTAATTTAAATGAACCAAACATGAACACAAACAATAAAGCTCGAACAAACATGAACCAAACTTGAACAAGCTGATATTAAATGAACACAAACATGAACACTCACATACTCGGCTCGGCTCGGTTCGTTTGCAGCCCTACGCGTATCAACTAGAGAACAAATTTAACACTTAAAATTTCATATTTAAATATAATAATAATAATTTTATTTTAGTACCTAGATTATATTCTAATTTAAATATGCTTATGCTACTGGCATATATTTAATATTATTCATGATAAACAATTAAATTATTATAAAAATAAGATTTGAATCTTTATTTTGTAAATATTTATGGATAAACCACACAAAAAAGTATTTTAAATTATTTTATTAGCTGGATTACATAATTTAAAAAATAATAAGTGACTAATTTAAAAATACGCTGATCGAATCCGCCTCGCATAAGTACTGTCTATACCGTTTCCCAATTCACGCTCGAAATCGAGAATGGAAAGGCAAGCGTAGGAGAGGCCGCACAAGAATCATAGCTGGAGGAGCACGGAGAGATGGTCATGGCAAGCTTCTGGCGAGCGGTGTTGGGGTCGTCGACGGAACCGGATTGCTCAGCCGATGGCGTGGAGTTCTGGTCGAATCCGGAGCGCGTTGGGTGGCTCACGAAGCAGGGCGAGTACATAAAGACTTGGCGCCGGCGCTGGTTCGTCTTGAAACAGGGGAAGCTTTTCTGGTTCAAAGATTCCTGCGTAACTCCCTCTTCAGTTCCCCGCGGCATCATCCCGGTTTCCTCGTGCCTCACCGTAAAGGGCGCCGATGATGTCCTCAATCGGCTGTTTGCCTTTGAGCTCTCAACCCCTCGAGAGACCATGTACTTCATCGCTGACTCAGATAAGGAGAAGGAGGAGTGGATCAATTCCATCGGCCGCTCCATTGTTCAACACTCGCGCTCAATCACTGACCAGGAAATTGTCGACTATGATAGCGCTTCAGCAGCATCCCAAATGCGGTAAATATGATTGGATTCACGAGTCATTATCTATGTTTCTTTGTTTGGTGAACATCCACTCCGATTATTTGTTTGTATATATTGGGTTCCTTTTAATCCTCGTCTTGTTATTTCGATTGTTCTCCCAGTTGCAACTCGTTTTGATGCCGTACTATGTGTATGTCTAAACATTTGTTTTCTCCCTCTTTGCTCTTATTTTAAAGGACTCTTTTTGATTGTGCATAGGCATCATGTTTTACTGTATAGTTTTATGCTATATTTCCCGTGAATCTTCTTTCAATGATTTATTGTTGAGTTATTAATTAATTCCTATGTATTTACAAAACTCAGTAGATGTTTTTTATTCAAGTATAAGTTATGAGGTTCGGCTTGCATGCCTGGTATGCACTATTGAGATACTTCAAATTACAATAAGTTGGCCATAGTTTATGATTTCCGGTTTGATTTTATGTTGTGTGATTAGGATAGAACTGGTTTTGACATTTCGAAACTTATATTCCGAACGACTAGGCTGGCTTGGTTGGATATGTTGGGGCCAGCAAGAGAAATCCCGGATTTTGCAAGAATGAGTACCAACTCTTAGGAAAAGAAAGAGAAGTAGAAAGAAAGAGAGGAAAACATTGAGCTACTAGATTTGAAAGAAGAATGTGACGAAAAAGGGAGATGGTGATACAGTGAATAACGAGGAAGAGAAATTCAATGGCGGGGAATGAGTGGTAACGTCTTGGTTGCAGTATATTCTCACCCTGCTCTATCAATCCATTAACTGTCATTGTATAACTCGCGCTTTATCAATTGATCTTGTCCATACTGGGCATGATTTATTCTTCCATTTGTTCACTTTATCTTGTTCCAAACAAATCGATGACATCAAATTTGATTGATTCATGCCATTCCTTCAAAAGATCCTGTTATTATGAAGGAATTGTTAACAGCATGCAAACCTATTGAACTTGATTATTTTGCTAGTCCTTTAATGAATCCTTTTCTTACGAAGATATGAAAAATGCAATACAATGCTTCCGATCTTTAAATCAATCCAACTTATAACATAATTGACTCATATTGATCTTAATTGATCCAAATGGCTAGAAACACGGTACTACTCGTACTTTGATCTTATAATTAAAATGTGCCAAGTCACTGATAAATGTTATATTAAGTGATGTGGAACAAAAGAATGCTTAGAAATAGGATGCTTTGAAAAATCATGGAAAAACATAGAATGCTCGAAAAAGTGCGCTCAAGCTAAAATTGCATCAAACATATGTAATAGCTCATGCATTTTAAAATTTGTGATTTAAAATGTTGCATTAAAATGAACAATGCTTTAACAACTATATTATTTGGCTATGTCATCTTCTAATAAAAGGAAAATTTACTAGTTATAAGCTAAGGCTTGCTTAAGAAACAAGCAAATACCATTTATACGCCATGGCCTTAATCAATCCTTGTCATGTTAAGTGTCAGAACTTTAAAGTTTGAATTATCTATATTGACAGGCTCTTTGCTATGAAACTCTTTAGGAGCTAATCAAGGCTCTTTGATTTTTTTTTTCCTTTTTTTCTTGTCATGGGAGTCCTTCGATGGATGTAAATGTAAGAGGGTGCTTCCTTATTGTGGGGACTTCTTTATTAGTGCTTTCAACGAAGGAGAAGAGGGCATGTGAACTTGATCTTTAAGCATTGAATATGGAATTAGCTAATCAACCAGGCGAATGAAAAAGGATTTGAAGAAGGGTTGGTCAATGGTGTCAAAATTATGTTGGCGCTTTTGACTCACATATCTTATCCTGACTATAAATATTTCTCATTTTGAGAGTGCATATTTTGGTAACATTCTAAAAGGATAGATGAAATGCTTCATTGGGGGTTGTGGAAAATCTAAGAATCATTCTTATATGGGTAATCATGTCAACATATCAAGTAGTGCTTATGCATAGTAGGGCGAGAGATTGGCTCATTTAAATAGGGGCATCAAATGGGTTTTTGGGCTAGGCTCAGGTCCAAACTAAAATCAACCTGCTTTGAACCCATCCTATATGTTTAATACAGGGTCAAAATCCTAGACCCGAACTTGACCCGCCAGCAACCTGTTAACCTAACTCGACATGCCAACCCATTTATGCATATACTAAAGATGTTGTAGTAGAAGAGGAATATGATGCATTTTGGTAGGCTAATGAGATTTATAGACTTCTAGGATCAGTACAAGTAATAATTTCAAAATATAAATTTTCAATTGTATAACTAATTGACCTGTTATATGCAGAAACAATGGTTGGAAACATCCAATCCCTAATGCTTAGATTGTCGCTAGCAATTAATCTTAGTAAAATTCTATGGCCATGATAGACCATTTCTCTTTCACTTGTCACGACCCGGCTCAGAGAGCTCGCATGGGCGAGGCGGGAACAAAGGTCGGACGGTAGGTTAAATTATCCTATTCATAAAACTATCAATTCTCTAAATCAATCTCCAAAATATTTGAAAGAGCCATTATAACACTAAAATTTGAAAACACATAAACATAAAACCAGACATAACCATAAAAATTACCTTTCCTCAAGCGCTCCTCTCCTACGATAAACATTGTCACCCTTCTACTCATTTTTGATTAATTTAAGCTTATCTAAAAATGTTAACTGACATTAAGTCGAAACTCAGTAAGTAAAACATAATTCTAAACTACAGTATTCAAGAAAAACTGTATAATATGCTAGATGCCAATTTCATTTGAATAAAACATAAATTCATTTCTTAAAAACATGCCATTAACATATACATGAATTCATACATTCATATCCTTTCATAATTTATTTCCATATCCATATCATTATTCATAACTTTCTCTTTTCATATATATTACAACCGTCACAGGAGCCACCATCTAGTACCATAAAGGTACTCCTTTACCATTTTTCTTTTTCATATCCTTTACCATTTTAACGTGCACGAGTACAGTATCCACAACTAGTACCATCAGGGGTTGAGCTCCATCATTTCAGCATGCGCATACAAACATTCAATATAAAAAACATTTCATAATCATATCATATCATTTCTTATAACACATAAACTTTATCATATAATGCTGTAAAATATAATATGAAATTTGCATGATCAACCATTTAATAAGAGTAAAGAAGCATGATTGGTCTATCAAATCATATAACTTGAGTGAAACAAAAGTATTACTGAAATAAAGAACCATGTATACTTACAGAAGTTAGGATATGATTCTCTATGTTATATATCTCCTTCCTTTGAGATCACCTCAAATAGCACATATAAGAATTAATTTTCACTTAAAACTCGTCGCGACGCATCAAAAAGCATGCGGGTCTAAAACGACATTTTTTGGGTTTTACAATTCTCCCCTCCCAATAAAAATTTTGTCCTCGAAATTTACACAACTTCTAGTTGCAAATCAACCTTCTCTAACCTATACCTATACCTTCTCTAACCTATAGAAATAATAGTCCATAACACACATACCCTATACCTTCTCTAACCTAATGAATCATCCTATTGGCTCTTTCATATTAATCAATATTCCTAACTCTTTGCTCTGATACCACTTTTATCACGACCCGGCCCGGAGAGCTCGCATGGGCGAGGCGGGAACAAAGGTCGGACAGTAGGTTTAATTATCCTATTCCTAAAACTATCAATTCTCTAAATCAATCTCCAAAATATTTGAAAGAGCCACTATAACATTAAAATTTGAAAACACATAAACATAAAATCAGGCATAACCATAAAAATTATCTTTCCTCAAGCGCTCATCTCATACGATAAACATTGCCACCATTCTACTCATTTTTGATTAATTTAAGCTTACCTGAAAAATGTTAACTGACATTAAGCCAAAACTCAGGAAGTAAAACACAATTCTAAACTACAGTAATCAAGGAAAACTGTATAATATGCTAGATGCCAATTTCATTTGAATAAAACATAAATTTATTTCTTAAAAACATGCCATTAACATATACATGAATTCATACATTCATATCCTTTCATAATTCATTTCCATATCAATATCATTATTCATAACTTTTTCTTTTCATGTATATTATAACCGTCACAGGAGCCACCGTCTAGTACCATAAAAGTACTCATTTACCATTTTTCTTTTCCATATCCTATACTATTTTAACATGTACGAGTACAACATCCCCAGCTAGTACCATCAGGGGGTGAGCTCCATCATTTCAGTATGCACATACAAGCATTCAATATAAAAAATATTTCATAATCATATCATATCATTTCATATAACACAAACTTTATCATATAATGCCGTAAAATATAATATGAAATTTGCATGATCAATCATTTGATAAGAGTAAAGAAGCATGATTGGTCTATCAAATCATATAACTTGAGTGAAACAAAAATATTATTGAAACAAAGAACCATGTATACTTACAGAAGTTAGGAAATGATTCTCTATGTTATTTCTCCTTCCTTTGAGATCACCTCAAATAGCACCTACAAGAATTAATTTTCATTTAAAACTCATCGAAAAGCATGCAGGTCTAAAACGACATTTTTTGGGTTTTACAATTCTCCCCTCCCAATAAAAATTTTGTTCTCGAAATTTATACAACTTCTAGTTGCAAATCAACCTTCTCTAACCTATACCTTCTCTAACCTATAGAAATAATAGTCCATAACACACAAACCCTATTCCTTCTCTAACCTAATGAATCATCCTATTTGCTCTTTCATATTAATCAATATTCCTAAACCTTTGCTCCGATACCACTTTTGTCACGACCCGGCCCGGAGAGCTCGCATGGGCGAGGCGGGAACAAAGGTCGGACGGTAGGTTAAATTATCCTATTACAAAAACTATCAATTCTCTAAATCAATCTTCAAAATATTTGAAAGAGCCACTATAATATTAAAATTTGAAAACACATAAATATAAAATCAGGCATAACCATAAAAATTACCTTTCCTCAAGCGCTCATCTCCTACGATAAACATTGCCACCCTTCTACTCATTTTTGATTAATTTAAGCTTACCTGAAAAATGTTAACTGACATTAAGCCGAAACTCAGTAAGTAAAACAATTCTAAACTACAGTAATTAAGGAAAACTGTATAATATGCTAGATGTCAATTTCATTTGAATAAAACATAAATTCATTTCTTAAAAACATGTCATTAACATATACATGAATTTATACATTCATATCCTTTCATAATTCATTTCCATATTCATATCATTATTCATAACTTTCTCTTTTCATATATATTACAATCGTCATAGGAGCCACCGTCTAGTACCATAAAGGTGCTCCTTTACCATTTTTCTTTTCCATATTTTTTACCATTTTAATGTGCATGAGTACAGCATCCCCAGCTAATACTATCAGGGGGTGAGCTCCATCATTTCAGCATGCACATACAAACATTCAATATAAAAAATATTTCATAATCATATCATATCATTTCATATAACACAAACTTTATCTTATAATGCCGTAAAATATAATATGAAATTTTCATGATCAACCATTTGATAAGAGTAAAGAAGCATGATTGGTCTATCAAATCATATAACTTGAGTGAAACAAAAATATTACTGAAACAAAGAACCATGTATACTTATAGAAGTTAGAAAATGATTCTCTATGTTATTTCTCTTTCCTTTGAGATCACCTCAAATAGCACATACAAGAATTAATTTTCACTTAAAACTCGTCGCGATGCATCGAAAAGCATGCGGGTCTAAAATGACATTTTTTGGGTTTTACATCACCATTGACATGCACAGGAATGTTGAAGGAAATTTTAAATATGTAGTTAGCATTCAAGGTATTTTTGAAAATCACAAGCATGTCTATGTAAAATAGTAGAATATAGTTAACCATACAGTCAAACAATTTATTCAAAGAATAGACATGAAATGCCATTAAGTGTCCACTTTTTTAATGATAAGGCAATAAGTGAGCCATTTGTGCTATATTGATTGTACTAGGTCAATTTACAAAACATTTATATTTTGTAATCCAATCGACATATAGTCAAACCAAATTAGATATCAAAGACAACTAAATATATACTTTGGTTTTCTTCCTGGGCTCCTTCCCTCAAAGTTTTCCTCTCCAATTGACTTAATCAAATTAAATGTAGTGAAAGTTAAGGTTTTGCAAATGCAATGTCAAGAATAAACTCCACCTCCTTTAAGTCATTATTATGGTCTTCCAAAACATTCACAACTTGATTACCTTTAGTTAGGGGTGTCAATTTTTGACCCGACCTGAAACCCGGTCTGAAAAAATTTGGGTTCGGGTTGACCCGTTTAGCAAACGGGTCGAGTTTGGGTTTGGATTTTTGACCCTTTTCAAAAACGGGTCAGGTTTGGGTTGACCCGAAAACCCGAAATCAACTCGACACTGACCTGAAAGTCGAGTCCATCCCGATTTCCGACGTTGCCCACTGCCGCGCTCGCGTGGTCTCGCACTCGCGCCGTCGCCTGCTGCTGCACTCGCGCTGTCGCGCGTTCCCGCTGACTACGTCCGCATGCGCGGTCCCAGTCCGCACTCGCGCAGACTCAGTTGCGCCGTTGCACGGACCACGGTCCCGCGGACTCCGTCCCGGACGCACGGTCCTGCGGACTGCCGGACTCTGTCCGAAGTCCGAACTCACGCCGTCGCTCCTCGCGCGGTCCAGAGGACTCCATCCACACATGTCATCCAGCGGACTCCATCCGCACTCCCACTATCGCAACTCGCGAGCTCCGCCATCTAAACGGGTCAACCCGACAACCCGCGTGGGTCGGGTCAGAGTTGAAATGTCCGACCCGTTTGCAAAAATGGGTCGGGTTCGGGTTGACCTGTTTAGATTCGAGTCAACTCCGGTTCGACCCGAACTTGACCCGTCGACCCGAATTGACACCCCTACCTTTGGTTTTGCTTATTTAAAATCGAATGGACAGAAAAGATTAATTTTTAATTAATTTTGAACACTTTTTGAGCTATAAAAGTGATATGGTAGAACTTGCCCATCTAAGAAGAATTGTTGGCCAAAATTTGAATGTCTGCTCACAAACAAGGAATTATGTAAGAAGTTTATGAAATATTTTATTTAGTATTTATATTTCTTATGTGTGTTAATTATTTCAACAGACCATGTATTTATTATTTTTATCTGTGATTGTAATTATATTTGAAAGTGTGAAATTCAAATTTTTAGAAATGATTTTGAAATTTTGAATTTTGAATTTAAAATTTTGAAGGGATGACAAAGAGGGAATGTTAGATTGAATGTAAATGGAATGGGTGGTTAAAAGGTGAAAAAAATATCAATTTCCAATTAGTTATCGCAGGTCTCTTCATTGATTGAGGTGGTTGCACTTTTTTAGAAGGCGTGTAACTATCCTTTACACCTCTTCAAGTGGGTCAACGTCAACTCCAACTTCTTCTTTAATTTGTTTTTATTTCAATTTTAAGCATTATAAAACATCTATAAATATGGTGAAATGAAGAATAAAAGGTTGTTGTGTTTGCAAAAAGTGGAGTTCCATTAAAAAAGAGGCTTGGTAGCCGACCCTCACATGAGGAGGTTTGGTTATCTCCTCAACTTTGATACTTTGGTGAGTAGCAAGACTATTTTATCTTTATTTAAAATTTTTTCCTTGTTGTAGAAACTTTCACATTCATCCCCACACCATCTCATCCGTTGACAAAATCCCACACAATATCCCTCCTAAACCTTTTAGACAAAACTAGGTTGACTTTGACCGAGTTGGATTCTCGACTTTTTTTGACCTATCAAAACCCTATAATTTGGTGAAAATCTCTAGAAATTTTCTTAGATATTCCTTTTCCATCTCCAAGTATTTGCAAGTCTTGAAATGCCCACCATTTGAAGCCCTAAAAATTGAAATTCCACTAGTCAAAATTAGGCCATAGTTCTGATAGGAAACACTTGGATTCACAAGTGTTCCTAGCCAAAATCAGTAAACTGCAGCAGATTTATTGCTGTCCACAGCAGAAAACAGCCCAAAAACAGAGAAAAACAGGAGTTTTACACGAGAAATCTGAGAAAAACGAAGAAAAACTCTTGTATTTCACTAGTAGATGAATAAAACAATAAAGATACAATTGATCCTCAATTCGAGAGGAGGATCGATCTCTCCCAAATCTCTAGACGCCGCTAGTGCCCAAAGAAAACCTAAATCTACGGGATCTCAAATTTCAGCCAAATTCAAGATGATCAAACTCTAGGAAAATCTACTATTTAATGCATACAAAACAAAAGGAAATCCCTAAACAGTCCCTACATTCAAATCCCCCTCTTAATTTCCCCAAAAAAGCTTCCTATTCGACTCCCGCAAGGCACGCGGTGCGCGCGGCCTCCGCCCAGGCGAACAAATCGCCTGTTTCGCGATATTCGCTCGTGAACCGGTCCCGCCTGGACTGGCTGGACCGGTCCAGTGGACCGGTCTAACAAGTTCCAACATCCCTACTTTTCATTCTTCCATCTAACGTATATTTGTTTGAGTGTAAGAATAAGAAGCTGCATCTACTCCCTAATTCTACAGAAGTAACTGCAAAGGGAATTAATGAGAGGATGGCTATGTGCATTGTATCAAACAAATCCTTGATTCGTTTGTGGCAGAGACTTGTTTGATGGTTTTCAGAACGCATGATGACATGCAAGAGGTGTAGAATGGAATTTTGTGATGATTTTTTGTTTGAGAGCAGAATCTTTACTGAGATAAATACGATTCGTAAAGAATTTGATATTGAGTTGAAAAGAATCTTTACTGATAAAAATAGTAGAGACTCAAACTATTGGCTGTGACCAAGTGGAGAAGAGGGAAGAGAGGATAATTTGATAGGAAATACTTGAGTTCGCAAATCCAAGAGGAAATACTTGAGTTCGCAAGCAACCATAGCAATAATTGGTAAAAACAGCGAGAATAATGCAAAAATCTGGATGAAATCAATCCAAAATGATAGATTGTAATAAGAGAATCAAAGAAAAGTAAACACATGTTGACCTCAACTTATATGGCATGGTTAATGCGAGAAAATGAGATGCTAATCGATATTGATAAAAAAGATATCACTCAGAATGAAGATCAAATTGTTTTAATCAGGATGAAAGTATTAAAGCTTTGTTCGATTACAAAGTGGATCATATCGATATATTTAGAACATCAAATATAACCAAAGAGGGATCCCTCGCAATGAAATTGAACGAAAGCGGTCGAAATCAACGGACTACGTACATACTCGTTGTTGCCCAAACGTCGTCCATTTGCAAAATGAATTTCTCCATTATGTTCGGAACGTTGAATATACTAGAAAATGATTATCATATTGTCCGGATTCTTATATGAACAAAAATGCAAAATTGGCTTGTTACGAGGCGATGACGGCATATGAACTAGAACACGATAAATAAAAAAAAAATGGCGAGCATTGATATATTATTTTATATAAATTTATATATAAATATATCAATTTAATATCATTTTTTTATGCGTGTGTCCAAATTCTTGAGATCTTTCAAATCATGTTATGGGCATTTCTTACTTTATAAAATAAAATTTAATCCCGGTCGCCCCTGTGTAGGAGAGTTTTAACGATGTTCCAGGTCAAATTTTCAGAAGGTAGATGAACTTTGGGATAAAACACTACCCAGAGATTTCGCCCTCATTTTGTGAGGACTTTAAAATCTGGTTCTAGGTTTCCCATAGGTGCAAGCACCTATGATTAATTATCCCTCCCGATCACGAGAGAGCACTTTCGATTAAGGCTAGTCATTAAGTAGGTACGAAATACCTAGCATATAGTAGTAGCATATGAAATTGGAATTATAAATTTATTATTTTTATACTTAAAGTGGATGGTGGGGGGAATGATGATGAGCCCGATCAAGATCCCATGGTTCCGTCGTCCCGGGCCATCGTGGTCCCTAGTCTACTTAGTCAGAGGAGGTAGTCGACCCAACCTGACAGAAGGATCCCACAACACAAAGCAAGATGCAATTGATCCTCAATTCGAGAGGAGGATCGCTCTCTCCCAATCTCTAGATGATGAGCATGGAGCCCAAGACGCCAAGGAAAAACTCCAAGAGAACAACTCAAAACATGCCTGCCCTAGCCCTAGCCTCCCTCTTCTTTTAAATGCATAACTTCCTTATAAAAAGCAAATAAAAACCTTTCTAGAATAAACCAAATTCAAAAGAGTTTCACAATGTGCTAGCCGTCCCCTTCCCTTTCTCTAAATTCAACCCTAGGAGGGCCCAAAAGCCTTGGCGACTTTTTTAAGGAGTAACCCGCCTCCTGTAGACTTGAACAGGCCCAGGCGGGGCTGGTTTGAACGGTTCAGGAAGAATCGTACCAATACCCCCTTCCCAAATAACCACTTTATCCTTATGGTGAAAATTTGAAAACGATGTTTCATCCTCTCATAAGGTTCCCACATGGCCTCGTAGTCCGTAAGGCTTTTCCACTTGATTAGCACTTCTTTAGCTCCATCTCTCCTATGGTGAACCCCTATCACCTCAAAATCACTTCTAAATCTTCCGTGAGTGTCACCGGTAACTCCGAGCTGGCTACATAATCTCTAATTGACCTTCTTAACTGGGATACATGGAAAACCAGATGTATAGTCACTGTTGGTGGTAATTTCAGCCGACATGCTACCGCTTCAATGTTCTTCAATACTTCATAAAGTCCAAACTACCTTGGAGCAAGCTTCTCATTTCTCTTGCTGGCGATTTTCTTTTGTCTGTATAGTCGGAGCTTCAAGAACACTCTCTCCTACTTCGAACTAGATGTCCTTCCTATGCCCATCAGCTTATTTCTTCATAATTTGTTATGCCCTTAGCAGATGTCTCTTGAACTCCTCTAATACCCTGTCCCTCTCCTCCAAGTACTCCACTAAAGAAAATCGAGTACTGCTACTCCCAAAGTGCACCAAGTAAGGAGGATTCCTTCCGTACAATACCTTGAATGAGGTCATTTGAGAATCATAATGATAAGAGATGCCCCAGAATTTAAATTGAAAGAATTATTCATTTATCTTTTAATAAACAACAATCATATCTATCTAATATTATCTATCAGTAATAAATAATAAAACATATTCTATAATTTTAAACATCAATGTACACATCTATATTCATTCCAAAAAATCATATATAATACTTTGGATATACACAATCATATCATAATTACTCCGTCTTAAGCACAAAATAATAACTAAAAGAAACAAAACTTGAAGAATCTTGACCAGCCACACACCCCTGATCGCTTGCCCTGACTTGAAATTATTTAATCACATATAATGAGCTTAAAAAGTCTAGCAGGTCACCAAAACCCACAACTAAAATCAAAGCACGACAAAGAAATAATATGCATGTCAACAATCAAATTATAGTTGTTGTATCCATATGATCATTGAAATATTGCATAAATAATAAATCTCAAATATAGTAGTAGTAGAATTTGCAAATAATAAAATATTACGGTACAAAAGCTAGTAAAGTTGTAAATCAGTATCAGTATTAAATCTATAAATCAATCGACGTATTCATAATACCAATCAGTTCAGAAATCAAATAAAGTATCAAATCAAAACATCAGTAAAGACTATTGAAATCAAATCAATATAGTAAACTCATATAGGAATGTATACATGCTATCCGGTTATTCAATATCAGTATCAACTTAGTATTTTACACGATAAGGATATCACAAGTTTAATATCAGTACAGTGAATCAGTAATATCAAATAGTTCAGTATCTATATCAGTAACAATAACAATCCAGTGGCAGGAACAGTAGAATAATACAATAACAGTAAATCTGTGCAGTAACAATAAATTCATACAAAAATAAGAAAAATGCCTCAAGAATATGCATTTAAGTAGTCACACTAAACAAGTAAGAAGTCCTGACTATTACAATATTTTTTAGTAATAGTAAACTGTTGGCTCAGTAAATAGAGTCATCACTCTTTGCCCGTCGGCATAGTAATGATATTCTTATAACTCTCAATCAGTATATCACGTGAATTAGTAGAGTACAACACCATACCACAATATTTAAAGGAAAGCTCGTCAGCCCACCATACTGTACAAGTCAATCAGTCTCTAATCAACAGGTCAGTTAGTCTTTACTTATTTGTTTCATATACATTATTATCACAATACTATAATAGTAATGGCGACCAACTATTATTCAATCACATATCCACATTCATTTTCAATGCATTGCAGCAAATAATACATAATTAAGCTTAATTAAGAAGATGCCAAAATGTCATAATGGTAGACAACCAAGAATCCTATTAAGCAAAAATAGATATTTTGAAAATTATCAAAATATTAGAAACTGTATAAAATGACATTTTAAAATTTTTATTTTACGACACTATTATTTTTAGAGGCCAAATTAAATTTCAGAGTAGACAAAAATCATTGCATTTTCAAAATCACCTGGTGAAAACTCTCAAATTAATACTCAAAATGTTCATAATCATGATTTCTATAACATACAAAAAGTTATACGGTGAAAGTTTTGCCAATATAAAGTTATTCACATTTTTCGACAACGAAAATACAAATTTGATCAGAAAGAGTTGATAAACTCAAAATCCTTGAAATCAAAAATAGGGTAAAGGTTCCATAGAACAAGACGAGCAAATCTTCCAATTGCGTCGACGGACAAAAATCGATCCGCGGCCTCTAAATACAAGACTTACTTTTCTCTCTTTAAAATGTTTTTGTTAGCCAAAATGAAGAAAGGAAAAGGTTTTTTTTCTTTTTAAAACTTTTGGTAACATTAGATATTTTTATAATAAAATAGCAATTTAATATTATATAATTAATTTAATTAATTTCTTTTAGTATAAAATTTAAATAAATTATTTTAGGACTTTAAAATTATAGAAAAATATCCATAAAATAAAACATAATATTTAAAAAATATTGATAAAATCGGTTTGCAAAACGGACTGCGGACGGTTCCAAAATCTTCACTTGTACCGACAAGTACCAATTTCTTAAGGATTTTCACCGGTGTCCAAAAATTATGAAAATAATTGTGTAAGTAAAATACTACAATCAAAATATTATGTTGAAAAAGGATTGTGATTTGAAGTTATAATAACTCCTAAAAAAAAACAAAGTCAAAATACGGGTTATTACACAAAGCATCTCAGGTAGGTCTCCATGCTCCTATTGACCACTTCTGTTTGGCCATCCATTTGTTGGTGGTAGGCGGTGTTCCTCTTCAAGACTATCCCTTGTAATCTGAACAACTCCCTTCAAAAGTAGTTGAGGAACACCTTATCTCTATTTGATACTATCGTCTCTAGTATTCCATGCAGTCTGACCACCTATTTGAATAAAACTGAAGTTGCTGTCACTACGGTGTATGGATGTCAGAGTGGAATGAAATGAGCATACTTGCTCAATCTATCCACAACTATCAGAATCTTCGTGAAACCTTCTGAACGGGGCATACCATCTATGAAGTCCATGGATATCTCCTCCCATACTCATCCCGGTAAAGCCAACGGCTGTAGTAGTCCCTCCTGATGATATAGCCAAGTATTTGTTCCTCTGACAGACCTCACACCTGGCCACAATCTCCTCCACATCTCTGTGAATCTTGTTCCAGTACAGCTTTGAGGCTAACCTCTTGTGTATATTCTGCACCCCTGAATGACCCCCCATAATGCTCCCATGAAACTCCTGGAGTAAGTTTGGAATGTGGATTAAGGTCTGAGACATCACAAACCTCCCCTGATACAACATTTTGCCCCCTCCAATGAGTACCTTGGGTGGCTAACCCCTTCCCTCAGTAAATCTTTTATGATCTTTCCCAACTCCTTATCCCTAGCACTCTCCTTCCTGATGGCCTCCCAATTTAGCATCGAAGGAGCCGATATTTCCATTGTCTGCAGCTCCCCCATACATCTGGACAAGGCATTTGCTACCTTATTCTCCACTCCTGGCTTGTACTGGATTTCAAAATCATATCCCATCAATTTGTACAACCACTTTTGATGCTCATCAATCACTATCCGCTGCTCTAACACATACTTCAGGCTCCTCTGATTAGTTCTGACAATGAAATATCTTCATAACATGTAGGGTCATCATTTATGGATGTCTAAGATGATGGCCATTAACTTCCTCTCACAGACTGGTTTCAACCTGAATCTGGCTGTCAACACTTAGTTGAAGTAGGCAATGGGTTGACGATTCTGCATGAGTATTGCTCCTAGTTTGTATCCTGAAGCATCTGTCTTCATTATGAAGGCCTGAGTGAAGTCTGCTAAAGTTAAGACTGGTACAATAGTTATTGCCTTCTTTAGTCTCTCAAATGTTATTGTGGATGCCTCTCCCCATAAGAACCCATCTTTCTTCAGCTACTCTGTCACTGGCCGAGCTATAGTGTTGTACCCTTTTACAAACCTCCTGTAGTATCCTGTCAGTCTTAAGAATCCTCTCAATATCTTCAGATTCTTAGGTAAGGGCCACCTCAACATAGCCTTAATCTTTGATTGATCGGCTGCTACCCCTTCTTTGAAAACAATATGACCCAAATACTCCATACTGGTCTGGACAAAACAACACTTTTTCAGGTTGGCCTTTAGCTGATGTTCCTGTAGGACTCCCAAGACTATCCTCAAATGGTCCTCTCCGTTTTGTTGTACACTAGTATGTTATCAAAAAATATCGAAATAAACTTTCAGATGTACTGCCTGAACACCCTGTTCATCAATGATTGGAAAGTAGCAGGGGCGTTGGTAAGCCCAAACGGCATCACCAGAAACTCATAATGCCTCTCGTGTGTCCTGAAAGCTGTCTCAGAGATGTCTGCCTCTCTCATTCTGATCTGATGGTATCTAGACTTCAAATCTAGTTTGGTGAACATCACTGTCCCATACAATTCATCCAAGAGCGCATCAATTACAGGAATATGAAACTTATCAGCACTATCTTCTTGTTCAAAGCTCTATAGTCTACACAAAACCGCCAGCTCCAATCCTTCTTCTTAACGAGTAAGTCTGTACTAGAGAAATGACTCACACTCGGTCTGATGATCCCAGCCTCCAGCATCTCATGGATCAGTTTTTCAATCTCATCCTTCTAAAATTGAGGATATCGATAGGGCCTGACGCTGATGAATGACACACCTTTCAAGGCGATAGTGTGCTTCTGCTTCCTCGGTGGTGACAATCCTTGAGGTGGCTAAAGCACCTCTAAGAATAGTTGAATCAACGGCTGTATGGAGAGGGGTATGTCCCCTCCTTCCTCCAATCTAGCTTCCTCCAAACTGTGCAGCTCCACTAAATATCTTACACTCACCACCTGTATACTCCTCACCATGGTTTTAAGAGAAACCATGGATTTGGATAGCCCTACATCTCCCCTGATCACCACCTTGCTCCCATCCACCATTAGCTCTATTATGAGTGCTCCCCAATTAACCTTGGTGTCTCCCAAGGTCTGCAGTCACTTTATCCCCAGGATGACATTTGTACTCCCTAACTTCAGTGGAAGAAAATTTTCCCTCATTTGAATCCATTGGATAGTTAGTAGCACTCCCCTACAGATCCCCTAGCCTTTCTCCACCTTCCCTGTACCCATCATCACCCCATAACAATCGGTATCCACCAATTTCACTCCCAATTGGTCGACAACCTGAACAGAAATGAAATTGTGGGTAACCTTACTATCAATTAGCATCACCACCTCCTTATCCTCAGTCTCCCCCTTCACCTTCATGGTATGATTCATAGTGAATCCTACCCCCGAGTTCAAGGAAACCTCGGTCATATCCAGATACAACTTCTCCTCCATTTCCTCCTCTAACTCTCCCTCACTCCTCTATGTTTTCTCATCATCATAGACGGTGAGAACCTAAAGAGTTCAGTCCCTACATCTATGCCTTGGAGTATACTTCTCATCACACTTGAAACACAATCTCTTTGCCCTCTTCTTCTACATCTCCTTCTCTGTCAGCCTCTTGAAGTTTTTTCCACTACCTCTTCCTACTGTCTTCTTCCTAGTGGTCTCCTAAATTCCTTATGTTGCAAGACCCTTAGGTGTTAAATGAGTGTTCTTCATCATGTAAGTACCTCCCGAGCTGCTACTCCTGGCTACCCTCTCTAGATTCCTCTAATTTTGAACTAGTTGTGCCAACTTCATGGCCTCCCCCAAGTCACGAGGCATCAAAACTTTCACTGCAGCTCTAATATCTGCCTTCAGTCCCTTCATGAAGTTCCTCTCCAATATAGTATCTGATAATCGCTCCACCCTACTGGCTAGGTGCTTAAACCGCTCACGATAGTTTGTTACTGATCCCTCCTGCACCAGAGCAAAGAAATGCTCATAGAAATCTCCTCCCCGGTCGGTTTGAAAACGTTATATTATGCAGTCCTTGAATTCTTCCCAGCTCCTGATGGGTCTCCTTTAGTCTCTCCACTAGTACCATGACAGTGCCTTCCCCTCCAAGCATAGGCCTGCTGCTGTCAGCTTCTCCTTCTCTGTTAACTCATTGACGGCAAAGTACCTCTCCACCTTATAAATCCATACATATGCGTCATCCCCTTTGAATATGGGCATCTTCAACTTCCTCAGCTTCTGATCTCTCCCATTTCTCCTGATTCCTCCATAACTTCCCCTCTCCCAAGTGCTTGACCCTCCTATGTCTCCCGATCTTCCCTTGCTCTGTCATAACCCCAAACCCCATTCGAATTCCCCTCTCCTTCCTTCAAATTCTGCACCTCAATGGCCATAATATCTCTCTTGGCGTTCCCAATCAGTACCTCCTCTATCCTCCCTCTGGAAAGGCTCCATATAGGGTTTTCTTCTTGCTCCCTCCACGATCTCCACCTCATCTTCCTCCCTACGAATTTTAGAATTTGTTTTCTTTCCTTCTAACCCTTTTGACACTGAAGCCGTCGTTTGGTTGTAGATTTCTAACATTTTGTTCATTATGTATTGGAGATTGGCTACTTGCCCTTTCATGGAGGAAATCCTGTCCTCCATCGTTGTCTTTTGATTTGGTTCATCTACCCTTCAAGTCTTTCTTCCAGCAAATCCACTTTTTTGGCTGCCATTTCTATCCATATTTTTGAAGATTCAAAAAATCTGGATTTGGATCACAAAAACAACAACTTTCTCCTTCACAGGCCAAAATTCAGTTGCTGAAATTAGCCAAAATCAGCCCGTCAACGGTCGCAAGACTTTCTATGATACCCATTTGATAGGAAATACATGAGTTCGCAAGCAACCCTAGCAATAATTGGTAAAAACAACAAGAATAATGCAAAAATCTGGATGAAATCAATCCAAAATGATAGATTGCAATAAGGGAATCGAAGCAAAGCAAACACAAAGCAAGATAAAATTGATCCTCAATTCGAGAGGAGGATCATTCTCTCCCAATCTCTAGACAATGAGTCTATAGCCCAAGACGCCAAGGAAAAACTCTAAGAGAACGACTCAAAACATGCATGTCCTACCCCTAGGCTTCCTCTTCTTTTAAATATATAACTTCCTAATAAAAAGCCAATAAAAACCTTCCTAGAAAAAATCAAACTCAAATATTCAAAAGAGTTTCCCAATGTGCTAGCCGCCTTCCCTTTCTCTAAATTCCGTCCTAAGGGGGCCCACAAGCCTTGGTGGCTTGTTTAAAGAGGCGGCTTAGCCCACTTCCTATAGACTTGAACCGGCTCAGGCGGGGCCGGTTTGATCTCTTCAGGAAGAACTGTATCATAATTAAACAAGGGCATCAAGTTGTTATGCTTCTTGATGGAGCAAGAAGTGAAGACACCTTTTGAGTGGGTGCAAACTCCAAGGCATAAGGGGGAAATAAGAGAAAAATAAAAATTCTTATTCCATTGAAATGTTTACAAACATATGAGTACTATTTATAGACAAAAATGAGTGGACCAAATCCATTGGGTCATTTATTAGACATGTTGGAAAAAATTGTTAATAAAAGTAAATGTATTAAAACAATATTTATGAGATTGGCAGCTTGCTGTCTATTTTTATGGAGATGTGATGTGAAACATGCATGGAGTTACAAAAGATTAACAAGAGAATTTATTAAAAGTTAATCATCATAAAGTTATGCATCAAATCAAAGTAAGTTGTAAAAATTCGCAGTCCTCCACTTGCTTAGGCAAAGAAATACGTGAAGAATAACTAAGACACTCTCAATCAAATACAAAAGCAAAGTAATGTAAAAGCTTATAACACAAATCCAAAAGTTAATAATGAGATGATCACATTGAGGATTTACTCTCTCTACGATTCTAGGCTTAGCGGAGGAAGATCTTCCACACTAGAAGTGAGATGCCCACTAGGAATGACAAGCCGAGGAGCTTGGTTGTTAGGAAGGTAGCTGGAGTTGGAAGAGGCACGGAGTGTCCAATGAGGAACCACAGGGTTCTTGGTCGTTGAAGATCGATGGTCTCCGTAAGACAATAAAAGATACGGTTGACGTAGCGTTCTACTGTGCCGTCGTACTCCCAATCTGGTTCGTAGAAGGGCGAGAGTAGGATGTCGATCTCACCTTGGGCATTGTAAGCAAAGCCATGATCAACTTCGGGATCCGCCATGCATCATTGTCGGGAGATGGAGCACCAATGGAGAGAAGAGGGAAAGGAGAGGTGGAAGTGGCGGTTTGGGGAGGGGATGGGCTTGGCCGTGAACTAGAGGGAGTGGGAGGAGGTGGGCTGTGAGGGTGGATGGGTTGGGGCTCTGGTGAGGATGACTAGGGGCGGGTGGGATAGTTTGGGGGAGGGAATAATCTTGAATTTAATTTCAGGTTTCCAAATAAAGAGAGGATTAATTTCAAATTCAAAATTTTAAATTTTAAATTAGGCTAGGAGGGAAGGGGGATTAATGGTGTATTAATGGGAGAGAGAGAGAGGGTGGAGTGGCCGGCCATATAGGGAGGAGAGAGGGGCTTGGGATTTAAGTAAGTGGGGCCCATGGGTTATTAAATAAATTATAATCAAATCTGATTTTAATTTCAGATTTGATTAAATTTAAAATAACTTTTCAATTTGGTTTAATATGAGAGGGAAAAGGGTTTAGATTTCAAAATAGGTTTAAATTCCCTTAATTGTCTTTCCTAAATAGAGAAAGACTCATTAGGAAAGTAATTTAATTAAGAGGAATTTGAAATTAAAAAAAAAAAAAGGTTGGGTCAAAGGGGAGCCGGCGGCAAGGTTGGAGGCCAAGGGGCAGCAGGCTGGCCGTCGGCCGTGGGAGCTGGGTGAGTCGCCGGTGGCTGGATCGGCCAAGAGAGGCCGGCGGTGGAGCTATTGGGACCGGTGGGGAATTGGGAGGGTAGTGATGCTTCGGTTAGGTAGGGGAAGAGGCAGATATGTGTAGGGGAAAGGGAAAATCTAGAGAGCTACAAACCTCAAGTACCACCTCCACTAAAACTCACAAAGAGATCCTCAAGTACCACCTCCTCAAGAACTCACAAAGAGATTTTGGGAATTTTCACGAACTCACAAAGAGATCAACAATAGAAAATTTTATTCATCAACATTAACCGATACAATAGAGGAGGCCATAATATATAGGCCTAAGAAAAAACAAAATACAATGACGCAAATGCCCCTAGGGCTACGACTCAAGACAACTAAAAGAAAGGGTACAATAGGGAATTTCAAATAATACATAACATCAAAATAAAACTAATCAAAATAAAGGCTGTGGATCGTGGCCATCAATCTGCGCCTCCTGCGCTGATATACTCGTCGAAAATGTCTGTCGATGTCCTCATCAAGATGTGTTTGTGTCCTTTAGTTTTCTTCCTCTTTGTTGATAAACCTGTTCTTGCACCATCTTTATGTCCAATTGCATAGTTTGTTGCTTAACACTATACTATCTCTCTCTTGGAAAACTTAAACCTAATTTCACTCTCTTGGGAGTTTGGTTGGTCTTCAAGCCAATTCTAACTCTTAAGATGAATTGGGGTTCTACTCCCATACTTTGGGACTCTTGCTCTTTTATGAGGAGTCAAGGATTTACTGCCCCTCTCTTAAGGGGAAAATTATTACGTCCGGCGGCGAATTCGTACGCGCCACGTCACCCAGACCCCGGTGCATCCGGATGGGTCCGGGTGATGTGGCGAGTCCGGAGTTGCCTCCGGACGGTTCGGACGCCGGACGTAATAATTCGCCCTCTTAAGGAGAGGTGTTAAACTTCTATTTCTTTTTTTAATTTTTGAAAAATGCTATCTTTCTGCTCCAGTTCTTTTTAGGGTGGTAGGTGACATTGCTCCCACAATTAGGTTAAGAGGTCAGGTATTGACATTCTTAGAGCCAAATATTTGGCTACTATGCCTGAAGTTTATTAGCTGTATAAAAAGTTATGATGAGGAGTGATTTAGGAAATATTTGTGGCTTCCTAACTTATAAATTTATATGTTCTTTTTTGGCTTCATAGGCTTGAAATGTTTAGTTTTTCAAGAAAGATCAGAAATTGGGGCGAAATGCTTTCATGGTAATCCTTGCCTTTTGCTGTCATCTTTCTCCACTCAATTACTTCTTGGTGGCCGCTCTTCCTCTATGGACTTGAGCAAGATCTTTTCTACTCATTTTATTGAATTGTAAATTCTATCTTCTTGAGATCTTGTTCCTGAGGATGTAATTGTTGTGTAGTTTGTCTCCTGTCTCCAGCTCTTCTTTTCCTTCGATCAACTATCTCTTCGGGAGTTCCAAATGTTGACTTGCAAATTTCAACATTTGAGAGTTTTGCAATATTTGGCCATGGAGATAATTTAGGAGGTGGAGATCTTAAATAACAAGGAGTATGGCGAAGTGAGAGAATTGTAAAGAGAACGATAAAGCTTGAGATATAAGTTTTGGATTTGGCTTCCTATATTTCACTCAACAAAATAGTTACTATGGGAGTTTTGGTACTTTATCCTTGGTTGATGCTCACATCTTTCTCATTTGTGGTGAAGTTCTAGATTGTTCGAAAAACCTGTGCCATAAATTTGCATGTGGTATTTAAAAGATTACAGGGTGTCACTGCACGGCACAACCATCGAATACCATGGTCTTTAGATGCCTCTTTTTTGTATTTCTTTCACCGTCTACTCGTCCCAGATAGGTCCAGATTGACAGAAGACCATGTGTGCTTTTTCACTAGCCAAGATGGGGGCGCTAGGCAGAGATGGCTGTGCTGCTGGCTACGGGGAGAAGTGGCTATCAAATTGATATTATTGTTACAGTAGAAGTGCATGTCATGCTTCTTCCCCATAGGTTTCTGGCAGCGAGGCCATACATAAAAAGCTGAGAGGTCTTCAGTCATTCCTCTAATTTGAATGTAGGGACTGCGTAAGGATTTTCTTTTGATTTGAATGCATTAAATAGTTTGTTTTCCTAGGATTAGGGTATCTTGAATTTGGCTGAAATTTGAGATCTTCTAGATTTAGGTTTTCTTTGGGCTCTAGAGATTTGGGAGAGATCGATCCTCCTCTCGAATTGAGGATCAACTTATCTTGCTATTTTCTATTTCTATTTCATCAAATAATACAAATTTTCTACTGTTTTTTTGGTTTTGTGTGGATTCTTGTGGAGGATTTTCGCTGTTTTCCAAAGATTGATAGGAAATACTTGAGATCTACAAGTATTTCCTATCATCGTCCTCTTTCACTTTTTGTCTCGTGTTTCTTTTATCTCAAGCATAGCCAGACTCCTCTCGCTTCCTCAAGATGTCTTGCTAAATCAACCTCCATCTTGTTATATAATTGATTACATAGAAGCCTTTTTTGATATTTAGCTTAACCACACTACTACCAATAACAAATCAAAGACTAAAAACTTGTAAATTTTGTGCTATCAATTTCCAAACTCCAAATTTATTTCTATCCTACTCAAAATAACCTTCCATCTAAACTGTCAATACGGAATAATGCCAGCAAGCCGTGCTAATAATATTTAGAGTTATCTTATGTATCTTGACACTAATTTATACCTCAATGTTTGTGTCATCAGTGATAACGAATACTTTACAATGACGGTTAAAATTTTGAGCCTTCAACTTGAGAATCAATAAACTGGTACGGCTTGAAATAGATCTCTGTGTTGACTGTTGTTCCATACTGTTCATGAAGGATTTGTGATTAGCAGGGACATCTTTTGCATTCCAAACAAATTATTGGTTTATTAGTACTATAGGATTCTATAATATGAACCATATGATGCTGATATTTGGTTTGTTTGGTTCCCTGGTTTCTTGAAGTCAGCTCAGCTTCTTTTGTAAGATATGCTATTTGTTTGGCTCGCTTTCATCTAGACGTTGCAGCAATTGAGATGCTGGACTGAAGATGGTTATAATTTGGATAAAGTAATGAGAGGCCATCATATTTGAAAAGGTTTTGTAGATTTTGAGGCAATCTCGGTAACGTCCCAAGATTTAAATTTGAAAGAATTATCTGTTTTATCTTTTAATTAATTTCTTAGAGCCACTAGGTATTCATTACTACAAAAAAAATAAATCTAGCAAAAACAACTATAAATCATATACATAAAAATATTTATCTATTCATTCTTTCAAAAATTCGATTTACAACAGTCAGGAGTTTCAATAATATCAATATATTTTTTAAAGTTCTTAATTACAAAAGAGTAAACTAAAATACAAAAATAAAATAAAACTTGAAAGCACATATCAACTTTTCTCTAGAGGGTTATGACTTCTATCCAGATCTGAAATAAATGAAAATCACATAATGAACTTATAAAGTCTAG
The DNA here is from genome assembly GCF_001605985.2 of Dendrobium catenatum. Taxonomy (NCBI): domain Eukaryota; kingdom Viridiplantae; phylum Streptophyta; class Magnoliopsida; order Asparagales; family Orchidaceae; genus Dendrobium; species Dendrobium catenatum. The sequence goes on from NW_021318785.1 coordinate 3,047,505, forward strand.
CAAATTACCAAAATCTATCATTACATTAATTGTAATACATAAAAATTAGTATGCATGCTTTAGTTCTAATCAATATAATAAATTAACTAATATTATGAATTGTAAATAATCTATGCAATCAATATCAATCACAAGTAGAAATTAATATGATCAATAAAACAAGAGTATCTCATTAAGCAGAAGAAGTCTATTAATTGATAAGAAAATTGATAAAAGTCTATAAATCAATAACACGAGTCGTACGATAAAACTACATCAATTATCAATTAGTTATATTCATGTTGATAGTTCTACTATATGCTTATATCAATTATTATGTCATATATAACTATCTGTCAGTATGTTATATCAGTATGCTATATCAATATATTTATCAATGCATTATATACTCGCACATCTATCAATATCTATCATTATATATGTCATATACTCTGTTATGCTACACCTGCCATAAAAAAATCTGTCCTATATGTCTTATTATGTAAATACAAACATGGATATAATTATGAGTAATAAGACATGACATTCAGCTTCAAAGTGGAGTTTTCATCTTTTCATTTATCATATCAATCCATCATTATCTTTAAATTACACCTATCAACTGTTTTTATTAATCTTTTACTTCAGCAAGTGATTTTTAATAAATCAACGAAGAGTTGTTACTCTCTATTATTCAGCGTAAACAATCAATTAGATAGATATAGGCTAACATCTAAGATTACACCATAAACTTTTATTCCAAGAAAAATCTGTCGGTCTATCCTCTTGTATAAAGTATTATCATTTTAATAGCCAATAATAATAATTATAGTTTTCACAGTTTTGTCTTCCTTATTTATATGTATGCCACATTTATAACATATTAATTATTCATTTTTTCTATTCAATTCAATATTATGTATGAAATGTAATAATCTATAAAATGCTGAGAAATTAATTTATACACTATTAATTAACTTCAAAAAATTATAACTATTTATTTATCTGGTAAAATTCAATAACATTATAGTCATAATACCCATAAAATCATATCTATCATATATGAGAAATTACATGATAAAAGTTTGATAAATAAAGAGAAATTACATTTTTATTCATTTTATGAAGAATAAAATCCGAGAAATCAAAATCATTGAAATAAAAAATATGATTCGAGTTTTCTATCACGATCAGATGAAATTTCGTAACACGTTTGCTGGATAAAAATGTTCCGAGCAATTCCCTCTCTCTTCTCTCTCCTCTCCTCTTCCTCTCCTCGGCAAGGGTTGTAATAATGGGGAAATGGCTGGAGATAATGGGGTTAATGAAATGGATTAAGATATTTAATATTTTAAAAATCACTAGTTTGACCTAGCATCGCGATGCTCGCTTTCCCAACTCCATAGCGGAACTGCCCCGGCGCCGCAATGCTCACTTAAGTCCATTTTTTGTCCAAAAATCCGAGAGCTCAATGTCAGGGTGCTGCCAACCCTAGCCTCGTAGAGAATTTTTTGAACATGAAATTTGGCTATTACAACCTAAGTACTTTGGAGTGGTAAATTGTTGTAAATTGAAAAGCTTTCTTTAGCATTTGGTTTTGTTAACGTTCGGTTAAACAATGGACCAGCCTATTTGGAATTGCAGTGGCTTGAACAAGCCATTAGTTATAAGTCAGATTCTATAAAAGCTAGCTTTTGACTGTTGTACCTGCAGCCATGTTCACTTGATCCTGGTGCATCAAGCCAATAATGAGTTAATTTGATTGAATCATACACAAGTTGCCGAACCAGGGTGGTCTAATTGACTTGGTCTGGCTTAAACTCTTTAGTCATTATAAAAGGATTTTGATAGAATCATCAAGTGGAAAGTCAGGGGATACTCGAGAGCTCTTTGTACCTGTTAAATATGAGATAGGGGTCAAATAAAGGCTTTTTTTGAGATAATTTTTGTATTGTTTTTTAAAACGGCTTTTTAGTTCAAAATTTTCAAATTCAAGAATTTTTTGTACTAAAAAGCTGTTTTAAAAAGTAAGAAGAAAGCCGTCCCAAATGAAACCAAAATCTCTAACAATTTGTCACTCACTTTAGAGCGAGATGTTGGAGGTTCAGGATTTAGAATTTGGTATTGCACTGATAACACTCGTGGCCTTTGTGAAGGATCTTTTAAATTTGTTCAATGGTTTTAGGTACCTAAGATATTGGCCAAGTTGCTTGAGTTGGCCAATAGTTATATCAACATAGAGAGTACAATCGATTTACCCCATTATTGAGGTTCTCTACTTGATATTCAAGTAGCTCTAATGTCATCCTCAAAACATGGGACATAAGTTGTGTTACTATGGAGATATAAAGTTACTTAGGAAGCTACATCATAAACAATTATCACCTTCATAAACATGGATGACAACAATGTCTTAGGACTCCTCGTCAAGGGAAATGGCGTTATATATTGATACAAATATCATCCATGTTTACTCCTCTACGAGCATCATAAGCGAAAGTTAGTGACACTATTAGTCAAATTACTTAGAACAACTAGTGCTAAGTTCGAGTTCCCATGATTTGAGTAAATATTATATATTTCATAAAGATCACATTACACACGGTATGCCGCCAACTCAATAATACTCTCAAATAACTTATTCAAGTAGGGAACTTAGGCTTCGTTTGGGACCGCTTTCTTACTGCTTCTGAAAGCAGCTTTCAAGTACTAAAATTTTAATTTTTGTTCTAAAAAGCTACTTTAAGAAGCGGTAATAAAGCTATCCCAAACGAAGCCTTAGACTTCGTTTGGGACGGCTTTCTTCCTGCTTTTTAAAGCGGTTTTCTAGTATAAAAATAAAACCGCTTTAAGAAGCAGGAAGAAAGTTGTCCCAAATGAAGACTTAAAGAGTTCAACATAGTTGATTACTTATGACCCATATATGGCGTCGATCAATGAGAACTAGAACATGTATCTTCTAGCTCAAGCGGCATATCCTAGACTAACTTAGGATGATTCTCGGTGGAGCTGGATTTGTGGTGTCTTGGTAGTCTGGTATGGAACAACTTGAGAGAGGTCTTTGCTTCCTCTAAGTCATCTTCTCTTGAGGTCTCCATCACCTTTTCTAATGTAGATCGATCAAAAAAGGGGAAACCTTGTAATGATGCAGTCATCGGTGCATTTATGATTGATCGAGCACGAATCTCGAGGAAAAATCAAGTTGGAAACTTCAAAAATTAAATCTGGGATCATCTGAACTCCAATTTCAGCAAACTTACATCCAAACTGAGCATCTCGGAAATACGAACCCAACGACACCTAATTCAACTCAATCCGAGCCCAAATGAGTCCAAATCAAGGACCCGAAGCACTGTTGGAAGGTTCGAACCACAATTTGGATAATCAAATAGTTTCCAAACGTGACATGCTTATAATCGAATCGAGCGGCTCGACGAGATGAATCCAACGAGCCCAAGATCACTGAATTCTGATATCATTAAGACCTTCAAATGTCTGACAAATGGTCCATGATCAAGGGATTCAATATCGGCCGTCCATCCCAACCACTCCACATTTGTCCATGATCTCTCAGCTATTTATGGGCCATGCTACTCCAAAAATCTATAAATAGACCCCTCATTCTTCATTGAGGGGGGCTGAAGAAGGAGAAGAGAAGAGAGAAGGATAGGAGAGAAGAACTCCTCGACCACCGCCGCAGGAATTCTGTTCGAGTGACGCCGAAATTCCGCCCGACTTCCAGTAGGCGTCGGAATTTTGTCCAGGTGACTCCGGAATTCCTCCCGACTTTCAAGTAACTCCGGAATTCTGTCCAAGTGACACTGAAATTCTGCCCGACTTCCACGAGACGCCGGAATTCCGCCCGACTTCCAAGTGACACCGGAATTCCGCCCGACCTCCAAATGATGTCGGAATTCTGTCGGACCTCCAAGTGACGCCGGAGTTTCACCCGAACTCCAAGTAACGCTGGAGTTCTGCCTGAATACTATATAACGCCGGAATTCTCCTCGGCCGCCAATTGGCTTCGGACTTCTACCCGACGCCAGACCTCCGCTCGTCGCCAAGTTTCTACCTGACGCTAGACTTCTGCTTGTTGTTGGACTTTTGTCGGACATCTATCTAATGTTGGATTTATGTTCATTGCTGGATGTCTACCTGACGCCATCCTTCTAACCTTCATCGTCATATTACAGTCTTTCTGACCTCCGTCGCCAGCCGACTACGGTCCCTCTGATTTACGTCGCTCACTGAATACAGTCTCCCCGACCTCCGTCGCCCGCCGACTATGGTCCTTCCGACTTATATCGCCCATCGACTAAAGTCCTTATAACCAAACGAACATGTCAACAGTGATTCTTTGTATTCCTACAATGTAATGTACTTCAAGCTAAGGCTTTCTTCCAAAGAAGAACCTCATTTGTAATCAACTGCTATACTAATGGATTCATTCAAACTGGGCTAGGCCCGTGGTTTTTCCCCTTTTCAAGGGCTTTCCACATAAAAATATTGGTGTCTCATAAATGCTAGACCCTCTCTCTTTATTTTATTGCGTGCTGGATTTTCGTACAACGCTAAGACTTTAAACTTTATACTTCTCTACCGCCGCGAATACTCCAGGACGCAACAATGATCTCTCATACTTCCATATTGATAACATTCTAATCAATACAACGAGTTATGTGAACATGTTTACATCAAATTTCGATCAATAAAAGAATCTTGATCATAATACATAGTTGCCTACTATCGGAACTCTTATATTACTTTTCTGTTAAGTGATAAGACCCCAAGGCAAAATTGCATTGACAATCACCTGGGAGGAAGATGACTTCAAATACATTGCAGTGTCTGACTTCGTTATGGTTGACGAGCTAACTTTACATAATATCCTCTTTGTTGTGCCATTATTGAATGCTTTCAGAGCTAGCTTTGTCAATTTACAATCTGTGAGGTTTCTAGTGTAAACTTTTGCAATCACCATTCAAGGAGATTTGTTCAGCTATGAAAGCGGTGGGATTAAGCAGTTTTCTAGTTTAAAATTTTATAGTTCAAGAAATTTTTATACTAAAAAGATGCTTTAAAAAGCAGTAAGAAAATCATCCCAAACGAACACGTAATGTAATTAATTAAAAGATAAGTTCTAGCTATGATGGAGGACATAATTGTGATGGACATAAGTGGCCATTTTGAAACAAAGATTATGATGTATGGCCACCCCTTCATCATGAAAGCTTATGTGGAATTCATATCACATAAAAAATTAATAATGTTGTTAGTTTGATTATAGTTAATATAGTGTTAGTCGATTATATGATGTTGTTGTCAACATCATTTTCCTAACCCTTACGCCGCTCTGGCGATTTAGGGTTTCCCCGATCTCCTCATTTGCGCCGGCCACTCCCTCCTCCTTTCGAGTGATTTCAGTGTGCTTTTTAGCTAGATCTGTGCTGCTGGTTGTTCCTTGTGACTTTGGCCCTGTTTGGGGCTTCGAAAATGACGGGGGTTTCTGCATCAACTCCTTGGGGTAACGTCGACTCCAAGCCGCAAAATCCTAACATGGGATTCTTTAATTTGGATCAGGATGCTCCTTCTCCGAACAAATCACGCTCATTCAAAGAGGTTCTTTCGGGATCTTCTTCTGGTGATATTCTTCTCTCTCTTACTAAGTCTACTTACAATGGAGTTCCGGCTGTTTCGATCTCCGATGAAGAAGTTTTTAAAACTTTCGGGTTTTTACTCTGTTGGGTTGTTAGATTCGAAGCATGTTGCCATTCAATTGTCTAATGACTTGGATTACAGTCGTGTTTTTGCTCGTAGATCTTACTTCATTCATAACTGTCAAATGCGTATATTAAAATGGACCCCTTTTTTTGATGTAAAGGAATAATCGCCTATTGTGCCAATTTGGTTATCTTTTCCTAATCTTAGGCTGCACTTTTTTAATACTAAAGTGCTTTTTGCTCTTGGATCTATTTTTGGGCGTCCATTACAAACGGATCAAGCTACGGCTTCAAAAACCAGGCCCTCTATTGCGAGGGTTCTTGTTGAAGTTGACATTACTAAGAAATATGCGAAAGAAGTGTGGGTTGGCTCTAAAACTTACGGTTATTTACAGAAAGTGGATTTTGAAAAGGTTCCGGAATTTTGTACGCATTGTAAATCTCATGGGCATGCTGTTGTGGAGTGTTTTAAATTACATCCGGAACTAAAGAAACCTACCAACAACTCCATTGAGACGGGTAACATCAAGGATACTGTAATCATTAAAAAAGACTCTACAGCCCAAGTTGCGTTGGATGTCATCCCATCCAATGTTGAGATGGTTGGTAGTTTTCCCATTAATGATGTGGAGGAGGTCAACGAAAATTTGTGTTGTTCTAATAAATTAGAAAAAGTAGCTGAGCTTGAGAATGATTTGAATTCTATATCTGATAAAGAGGGTATAAATGAACCCGATGAGGATGAATTGATTTCGAATCCTGATAAAGAGGGTAGAAATGCTGTTTTGTTGAATGGGAATGATAAAAGCCCTGAAATTTTTATTTCTGTGGAATCTTTGTTTCAAAAAGATAATATCATTGTGGATTCTATTAATATACTTAATCATGATAAAGAGATGCAAGGGGGGGAGGAATGTGAAGAAGGGGAGTTTATTCCGAGAACTAAATCTGCTATTGATTTGCATGATAAAAATGTTTTGGGAAAGGATGAAGGTCAATCAAGTAAAGCTGGATCGGCTTGTGGTGAAATTCTTACTAAAAATAAGAAGGATGAAGCTTCTCCTCAAATGCATAAGAAAAAAAAAGAAACAGGGTAAGAATCAAATACCTGAAACACCTAGATCTACTAGGGCTCAAACTAATCCCAAAATTTCTAATGTTTAAAGCCCTAATTTGGAATGTGCGTGGCATTGGGGGAAAGGATTCTATCACTCGTGTTAAAAATTTATGTCGTGTTCACAAAATTCAGATTTTAGTTCTTCTTGAATCTTTTGTTTATGCTGATAAACTTCTTTCTGTTACTTCTCGTTTGGGTTTTAACCTTAGTTTTACTAATAGAACTAATAAAATTTGGATTATGTGGAAAAAGGTTTTAGATATTACAGTTATTTCTGATTTTGATCAAGTAGTTCATACCCAAATTTCTTATGATAAGTTTATCTTTAATGCTTCTTTTGTTTATGCCTTACGTACCAGAGCTGGTAGAATTCCTCTTTGGGAATGTTTAGCCGATTTTGCTCATAATGTTAGTGGGCCGTGGTGCGTGGGAGGTGATTTTAATATTATCTCTAACGCTAATGAGAGGATCGGTGGTAACCCTCCTAACATTAAAGCTATGGATGATTTTAATCAAATGATAACTAATTGCAATTTAATTGATATCGGTTTCTCTGGTTGTGCTTTTACTTGGTATAGATCTTCTATGTGGCAAAGGCTTGATAGGTTGCTTTTCAATAATGATTGGGTGAATCATCCTCATATGACTCATGTTCAACATTTAAGTAGGACTTTATCTGATCATGCTCCTCTTCTTATGCATATTTCTGAAAATATTACTAAGCCTTCTTTTTTGTTTGAATCCATCTAATTCTTTTTGTGCATTCAGTAAAGACAGATTAATTCGAATGTCACATCTTTATCCATGTGATTTTACTCCTGTTGAATTGGAAATTCTAGACAATCAGTTGGAAACTTATATCATGGATATGCAGTCAGATCCACATTTCTCATTGTTAAAAGATCTTGGACATCTTGCTGAGACAATGATACAGAACAAGAAAGATGTTTTATATCCTCTTGTTTTCAGGCTATTAAAACTAGCTTTAGTTTTGCCGGTTGCAACAGCAGGAGTAGAAAGAGTATTTTCTGCAATGGCTATCATTAAAACTCGACTGCGAAATAGGATTGGAGATCAGTGGATGAATGATACTTTACTCGCATATATTGAGAAGGAAATATTGGATTGTATTGAAAATGATGTAATTGTCAATCTTTTTCAAAATATGAAGAGCAGACGCTATAAATTGTAAGTATTTTGCATCTTATATTTAGTATTCGATCTTTTTAAAAAAATTTTTAAAACTGCCTATGTCGGTCCCAAGCCCGGATGCAAAAAAGTTGAGGGAAAATTTTTTTAAAAAATTTGTGCCCCCTCTAAAAAATTTTTCTTGCTCCGCCACTGCTAGGCCCCGTGGTTTTTCCCCTTTTTAAGGGCTTTCCACGTAAAATTATTGGTGTATCATAAATGCTAGACCCTCTCTCTTTATTTTATTGCGTGCTGGATTTTCGTACAACGCTAAGACATTAAACTTTATACTTCTCTACCGCCGCGAATACTCCAGGATGCAACAATGATCTCTCCTACTTCCATATTGATAAGTTTCTAATCAATACAACGAGTGATGTGAACATCTTTACATCAAATTTCGATCAAAAGAATCTTGATCATAATCATGGGCGGATCCCAATAGTAGTGAGGGGGCAAATGCCCACCCTCAAATTTTTTTTTTTTATAATTTTAGAGGGTATTTTTTTGAATATTTTAAGTATTTTGGGTATTTTGCCCTCTCTTAAAAGATTTTTTTGCCATAATTTTATTAATCCTAATCATTTTTGTCCATCCCCTACTAAATTTTTTTTTTGCCCACCCTAAAAAAAGATGCTGGATCCGCCCCTGATCATAATACATATAGTTGCCTACTATCGGAACTCTTATATTACTTTTCTGTTAAGTGATAAGAACCCGTAGGCAAAATTGCATTGACAATCACCTGGGAGGAAGATGACTTCAAATACATTGCAGTGTCTGACTTCGTTATGGTTGACTAGCTAACTTTACATAATATCCTCTTTGTTGTGCCATTATTGAATGCTTTCAGAGCTAGCTCTGTCAATTTACAATCTGCGAGGTTTCTAGTGTAAGCTTTTGCAATCACCATTCAAGGAGATTTGTTCAGCTATGAAGGCGGTGGGATTAAAAAGTTTTCTAGTTTAAAAATTTCTAGTTCAAAAAATTTTTATACTAAAAAGATGCATTAAAAAACAGTAAGAAAGTCATCCCAAATGAAACCGTAATGTAATTAAAAGATAAGTTTTAGCTATGATGGAGGACATAATTGTGATGGACATAAGTGACCATTTTGAAACAGATTATGATGTATGGCCACCCCTTCATCATGAAAGTTTATGTGGAATTCATATCACATAAAAAATTATTAGTGTTGTTAGTTTGATTATAGTTAATATAGTGTTAGTCGATTATATGATGTGTTTTCAAACTTCAATTATTGTTATTATATTTTGTTAGTACTAATATATTAAGTTGCCATAGCATATAAAGTTTTAAGGGTATATTTGAAGTCCCTTAATAACCATTGAATGATCATTTCATGAAACAAGTAAGTTGGTATTGGAAAAATCCTAATGGTTAAGCATTATAGCCCCACTTATTTATTATTCTTTTAGAAGAACAAAGCAATTTATTCTCATACTTTTTCTCTTATATTAAAAAATTCTAATTATTTGAAATAAATTTCTAGGCATCATAATTATTGACAGCTGTTTTTTAATAATTTACCTAATTAAAGCTTCATTTGGAATATTTTTTTTACTGCTTTTTAAAATAATTTTTTTAGTACAAAATTTTTTTGAAAGCAGCCAAAAAATAATGGTCAAAAGTTTTCCAAATAAAATCTAATTCATTATAAAAATTTATAAATTTTAACTACTAGCTTTTTTTATTAGATAAATCAAAGTCAACGATGTTGAATTTATTTCCAATCCTCTCCAATTAAATTCTAACAAAGAAAAAAAAAAGAAGAAGAAAAGTTTCAATCATTTAGATAGAAAATTAATTCCCTCTTCTTACTTATTTACATATATGTTTCACAATTGTTGGCTCTTATGCAACAAAAAAGTTTATACAGCCTGCAAGACATAAATTTTCTTTTTCTTTAAACACAAGTTAGTTGAATAAAAACATTATTTGAATAATAATAAAACCAGATCAAGTCTAAACTGATATGCAATAATAGATTTGATATAGCCAACAAGACATTATTTTTCTTTTTCTTTAAATACAAGTTAGTTGATGGAAACCTCATAAGTATAAGCTAATAATCAAGCTAGGGCTTGTTATATAAGCCTTATTTTTTGTAGTGAGCATATAAAAATTTTCAAATTTATATTTCATTTGGAACGGCTTTCTTACTGCTTCTTAAAGCAGTTTTTTTATACAAAAATTAAAATTTTGTACTAGAAAATTGCTTTAAAAAGCAATAAAAAAAGCTGTCCCAAATGTCTTATCAACAATTAATTCATCTTGTCATTAATTGTTAATAAAAAAAAACAATTAATTCATCTTGTCATATAAGACTTAGGCTTAATTTTGTTTGAGATGGCTTTTTTATTGTTTCTTAAAATAGCTTTTAAGTACAAAAATAAAAAATTTTGTTCTAAAAAGTTGCTTTAAGAAGTCATAAAAAAGCCATTTGGGTGTCCGTTTGGAACGGTTGCAACTTTCTGTAATGATGATTATATATAAAACTTTTGCAGAGAAAATTACTTTTTAAAATATGGTGTAGAAATAACACAAAATTTTTTCATAAGCAGTGAAAAATAATGATCAAATAGAAATTATGAATATGATATAAAAAAATAAAATTATCCCAAATATAATCTTAATGCGTTAAGTCCAACTAAAAATTGAAAGAGTGAGGGCATCTCCAACCGAAAACTTCATTTTTCACGGCAAAGTAACGCAAAACTCCAAAATGGCGCGGTGATGCTCCAATCGAACGCCATTTTAGGTGTTTTTGAGAAGGTAACGATCGCTCTCCCTTTCGCGCGTTTTTCCGGTTGAGAGAAAAAATGGCGTGAGTGAACAGTGCGACGCCAATATTGGAGTCGCACTGTTCACCTGCGATTAAATTGTGAAATTTTCGCGTTCGGTTGGAGCGACGGAACGACTCCATACACTCGTTTAGCGTTCGGTTGGAGATGACCTGAGAGAAGATAAACGCCATAATAATAAGCCCACATGGATATAATATATGGGTGACCCACCATTATCTTGAGTAATAAGCAATTTCTCTGAATTTTATGTTACTTCATATACTCATGCATGCTTGATTCTAGAAGCTTACGTACATATTTGAAAATGAAGGAAAAAAAAGTACACCGTTGAGCTCAACGGACAGTACGTCCTTCGCTACTTCTCCAACTTGTAGCCATGCATGTATGAATTGCATGATCATATATTAATAAATTATTTATAATAAAAGTTAATAAATTTATTATATTTTTTTAAAATTTTAATAATATTATTATAAATATAAGCACTTTAATCACACCCCTACAAATAAAGAGATTTACACATGTGCCCCTGCTAGAGCCCACCGTTTTCTCAAGAACAGATCCCAAATCCAAAGAAAGATGTGTTGTTTTCTTATTTTGGTGTTATATATAATATGATCTGTTCAATATAGAGGAAGCTACAGCACAGATTTAGGTTACCTAAACTTGTGGCTAAGCTCTTAAAGATAGAATATTTATCATTGCTGATAGATCCATTTCTAAAAGAGACGCAATTTACTTTTAATGAATGCGACTGTGTACCAAATGGCTATTCTTTGAACAATTAATGAAAGCTTGTGACACCGATCTCTTCTGATTTCCCTGTAAAGTTTTTGCTGAAATTGCAAGGAAATTGTGGCATGTTAGATCAGTCGTCGCAGTTGTGATTGATCTTAAGATGTCGCAAAAAACGCATCAGAAATAATTGTTTTTTGTGCAAAAGATTTATGATGTAATATAATAATTAACTCTTGTAATGATAGGATGATATGCATTTTACTCATTTCTCAGCTCTTAATTCATACTAAACCCCACCCCCCAACCTTGCCATGCTCTCTCTCTCTCTCTCTCTCTCTCTCTTGGTCATCTCTTCTCTTTCACCTCTCTTCTTTAATGTAATGAAGGGTAATGTGGAAACCTGATTCTTGAGGTTTCAGAGAGCTTCTTGACGGAAAGGGAAAGAACACAGAGAGAGACGGAAGAATGGAAATGTATTTTCTATTATGTGTTTAATGAGTACAGTATCAGACCTATATATAGAGCTGAATAGGCTGTCCGCCTATAAGCAAATTACAATCCAGCCATTATGAAAAGAATACAATATTATTTGTATATATATCCCTAACATCCCCCTTCAAACTAATGGGTCTTGTGTGACACTTAGTTTGTCTCTAAGAGTATGAAAACGAGGTGTTGAAAGCGGTTTAGTTAGGATATCTGCAACTTGATCTACCGTGCTGATCGGAAACAAACGAATGTTGTTGCTTGTGATTTGTTCCCGTAGAAATCTTTGATCAATCTCGATGTGTTTAGTACGTGCGTGAAACACCGGGTTGTTGGCGAGAGCAATTGCAGAAGTGTTGTCACAGAATAGATCGGTCGGTTGCTCGGGCGGAATTCCAAAATCAGCGAGTACTCTTTTAAGCCAAAGAATGTCTGCCGTTAAGGCAGCCAGTGAGCGATATTCAGATTCGGTCGAAGATCGAGCTACCGTGTGCTGCTTCTTTACTGTCCAAGAAATAAGGTTGTTGCCTAAGAACGAACAGTAGCCAGATGTAGATTTTCTGGAGATAGGATCGCCCGCCCAGTCCGCGTCTGAAAAGGAATGTAGAACGAGATTAGTCTTGGTAATAGGTAACCCATAGTTAACCGTACCTTTGAGATATCGTAGAAGTCGCTTTAGGAGGTAGGCGTGTTGCGGAAGCGGATCATGCATGTGTTGGGAGAGCAGGTTAACGCTGAATGCAATGTCTGGACGAGTGAGCGTTAAGTATTGTAAAGCTCCAGTGAGTCTTCTGTAGGTTGCCGGATCGTTGAGCTCATTGTTATCGGAGGTGACCAGCGGTAATTTGGTAGCCGTGGGATTTGATAAAGGATTGCAAAGCAGCATATTGGCTTGTTTTAGAATAGATACAGTATATGGAGCTTGAGATAGAAAATACCGTGATGGTTCCTTTTTAATTTGAATACCGAGAAACGCATGTGCTTCGCCCAAGTGTTTCATCATGAATTTATTGCTTAACTTTGCCAGAAGCTGTGTGATGGCGTTTTGATTGTTACCTGTGATTAGGATGTCGTCTACGTAGACAAGAAGGAATATGTGAATGCTATCTTGTCTAAATAGAAGGAGCGATTGATCTGATTTACTGTGTTCAAACCCGATGGACAGGAGGTACTTGGTGAAAGTGGTATACCACTGTCTTGGGGCTTGACGAAGACCGTAAAGAGCTTTGTGTAACCGACAAACGTGGTTGGGGTGAGTGGAGTCCTCGAATCCCTTCGGCTGAGTCATAAAGATTGTTTCTTGGAGGTCGCCATGCAGAAAAGCGTTCGCCACGTCGAGTTGTTGGACTGACCACGAATGATACAAAGCTACGCTCAGGAGAATTCGAATGGTGGGCAATTTGGCTACTGGACTGAATGTCTCGTTATAGTCAATGCCTTGTTCCTGATGATTTCCAAGAGCCACGAGTCGTGCTTTGTGTCTCGCAATAGATCCGTCCGAGTGATACTTTGTACGAAATGTCCATTTGCACCCAATTGTAGGTGCGTTGATTGGTGGTTCAACCAACGTCCAGGTGCCTTGTTTCTGCAGGGCTAGGAACTCAGATGCCATAGCTTGGCGCCAATGTGGATGCTTAACTGCAGCTGTGTAGGAAGTAGGGTCCTGTTCCTGCTGTGACAAGGTGTTTATATGAAGTAAGTTTAGGCGTACCCGTGGTTTAAGGGATCCAGTCTTCTGCCTCGTGATCATGGGATGGCTTGATAATTGAGGTGAGATGGAAGGTACACTGTTGTTAGCTGGAACCGTGGGTACATCCTCAGGTGAGACGGTAGAGAGTTCGGTGTGCTCCTGTTCGACCAAATTCCTGGTATCAGTGTTAGTTGTCGTGTTCTCGGAAGTTGGTATGGAAGTGGAGCCAATAGTTGAGGTTGGTATGAGTAACGAGGGTTGATTGAAATCATTAATCGGAGCCTTACTAGACGATGTGTTTCCTGCAGAAAATGGAAAAATGTGTTCATCGAACGTAACGTGTCGCGACATGAAAAGTTTGTTGGAGGAACTGTCCAAACACTTATAGCCTTTATAGGTTTCGGAGTAGCCGAGAAACACGCATGAACGAGCGCGAGGTTGAAGTTTATGCCGGAGGTTGGGAGGAATGAGCGGGTAGCATGCGCAGCCGAATGTGCGCATATTTTGATACTCCGGTTTACGACGATAAACAAGTTCGAAAGGGGACTTGTTTTTGGTAGTAGACGATGGCATTCTGTTTATGAGATAGACTGCTGTGAGGATGGCGTCGGGCCAGTACTTGGGAGGAACGGATGCGGTGAATAGAAGGGAGCGAGTCGTCTCAAGGATATGCCGGTGCTTCCGCTCGGCCAACCCATTTTGTTCAGGTGTGTATGGGCACGAGATTTGATGAGTTATGCCGTTGGCGGTTAGAAACTGAGTAAAGCCATGATTCGTGTATTCCGTTCCACCATCAGAGCGAAGGCATTTGATTTGATACGACGTAAGTTTTTCAACATAATTTTTAAAGTTAGTGAAAATAGATGTTACTTCATTTTTATGTTTCATAGGGTAGAGCCATGTAAACCGTGTGCAATCATCAATAAAGAGAACATAAAACCTGTATCCTTGAAGGGATTCAACTGGGGCGGGACCCCAGACGTCGGAGTGGACAACCTCGAGCGGTATGTGTCTCCGATTTTCAGATGATTCGAAGGGCAATTTATGCCCCTTAGCCAGAATGCAAGAACTACAGGAGAATTTATTAAAATCTATATTGAGACAGGGATTACATTTAGAAACAAGATTAAGAATCTTAAAATGTGGATGTCCTAAGCGATTATGCCAAGGCATCATCGGCTTCTTAATGGCCGTAAGTGCAGATGTAGTAGTCTTCGCGGGATGCAGCTGGATCGGATAGAGTCCGTCATGGCATGGTCCGCGGAGTAGTGTTTGCTGCGTCTGAATATCCTTAAAAACAAATCCGTTAGGCTCAAAAACAATACAAATATTGTTGTCCCTAGTTAATTTTGAGATAGAGAGCAGGTTATACTTAAGTTCTGGAATATGCAAAATCTTTGCAAGATTGAGCTTACGGTGAGTGGTATTCAACAAACCTGACCCTGAGTGAGCTATTGACATAGAGCGCCCATCTCCTAGCGTTACACTGTCTGAGCCGTTATATGGATCGTTAACTGACAGATTATCCAGTGAATTTGTGAGATGAGAAGATGCGCCGGAGTCAAGAAACCAATTTGAAGTAGGTCGTTCTTGTGTGGCTGCCAGAGCGGTGTTTCTTGATCGTGGCACATAGTTCTCGTTTAGACGATGCCAGCAGTTTGCTGCGGAGTGTCCCCGCTTTTGGCAAATCTGACATGTAGTTGTAGAGTCAGTTGTTGATCTCACGGTAGTTGGGTTGTTGTTGTTGGATCGGCCACGCTGCCTGCGTCCACGACCTCGCTGCGCGTATAAGGCAATATTTGGATCTGCAGGTGGCAGATTTCGTGCAGCATCAGCCGAGATGTTTACTTCTTCGCTGAGTAGCAATGGGTAAAGATCGTCCAGGCTTATCGGGGTGATCATGGTGCGAATTGCAGTCTTGAATGCTTGATAAGATGGTGGCAGCCCGTTTAAGATATAGAGGATTATATCTTCGGTGTCTACCACCGAGCCAGCTGTTGCTATTTGATCAACCAAGGCCTTGATATCGGTAAGGTACTGGGTCATGGTAGAGGTTTTCATGGAAATATTATGAAGCTCATTCTTGAGCTGTATGACCTTGGACCGATTTGTAGATTGAAAACGATTTTCAAGAGCGGTCCAGATTTTGGAGGTGGAGTCAAGATTAATGATGTAAGGTAAGATGGATGGAGAGATGGTCGAACACAGAGCTGCGGCAAGATTCTGATCCGTTAAAACCCATTGCGTGTATTTGGGATTGGTAATTAGAGTAAGATCAGAGCGCCGTATTTGTTTTTCCGGGGGAGAAAAAATGGGTTCAAGAAATTTATCAAACCCGTTTGCGCGGAAGAGTTTGACGACCTGAGATCGCCATAGCATGTAGTTCTCTGTTGATAGTTGAACAGGAACGATATTCTTCAAATTCCCGATCACAAACTTCAGGGATGAGGAGATGGTTCTTCCTTCTTCAGCTTGATCGGCTTCTGTCGTTTCTTCGGTTTGCGAAGCGGCCGAGTTTTCCATTTCACCGATCCTCTCCTTCACGCTGGCTCTGATACCATGTGGAAACCTGATTCTTGAGGTTTCAGAGAGCTTCTTGACGGAAAGGGAAAGAATGCAGAGAGAGACGGAAGAATGGAAATGTATTTTCTATTGTGTGTTTAATGAGTACAGTATCAGACCTATATATAGAGCTGAATAGGCTGTCCGCCTATAAGCAAATTACAATCCAGCCATTATGAAAAGAATACAATATTATTTGTATATATATCCCTAACATTTATCATATAATACTCTCGTATTATAGTTTTATGTAAAAGAAAAAGCTCGATCAATGTGCAGTTCTGATCTTTAAATAATTTATTTGTAATTTTTTTTGTTTTAGCCATATGAACACACCCAGATTATGGAACTCCAGAAAAACTAAAAACATCATATAGAAATTAACAGCTAACACAAGCAGAATAACCCAGACAACAAAATATTCCATCAACCACACCAGAAAGGAGAAAAAGGAATCAACCATGTCTGACATAGGGAAGACCGATTTTATCTAAAGCAATCATACCTAGTTGCTGCCAACTTACTTTGTCTAAAACATTTTAAAGGCAAGCTAGAATAGATGAATTTCTTTTTTTCAAATTTTCTTTGAGAATTCTCATATTGATTTGCCAAGAAAAGTCATCATCTAGGATATGCCTCCCATGGATCGGGTTAGGCTTAATATTGACGGTTTTGTTAACCGGTCCACTACTGGATGTGGGGGAATCACTCGTGATAATCTGGTGACTTTATTTTTTCTTTTATGCTTCCATTGCCCAGTGTAGTTTCATTGTTGCTGAGGTTAAAGCTTTGTTGATGGGTTTGAAATATTGCTTAGATCAAAATATGCATAAAATTTAGATAGAGTCTGGTTCTAGGTTTTGTGTTAATTTAATTTTGTCTAACTATTACAACAATACTTCTCGTCATTATATAGTCGGGAATATTAAATTTTATCTTAATCAGTTTGATTATGTTTTTACTCATATATTGAGAGAAGAGATCGAATAGTTATGTTGTCTGGCTGGCCAACCAAAAAGGGTCCTGCTATATCCAATATTGAATTGTATCAAAACTGTAATGAGCTTTATTTTTTGAGAGGTTTGACGAGAATGGATAAGGTGGGATTACCTTTTTTCCGATTCCACCTTTTTTCCGATTTTAATAACTTGTTCTCTTGTTCATCTTATCTTGTGGTCTCTCTGCATCTATTTTTCATTCTTCTTGCTGTTGTTATTCTGCTACTCTCCTTATTTGGTTGTCTGTTTTCTGGGACTATAATGCCTAACAATTGTTGATATGTAGTTTAGTCTATTTCTTGGGTTGCTGGTTGATCGTTTGACTTTTTGTTTTCATCAGTAGGGTTATCCCTTATGTTTAACTCTATTCTTCTGCTCCTTTTGATTGTGTCTTTTCTATTTGCTTGCTTTGATTTCTTATGTTGCTATATTATCTTTTTTTTGTTGCTGATTGGTTGCCTTGGTTTTTAGTTTTTGCTTTTTTTCTACCTTTCATTTTAGGTTCCTTGGGGCATCGACGTTAGATATTTTTTCATTGTCTTGACCTTACATATTTTATGGCTGATTTCTTCACGTTCCTTCATATATTTAGACATGATTTTTTGTTTGCTCTTATTGAATATCTTAGCTTTAGGCTTCTTATTTTTGGTTTTTACTTCTTATCTACCATCTTTAATCTTTCTCTTTTTTCATTTTTCTTCGATTATAATTAGATATGTATCTTTGACTGTTGGGTTCTTTTTTATCTTTTTTATTGTAGCTCTTTAAGCATTGGCGAGATCGATCCCGTTAAGGACTTGTAACTTATTTTTGAATATTAATTAAAATGTAGGCCCACTCTCGAGTTTTATAAAAAAAAAGAGGCAAAAATGTAATGAAGATATTTGATTTGAGTGTTATGTAACAAAGGGCAAAAATGCACTTATCAAATGAGCTGATAATATTAGTATACGAAGATTAAATTGGGTATTCCTATATATGCTGAGGATTTGGTTAGAAGTGAAAGGGTTGTCAGATGGCTTAAACCTTTGTCTCCTTCTTTGAAACTTAATATTGATGGTTCTGTTGGTATCTCTTTTGTGGGTTTTGGGGGTATTATTCGTGACAGGTTTGGTCAAGTTATTGTGGCTTATGCGGGCCCTTTATCTCCGTGTAAGGTCATTTTTGCTGAAATGATGGGCTTACTTAAAGGGCTTTATATTTGTAACAATAGAGGTTTTGTTAACATTGAGATTGAGGTGGATGCATTACTCTTAATTCAAATTATTAAAAATGAGGATGTTTTTTATCCTCAGTTCTTTTATATAATTAGGTGAGTTCATATGGCCCTCTCTACTCTCAATTATATGATCAAGCATGTTTTTAGGGAGGGTAATGCCTGTACTGATTGCCTGGCCAAACTTGGTAGTAGGTTGAAGAAGGATATGAAATTTGGTATTGATAATTTGCCTCACCTTTTGAAAGGGTTGGTTAAACTGGACAAAATTGGGTTGCCTTATATCAGATCTGGCTGATCCTTTTTCTGGTGGTGTGGGTTGTTGTGTTTTATTTGAGTGCTGTGTTGTCAGCTTTGTTCTCTGGGGTGTTTTTGTTATGAGGAGTATTTTCTCTGGGCGTTGACAGGTGTGGTTGGTTTGTTCTAATTTTCGGTTAGCTATTTTTTATTTCCATAATTATTGCTATTCATTTTCTATCATTATTTCATATTTGAATGTTGGGGTTAAGTTTCATAGCTACAGCTGGCTTAGTTTTTCTTGGACCTCTTGGCAGAAGTTTAACACTGGTATGGATCTTAAGTTACCTTCTCTTTTATGGTTACTTACGACTATTTGCTGTGTGATGCTGGTATGGATCTTAAAAATGACCTTACACGTTGTCCCTATTATTTTGTATTTGATGAGGTGGTTTTTGGCTGCTGATATGAATTCCTACAAGGTCTGTTTTACTACTTCCAGATGCCTTTTCACTTGGGGTTTGAATCTGTTTTGGTTGATGTGGGAGGTCATTGAGTGGATTTGGTATCACCGGTAGGTTCTGGGTAGTTTTATGCTTTTGCTTATCCCTTATATTACTCAGGTTGATTTTTATGAAGTTATCTGGATCAATGATAATAATTCTAACTTTTGTTTGTGCAAGAATGGGATTTATATGAGGAATAGTTTCCTTAATATGGTGAATATGAGGGAGGAGATTTATCAGGTGATCACAGTGGATGGTTGGAGTATGCTGGGCCTGATTAATGTTAATAGTGACAGATGTTCCAACGGCATAATAGTGGATCTTTTTACTATTTTATTTACTATATGTCTAACATTTCTTTTTGGAGAATTCCTTGCAGGGATAATTTATCTTTTCAGTTATGGAGCTTCAATGATAGCAATGTATTCTTGCTTTAGTTTTTTCATTGCCACTTCAATTTTCATCAACATTTTTGCAGGAAGAATGTGCTGAACGGGATTTATCTGCTCTTCTTTTTTTGGGTGCTGTCTATCTACTCACTGCCCGAGACTTTATTTATGTCTTTTATGTAATCTTAGAAAAAGGAACCACCGGCTCTTAGGTTTTATTTCTATTTTTCGTATAGCTCTTTTGAGCATTAGAGAGCTGGAGGATCCTTCTAAGGATTTTGTAACTGAATTTTGGATATTAACGCGTAGGCCCACAATGGGTTTTAACCAAAAAAAAAAAAATTGATATGTTAAAGTTGTTCAAAATGATTTGTGAAGAATTGTTTTACACCTTAGATAAACACTCAACAAAAATAAACGAAAAATGAAGCGATTGACATTATTTTCATGATTATTCTTGTCACAATATTAGAGGATAGCCCAGGCTATGGCTGGTTAGGACGTCGTTTTGAGCTGGGTGATAATGTGATAAATGGAAGATCTGGTGGTGGCCAATATTAATTATGTTTTTTGAAAATCAAGAGAAAAATGTTATTTCAAAGCTCTTGATGTCACTAATCTCCAAATAGTTGAAAGATTAAAATTTAGATCAATAGATTGGATGAAATCATTGTAAGAAGACAAGGGAATTTATAGGTTGAAAAAATAGCTTTAATACGCTACAATCTTTATATTAAAATGTATTTAGCTCTATAAATCCAATGCCTCAAACTTCACAAGAATTGGAGGTTTATAAGAGTCATAGTAATTTTGGGAAGTTATCATGATCAAATATCTTCTCAACTTGAGCTTACGATGCACATTTAATTTGCCTCCAACACTTCTAATATAAATATGTAATGTATGTCATATAGGAGATGATCAATAGTCGATTATCATGGATTTTGAGCAAGCTTTTCTAAAGCTTTACTTGGGCCGGCTTTGTTACTATTTTTTAAAGTGGCTTTCTAATACAAAAAATTAAAATTTTTATATTAAAAAGGTGCTTTAAGAAGTAGTAATAAAGCAATCCCAAACAAAATCTAAATCTTTTCAGATCTCAAGTTGACTGTGTATTTTTTAAAGGAGATTGAAGATTGAGACTGAAGACCCCCAAAATCTATCTTCACATTAATATGTAACCTTTATTCACCAAAGAAAATTTTAAGATAAAAATAATCTAGTAGCTAGTTTTAGCAACTAAAAAATTATTTTAATTATAAAAAAATAGTTACTCATAAATTTTAACCCGTCAAATCATATTTTTAACTTATTCAAAATAGGATAAATTAAAAAATTAAAAGTGTAGTATAATTTATTTAAAATATAATTAGTTATAAAACTAACAAGAATAGCTTAGCAAATGATCAAAAGAAAACGCAATATATTTATATAATAATGGTACAATTTCTTTTGTACCATAAAATAAAAATTAAGCTCATTTTTTTGTTATAAAAGAAGAACATTTGTATTATAATCTAATTATCTAAACTTAAAAGAAAAAAAACACAAATAATTATCCTGTGGTAATCTTCTTTTTTTTCCTTTCAAATACGACTTCAGCTAAATTTACCTCCTCTTGTTCCTCCCCGCAAGCAAGAGCGCCAAGTAGAACAAAACCCTAAAGAAAAACCCCCAAGCCACGGTGACAACAAGGCACCACCACTTGCCCAGCTGCGTCACCCCATTCTGCTTCAGTATATCCATCCCCTTCGTCAGGCACGTCTCCGGCGATATGCTGATACCCAGCACCCCCCCAATCGCCGCCAGCACCTTCTCTTTCATCTCCTCCGGCATCTTCCCCAGCGGCGTCGTATCAAATATCTGCACTCCTCTCACAAAACACTTGCCACCTTCCCCAAACTCGTTGTGCAGAACCCCCTCATACGAATACTTAACCAGCGACAGGTAGTGAAACCAAATCCAGTAGTCTGGTATTCTGTCACGGTTGATGAAGAAGCCGCTGAAGAGGAGGAAGTAAGCCAGCACGGCGACAACGACGACGTAGCCAAGCATTACCTTGATAGAGAAAATATAAGCGGAGGACATAAGAACAGATTGAATATTTTCATAGATATTTTTTTATTTATGTTTCAAGCTAGCATACCTGAGACACGATGGCGGAGAGAAAGGTGACGAAGCCGCTTCCAGCCCAAAATGAGGCGAGGATGATAAGCAAGTAGAAGAGGAAGCCGGATGGGCCGCCGGCCAGTCCGACACCGGAAAAAGTTGCGGAAGCGAAGGCGAGGGAGAGAAGGATAAGGGAGGGGAGGGCGACGAGGGCGTTGGAGAGGACGTAGGAGGAGCGGCGGTAGGAGTTGTAGGCTGTCTCGCGGAGGAAGATATAGCGCTCTTGAAGAAAGACGGGGAGGGCGTCGGAGCAAGTGTAGTACATAGTGGACATGGCAAAGGCGAAGAAGCCGAGTCTCTCTTGTATGCCGCGAGGGGATGAATCGAGTCGGTAGAAGACGGTGGCGAGGATGCCGCCGGTGACTAAGACGGAGCCGAGGCGCATGAAGAAGAGCTCGGGCATGCGGCTGGTGTTGGTAAAGGAGCGTCGAGTTAAGACGGCGAATTCTACGTGTAAGGGGTTGGCGAACTGCGGCACCTTGCCTCCTCCTGCTGCTGCTGATGATGAAGCTGTTGGGGTAAATGTGCGTGGTTAAAAGGCTAAATTTTAGATTATTATAATGTTCAAATTTTCATTGAATTTGAAGAAGATTTAGAGAAATTTTTAATAAATTTTGAATTAATTATAATCTAATTTGCATTAGATTATTTCCTTCTTTCTCTCAAACTCCAAGCATTAAACAAGAAGCCGAAAAGCTAAACCTCCGATGGTGGTGGCGGCGAAGAGTTTCCCGCGGGAGATACTGGCAGTAATAGCCGCCTGCAGTGTGGAAGCCGAAGAAGGGGGACGAATAAAACGAGAGTCTTGCAGAGCTGAAACAGAGCCCTGAGTCCGCGAACGATAGAACTGGACGAGCCCTTCAGCGCCTCCGGGCTCAGCCTCCAGTTCCCGAACAACATCGAGGGCGAACTCCGCCCTGTTCTCCCCTTGAATGATGGGCCTCCCGAAATCGGCGAAAAAGTTCAATAACCCGTCCGGACTCCCAAAGAATACGGTACTCCCCTTCGATAGTATTAATAGCCTATCAAGAAGCTTCAGAATCCTGGCGCTAGGCTGGTGGATCGAAGTCACCACAACGCTTCCAGAGCTCGCAATCCTCTGCAGCACTTTCATGACCATGAATGCGCTGGTGGAGTCAAGTCCTGAAGTTGGCTCATCGAGAAAAAGGAGTATGGGATCGTGGATGATGTCTGTACCGATGGATACGCGACGGCGCTCGCCGCCGGAGACTCCGCGGTGGCCTTCGTCGCCGATTATAGTGGATGCAGCAGCGCGGAGGCCCAGTTGGTCGATTAGAGCCTGGACGCGAGCACGTTTCTTTGAGGCGGAGAGCCAACGCGGGAGTCGGAATTCGGCGGCGAAGTTGAGGGTCTCCTCGACCGTGAGCATCGGGAAGAGAAGGTCATCCTGCATCACGTAGGCGGAAATTGTTTTCTGAATCTTGGATTCTAAGGGCTCACCGTTGAGAAAGATGCCACCTTTGCCAAGGCTTGGTTTGGCGATGCGATCAGCAAGGGCGTCGATGAGGGTGGATTTTCCGGAACCGCTGGCTCCCATTACAGCGAGGATCTCCCCTTCGCGAGCCTCGCCGGAGATGGAGTCGAGGAGGGTGCGGCGGGGAGGGTGAGAGTTTCCATCTGATGCAAGATGGATGCGGCGGAGAAGGGAAGGGAATGTCTTTGAAGTTCGGGTTTTGATGGTATAGGTGAGGTTGTGGAAGGTGAGGATGAAAGGGAGAGGCCGTTCAAGCTCCGCTAGAGGGATTTCCGTGGCACGGCCTGCATCAGCGGCTAGGCAGAGAAGCTCGGCAAGGTTGTGCTCTGTGGTTTGGCTTCCTGCACGGAGGTGACCGTTGTGGCTGACCTCATGCTCGGGGATGTCGACGGTGGTGGATGGCGGTGCGTCGTGAAGATTTACTGGCAGAAGAGGCATCTCTGCCGTTTGTTTTGGCGGCGCTGTCTGGTTTGAATGGGCCGGCTTCGAGAGAGAGGGAGAGGGGGAGGGTGGTGGCGTTTAACTAAGAGTGGGGAGTGATAAATAGAGGGGAGAGTGGGACCTTTTTTTGGTAAGAAATAATTTTCTTAATTGTGTAAGTTTTACAAGATTTGGGTGGCTGTGGGCCCACTCGTGCTGTATTGCTGCTGGATTCAAATCGAAGGGTGAAATTTAATTATTTATTTAAGCATGTAGGTACCATGAAGGTGTGGAGAATTAGCTTGTGGTTTGATTAATTAAACCTCACAAGAAAACAATTTCAATGGGAAATTGTTTGAACATAAAAGTTTATGGGGAGAGAGAGAGAGAGAGAGAGAGAGAGTAAGAAATTATTTAGAAATAAATGTCATTTCATGTACGTTATCAACTAGGGATGCAAACGAGTCAAGTTGAGTCTAATATATTCCTAATCAAACTAAGCTTAATTTGTTCTTACTCGGCTTGAGTTCTACTTAAGCTCATTTACTAAGCTCAAACTCGACTTGTTAAAAAAATATATAGGCTGAAGCTCGGCTTGATTGCTTGAGCTAGCTTGTATGGAAGGCTCGAATTTGTCATGATTTCAGATATTTAAATAAAAATTTTCATTTTTTTAGAAATTTTATTTTTAATGTATATAATTAATTTAAAATTATTAAAATAAATTATATATAATGCTAATTTAAATTTGTTGCATGTTAGAACATTTTAGTATGTAATGCTTGTGTTTCACGTCTTAGCTGTGTATAAAGATTCAACATGAATATATAAAAGTAGTAGGACCAAAGAATTTTTTGCATGTAAAACTCAAGAAAGGAAAAAATCATGGGGTTTGACCTAATTGTAAAATCTACAAGATAGTAGATGATACAAAGATCATCCTTCCCTCACTGTTGAAGGAGAGAAAGTATACAGAAATTAATCAAGTATGACAGCTAATAACCAACAACATGGTTAAATCTTATCAATACTTTGGAGATGGAAGAAATTTTTAATGGATATGGTGATTGTCAGCGATGATGGCTAAAAAATACCTACAAGTTTTCTTTTCTAGTTCTCTATATATATCATTTCTCCTCCTTCCTTATTTAAAGAATGAGAGTCTATTTATAGATTTTTAATAGTAACATGCTCCATAAATATGAAGAAGATCTAGAGCAAATTCATAGTGCTCCATTAGATAGTCCATATTGCTTCCCTCAATCATGAAGCATTCGTGAGGCATTTAAGTGTCTGAATGATATCAAATTTGAGAGATATTGGGCTCGTTAGATTCGTCTCATCGAGCTACTTGATTTGACTATAAGCATGTCTAATTTAAAAATCATTTGATCATCTAATTAATGTTATAATTAAAGATTTGAAATATTCTTTACACCGTTGATTTGAGCCCAAGATCCAAAATTTAATTTAATTTGAAAGTTTTCAATTCAAATATGCTTTGATATTAGTGTTTGATCAAGCTGGTTTTTTACTAACATGTCATTTGCCCCCCTATTTTCGGATGTTGAAGCTCTCAAATTAGTTCTTATATATATATATATATATATATATGTTCTTTGTAAAATGTTGTGACATAAAGCTATAATTTTTGAATAAGATGCGCGATTGCTCATTGGATGTCAACATGGACCTGCCCAACCCTCGCGGTCGTGAACCAAATAAAAATATCTTTAAGTATAATTTAAGTTTTCCATAAAGTTGATGTGGTGATCGAATAAAAAGTATTGAAGAATTTCACTCTATAATATTTTAAATTATTCAAAAAGGGTTGTAGAGACTTTCTTAGGTTTTGAAAGTGTTGAAATTGATTGTAGAACCCCCGAAAAACGATCTTGGTGGCCTAAAATGATGGAATAAGTGTCTTTGTGCTCGAAATTAAGCCCAAATTAGGTTGGGCCGGCCAGATGGCCAACTGCCTACTGCGAGCCTACTAATATAAAAACACGTGTAAATGTGTCTTATAAGTTTTTAAGGCTTTTATCCTTATTTTTGGTGTACATGTGTCTTATGAGTTTTTAGATAATCCTATATCTTATGAGACTATATCTTCTAAGATTTTATGTGTACGTATGCATTTTGAGGTTAAGCCGTTGGTGATTAACCGACGGTCACCAGCGCTATGACCTCCGAAAATTACAGGTCGTGCATGCATGCCGCCGACAAGACTAACCGCCGGAAAAAGACTGTTGGAAATCGATTTCATTTCCTACGCTGTTTATACCGGCGGTTTACTAACCACCGATATTTTATGAAACCACCGAAATTCTAACAGGAACCGCCAGTAATTCCCGAATTTCCTGTAGTGCTTTTAAAATTTTGCATACACATGTTCCGTCTTCGGATTTTTTCTTTACTGGTTTTTTGGATAATCCTATACCTTTTGAGGATTTTAACTTTCTAAGCTTTTTGGTGTATTAGTACCTTTTGAAATTTTTAGATAATCCTATACCTTATGAGGTTATGACTTCTTATGTTTTATGTGTACGTATGCCTTTTAAGTTTTTTACGTTCCTAGGTTTTGCGTAAATATTCCTTTTGAGGCCTTTGCCTTTAAATATTTTTTTAATAATCCTGAATCTTTCGAAACTTTTACCTTCTATGGTTGCAGGTGTACCCTTTTGAGGTGTATACCTTCTAAGATTTTTAGATAATCCTATATCTTATGATGATAAACCTTGTGAGGTTTATGTCTACATATACTTTTTGAGGCTTTTATCTTCTAAGGTTTTGTATACACAAACTTTTTTTGAGACCTTTGCCTTTAAAGTTTTTTTTTTTGATAATCTTGAACCTTTTGAGATTTTTACCTTCTAAAATTTTTGAATGTGTGTAGACCATGTTAATCACTTACTCTCATGGAGTCTTTATAGTGGAAACCTTGTTTATTACTAGCTTCCCATCGAGGGAACTTCATGGGCATGCCTTCCTAGGGTTATGAGTGGAGACCTTGTTTTCCACTTGCCCTCATGGGGTCTTTCTAGTTAAGACCTTGTCAATTACTTGCTTTCTTTTGAGGCTATCTTATGTGTATCCCTTCCTTGGATTGTTCTTTAGAGCATTGATTGATTGCATTAACTCATGTAAAAGAGGTTGGGGGGAGTCCACAAAAAATGTTTGACCAATCTGAGATTATTTCTTAGATAATTACTCAAAAAAGTTTACACGTGCAAAAGAAGTTGGAAGAAATCTACCAAGGATGTTTGACCTATCTTAGGTTATTTTTTATAACATTGTTCAATTATGTTAATATGTTTGGGAGAGGTCGAAAGAAATCCACCAATGATGTTTGACCCATCCATGTTTATTTGTCAAATTGTTACTCAATGACATTAACCTGTGTGGAAGAGGTTGAATTGAATCCCATGTGATCAATTATACCTTGATTGGGAGGGGACGAATGCTACGTGTATTCCAAATTAAAGGTGAAGATGAATATGTTTGTATACCATTGCGGCCTATTCGAGATTGAGACTAAGGCCTTGTACCAAGTGTAATAGTCCAGCTAGGGACTTTAAAAAATTTGAGATTCACATGAACAATTCTTGTATTTATTGCAAGCTTTATGAATGGTGGTTCTAAAAAATACTATCATGAAAGCATAACATATTGAAGGGACTTGCTCAACTATAAACCATATTTCAGATTTTAATATAAATATCTCTGTGAGGTTGTAACCAAAGTTGCCCCTAGCCTACATCTATTTTCATAAAATGATGTAACAACGACTTATGATTGAGAGGAGATATAACAATATTTGTTTGCTATTATAGTGAGGTTTCTCTCAATATTAAAATACTTCTTTTGAACATGATAATTGATCATGGTAAATGTACTACCACACTACGACAATGCCCAAGACATTGATGTGAATGATCTTTCGAGATTGTAATAAAGATTATCCCCAACCAAGAATTGTTTCTCACATATGGTGCTAAACTATTACATGATAGAAAATTTGAGTCAATAAAATGTGTGCTTCATGTCTTAGCATTGTACAAAGATTCAACTTGAACAGATAAAAGTAATATGACCAAAAAAATTTTATGAGAAAAATCCAAAAAGTTAAAAAAACCACGAGGCTTGATCTAGTTGTAAAATCCACTAGATAGTAAGTGATACACAAATTATCCTTCTTTTATTGTTGAAGAAGAGGGAGAGTACAAAAATCATGTATGATAGTTAATACATAGCTACAAAGTTTGATTTTTCAATAGGAATTATAGAAAGTAGAGGTCCATAGATGGATCGGACTTTTATGCCCAACAATAAGGTTAATTCTTGTTAATACTCTGGAGATAGTAAAGATTTTCAATGCCAACGGTGGTTGTCGGCATCAATAATTGGTGGTGGTTGTTCGAGATGATGGTTGGAAAATGCAAGTGTTCTTTCTAGTTCTGTCTATCATTCCTCCTCTCTCCTCATGTGAAGAAACATGGTCTATTTATAAGTTTTTGGCAGTGGTATGCTCCATAAATATGAGGAAGATCTATAGCAAAATTGGAGTGCTCCATCAGACGGTCCATATTTCTTCCCTCGATCATAGAGCATTCGTCAAGTATTTAAGTGTCTAAATGATGTCATAATTGAGTGATCTTGGGCTCGTTGGATTCATCGTGTTGAGTTGCTCGATTCAACTATAAGCATGACTAATTTAGAGATCATTTAGTCATCCAACTAATACTATGAAGCTTCCAAATATACCTTAAGTCCTTAATTTGAGCCCATTTGAACTTGAATTGGACTAATTTTAATGTCATTGGGTTTGTCTTGTCCAGACGTTCAGTTTCATTGTAAGGTTGTTGAGATCGGAGTTTGGATGATCCAAAATTTAATTTTGAAAGTTTCTAATTCAAATATGCTTCGAGATTAGTGCCTAATCAAACTAATTTTTTGGTGACGTGTCGAGTGGCTCAACGAGATTATGAGTTGAACCAGATTAAGCTTGAGCTCGAACTCGTGACTCAATAAACTTGACTTGTGAGTTAATAAATCGAGTTCTAGCCGGCTCGACTCGCTTACACCTCCATTATCAAAGTTTTAACCAGCCACAAATGCCAAACTCGGATACCTTATCTTTCATTACCTTCCTCTTTTAGTCCTGTGAATTTAATACCGAAGCTCAAATTAAATATTAAAATGTCTAATTAATTATCGGGAACTATTAGCTTAGTCAAAGAACGAGCAGAGGTAATAAAGCAACGAGAAAAAGATAGAAAGCAGCTCAAGACTACTCAAATATAACATGTTAAAAAATTTTAATACGTTAACTTATAAACTAATAAGTCATAGTTAAGTTTAACTAATTATTAGCTTAAGAGCCATAAGGCAGGAAAAGCTGTGTCGGCCCATAATTGAATCGGAACAAGTAATAAGCCAGAAGCATTACTTAACATGGTTTAGGCTCCATTTTAGAATAATTTTTTTATTATTTTCTATAATACTTTTTCAGTACAAATTTTTTTTTTTCTGAAAAAATTGCGGCAAAAACTTATACCAAGAACACGAATTTTTTGAACTAAAATTTTATACCAAAAAGCTGTTACAGAAAGCAGAAAGAAAGCTGTCCCAAACGAAGCCTAAGACTTGGAAGAAGATACTATAAGTGACACGTAAGAATAATATGATTAGAATGTACTCTTACTAATAATTTTTTATCATATAATTTATCTTCTTATAATAAAAATTCTAAAAAAAAAAAGAATCAATCTCGGTCCTAAGTTTCAATTTTGTTATGTGGCTAGAATGGTTTGGCTCAGACAAATGTGGACACTAGAGGGGTTGGCGGGTTGGGTTTGAGACCAATCCTAAATTGAACTGATCTGATCCCAGTCATTCCAAATCCGATCTGTTTAATATAAACGGGTGAAAAAGACAAGCCCAAACTTGACCTGCTATTAACCCGAATGACCTAAATTTGACCAGTTAACCAATTTTAATTATTTTATTAATAACTTATTAATTATAATGTTTAAGGTATTTGATAAAAAATAAGAAGATTATACTCACAAGAAAAAGATATAATGGACTATATAATTTGTTTGCTAGTTCAAGTGCATTGATTTTCTATAATCTTCCTACAAAAGGAGAAAATCTATGGAATTGCGTACCAATCCATCATTAATCAATTGAAGATAAGGTACAAATAGAATATTCTAAAAGAAAATCATTCGTTGAGGCTCTTTAGAAGGGGTCATGCCAACGTTGAATGAGTAAATCTTAAATCTTAAAGATGTTTAGATATGCTCCATTTGTCATTTTAACTATTGAGTGAAAGATAAATGCATATATAAGAATGCTCAAATACCTAAGTAGATGGAAGCAAGAACTTAACTATCGAAATGACAAAAAATTATTCTGTGCTGTCACCGAACGACGTCCAGAGACTAATGAGAATGCGCCACATCATTTTTTTGCTTTGTATCACTACAGTGTACCACTCGATATTGAGTGATGTGGCGTGTTCTGATTTGACTCCGAACCATTCGATGATCGCACAAAATAATTTCTCTCTAAATGACACCCATTTATTGTCTCACTTAATCATCTAATTATTGTTGATAATGGCCATACAATTTGTTGTTAGCCTAGCCATTGTCATCCCTCTAGGTTTGCTTTGTCAACACCTCAAGGTTCATCACTAAAATTTGTCATAAGCATTCTCTATCAAAGAAAGGGCTACTGAGAAGTATGTCATCTCTGATGATGCATGCTCATTATTAATAACCAACTTATTGACACAATAATAACATCAAACATGCAATATATGATGATCTTGTTTGTGGTTTTCACTATTCTCAGTGGATCAAATGATACTTAATTCTCATTTATGACCGCCTTAGCATCACATAAGCCGCAATAGATTGACATATGTCATATAATGACACTAAAAATGATGCAAATGACCATTTGAAAATTGAACGATTCGTGTCACTTAGGCTTCGTTTGGCACAACTTTTTTTATTGAGTTTTAGGTTTCGTTTGGGACGGCTTTCTTCCTGCTTCATAAAGCTGCTTTCTAGTACAAAAAATAAAATTTTTATATTAAAAAGATGCTTTAAGAAGAAGGGAGAAGGCCTTCCCAAACATAGCATTTGTTAAAAAATAAAAATTTTTGTGCTAGAACTCCGTTTTAAGAATCAATAAAAAAAAAGTCGTTCCAAATGAAGCCTTAGTCGCTATCATCCTCCTACCATGACAATTATATAGAACGTTTCACATATGATGCTCTCCAGAATTTCACCCCACATTTGAAGATTAAGGCTTCGTTTGGGACAACTTTGTTATTGCTTCATAAAGGAGCTTTCTAATAAAAAAATAATTTTTATAGTAAAAAGATGCCTTGATGCAGGACTAAGTATGAGATGCTTTTAGTTCATTTAGATTTTTCACAACTCGTGATTAGAATAATCATATAACAAAACTAATAGCACTTTAAAACAATGAATGAAAACAAAAACAAATAGGGGTCACACCCGCTTAGGCCAAATTACATAGCAAGAGATTTGAAGCTTTACAAATGAATCAAGAAAATAACACAATGATAAGTAGTAGTTTCAAAGAAATCCTTAATCTAACAACAAGAATTAGAAAGCATAAAGGTGCACTCAAACCCTACGTTTACTAAGCTTTAGATGAGCAGTAAAGAGTTGTCTGTCGTGACTGAAATCAAAACTAAGAGAAGTTAGACTTCAGAAATATAATGAAAGGAGAAAGAGAAACCTTCGTCAAGAAGTGGTGAAGATCCTCCACTTGATGCCTTCGAAGTGCTCGTCAGAAGGTGGATTGTAGGATGTCGGTGAAACCTTCCTCGTCCCACGTTATTCCATAATCAGTCTCCGGATCCGCCATTCATCGGAGCTAGGAAGCAAAACTCCTTTTGTCTTGATAGGGTCCCTTAAGTTTAAGTAAAGAGAAAGAAGTTTTTCTTGCAATTGAAAGAGGGAAGAGCCAAGGGGAAATCTGAAATAAATTTCCAGATTTAGTTTGAAGGTTGGAGAGTTAATGAGAGAGGAGAGAATTAGAGAAGAAGAGCGGGTATGGGGAGGAAGGGGCTTGGGTGGGAGTGAGAACTGCCGGCTTAGATGGAGGGGGGAAGGCAAGGGGAAGAAGATAGGGATTGAAACCACGAACCCGACTTATCTAGGTTGATGGGTATTGCGCAAATCTCCCTCTCCTAGGGATCTCTCTCCATTAGAATCTCAAGCTCTCTCTCAAACTCAACCAAGAAGAAATATTCATAAGCAATCATTCATTACCCTCAAACATTAGACAAGAGGCTATAAATAGCCAAGTATAATGGACTCAAGACAATAAAAGACCAACTTGTCCTTTAGGCTCATACACGACAATTCCCACTAAAGGGGTACGAACGGAAAAACATAATGACCCTAAGAAAATAGAAAATACATGAATAATAAAATAACATAAATGACTCAAAAATACAAAGACTCGATCGTGGTCGTAGATCGGCGGCCACGCCTCTG
Organism: Dendrobium catenatum; assembly: GCF_001605985.2. NCBI lineage: Eukaryota > Viridiplantae > Streptophyta > Magnoliopsida > Asparagales > Orchidaceae > Dendrobium > Dendrobium catenatum. The sequence goes on from NW_021318785.1 coordinate 3,079,789, forward strand.
ATAAACCTTCCACGAGTTGATGTCCCCATCATGTTTTAAGAAGTAGTAAAAAAAACTGTCCTAAAACAAAACCTATAACACTTTCAAAATCATATCAATACATTGCAACTCATGTGTCAAATCTTATTTCCTCAGAATATGTTCACGAGTACCATACAAATTACCTATGATCAATCCCCTTCTCATCAATGAACTTGGATAAAAATTCTATCACTTATTTGTATTTTCCATTCTGCAACATAAACAATCAAACACACAAAAATTTCTTTCTAATAAGTGCAAACCACAAAATAGTATTAATAGAACAATGTTGATCTTAAAACAGCTATGAATATTTTAGTAAAATAGTACAGCTTGATTGTTTTTGACAAATACCATTACAACATCAAAAGCTGCAAGCAAAAGGATAGAGTAAATACATGTATATGGAGCCAAAGTTTTGTTCTTTACACAATCCATAAGCTTATACTTCCTTGGTGTCATCAGATTGTATCCTGAAATGATCAAGCAAGCATTTGCTGGCCAACTGTTTGCTAAAGAAAGTTCTCATGAATTCAGACATTGTGAAATTTCTGTAGCGAGCAGGATTTTCGTTTGACAATAGTTCTGGTAGAGGCCCATAGAGGTCAGACTCACTTCTCCCATCAGGATTTAAGAACATAGCAATAGAAGCTCTGGCCTTTTTATGAGAGTTGGCCAACACCCTATGATGCACACTCTTGTATTTATCATTGGAAATCACCTGCCAAAAATATAGGTATACAAGTTAGAAGATGAATTGAAGTTCAAGGGTATATGAGCTAAGGCCTTCTCCAGTCAAACGTCAAACATGTATATGATGTTATTCGGTCGCTCCAGCCGAACGCCAAATCTTCCGTTATTTGCTTGCGGCACTGTTCACCCGCTATATGTTATTTTTTTTTTTAATTTGAAAAATTGGTTATTAATTTTAAAAATTTAAGTGTAGAATTTTGTTATTAATAATTAAGAAATAATAATTTAAAAACACATTATTTTTAAGAAATTAAAATATATTTTTTACATAATTAAATATAAATATATGATTAAAGAGAAAGAATATACTAGGAATATTCTCTTTTTGGTGTTAGAAAATGGAGTTCGATTGAAGTCAAGTTATTGCATATTGGTGTATTACTGCATTTTGGAGTGAAAAATGAGTTTTTCAGTTTGAGATGCCCTCTAACCGAACTCCAAACGCTTGTATGATGTCGCTCCCGAGCTCTAGCCGAACGGCAAAACTTCCGCTTTTTGGCTGCGCGTGAACAGTTGGACGCCAATATTGACGTTGCACTGTTCATCATCGTTATTTTTCTGTCTCTATCAAATTAGCCTAAGATTTTTTTTTTTTCTCCTGATTCTTTTTCAATTCGATCTCCCTTCTTGATGTCGAACTCTTCAAACTCATCCACCAACATGGATTCCACAAATTCTGCCTCTCAGCTTCTTCTTCCTCCTAAACTCATCTTCCTCATGAGTAATCTCAAGAAATTAGTTCCAACCTCCTTAACGCCCGATACTTATCAGATCTGGCGATCTCAAGTGGAGAAAATCTTTACCGCAAACGGTTTCAAAGGTTTCTTGGACGGCACTTCGTCGTGCCCTACGACCTCCACGGAAGAGCGTGAGCTTTGGATCCTCACCGACCAGAACCTTTCTGCTGCTTTATATTCGGTGATTTCCACTTCTATTCTACCTTATGTGCTTTCCTTAACTCACTGTTCTGAGATCTGGCAAACTCTTGCCAATCGGCTGCAATCAACCACCCGCTCGCGAGTCATCCAGCTGAAAAACGATCTCCATCATCTGACCAAAGGTGACAAAACAATGACGAACTATCTTCTTGAAATCAAATCCAAGGTGGATTTGATCGCTGCAGCTGGTTGTCAAATAGATCCGGAAGATGTAATCCTCTATACTCTCAATGGTCTTCCCGCTACGTATCAAGCCTTCAAAACTGCGATCCGCACAAATCTTCAACCTCTCAGTCTCGACGATTTGTACAGTCTTCTTTGCACGGAAGAACAGAATCTTATTCAAGAAGCAGCTAATGATCTTCAACAAATTCAACTCTCCGATAATACGACTGCTTTACTGGCATCTCGAGGTCGTGGTCGCGCAAGATCAAACTCATACCGTGGCAAACGCGGTCGCGGATCATCTCAGAATGCAAATCGTGGAGATAGACAGGCAAGAAACATAACTTGCCAAATCTGTTCGAAAAATGGCCATTCAGCCATTCGTTGCTGGTACAGAACAGATCCTAGCTACACTGACGACACATCCAAGACAGCTTTGTTCACTATGCCAGACGAATCTCAATCTTCGAGTTGGGTTCTTGATAGCGGAGCATCCAACCATCTAACGGCCGACTCTTCTCAAATGAATTCAACCGAACCATATACAGGTACTTCTCAAGTTACTCTTGGAAATGGCCATCAAATTCCTATATGTCGAACCGGGAAAGGTATATTACCTACTCCGTCAGGTAATCTTGTCTTACAGAATATTCATCTTGTTCCGAATTTGTCTTTCAACCTACTTTCTGTTCATAAATTAATTCAAGATAACAATTGCACTATTTGCTTCGATACTAACGGCTATCAAATTAAGGATTCGAAGACAAAGCGACTTCTTCTTCACGGACCCTGCCATAATGGTATCTACCGTGTTCGATCCTCTCTACAACCTGCAGACCTTGCGCTAGTCTCTGTTCAGACGATCCCTGATCTCTGGCACAAACGTCTTGGGCATCCTGCTCATTCTACATTACAGACTTTATCGCGTGTTCATTCTTGCATTTACACTAAGTTTTCTAGCTTACAATGTAACACCTGTCATTTAGCAAAAAGTAAACAATTACCGTTCTCTGCTTCTATTTCAATTTCGAATAAACCATTTGATTTAGTGCATTCGGATGTGTGGGGGCCATCCCCGACCATGTCTGTTCAAGGTTACCGTTACTTTGTGTCATTTATAGATGACTACACAAAATACTGTTGGATATTTCCGCTCTTACAAAAATCTGCTGTTACTGCTGTTTTTCTTCAGTTTCACAAAATGATTACATGTCAATTTAATTCTCGTTTACGTATCATTCGCACTGATGGTGGTGGTGAGTATTTAAACAACACTTTTAAATCTTACTGCATTAAATGGGGCATCAAACATGAGTATACATGCCCATATACTCCGGCTCAAAATGGCGTAGCTGAACGTAAAAATAGACATTTGTTGGAAACTGTTCGTAGTTTACTCATTCAGTCGAATGTTCCGTCTTCCATGTGGGTTGATGCGTTGTACACATCAGTTTACTTAATTAATCGGTTGCCCACTGTTACCTTAAATCATAGCACACCGTTTGAACAATTATTTTGTAAAACTCCTGCATATAATCATTTAAAAGTCTTTGGTTGCTTATGTTATCCGTGGTTACGTCCGTATGCTAAATCAAAACTTTCTTCCATGTCTTTACCTTGTGTGTTTATTGGTTATGCTACAAATCAAAAAGGTTACCGTTGTCTTGATCCTAAAACCCAACGTGTTTTCACTTCTCGTCATGTTATGTTCAATGAAAATGTTTTTCCGTTTCATGATCAAATTTGCAATGTTAAGTCATCCAAAGCCATGAATTCAAGCACGTACCTACCACCTCTTCTATTGGTTCCTGCAAATTCTGTCAAGAACTGGGATACTAAACCATCTTCATCGGGTCCCAGTACCATTATTACTCAGCCATCTGCTGTTATACCATCTGAGTACGCTAATAATTCTGGTTCTAACAATGCAATGCCCAGCTCACCTTTACATCCGTCTTTACACCCGATGCAAACAAGATTTCGAACAGGCAACCTCAAGCCTAAGAAAGTGTTGGATTTAACACATCAACTCACTGAGCCGGAACCACAATCTTATAACCAGGCAGTCAAATATGAGCATTGGCGTCAGGCTATGTCCACCGAATTCCAAGCTCTTCAATCTCAAGGTACTTGGGAACTAATTCCCCCTAACCCAAACTTTAATGTGCTAGGATGTAAATGGATTTTTCGCACCAAAACCAACTCTAATGGTACAATTGCTCGCTATAAAGCTAGATTGGTGGCTCTAGGCTACAATCAAGAATTTGGTATAGATTATACGGATACGTTTAGCCCGGTAGCTAAAATTCCTACTTTACGTATTCTTATTACCATTGCCTTACATCGTAACTGGCCGTTGCATCAGTTAGATATCTCGAATGCTTTTTTACATGGTTCTCTGTCTGATACGGTTTATATGAAGCAGCCACCTGGCTTTACGGATACTACTAATCCTACTTACATTTGCAAATTGAACAAAGCCATCTATGGACTGAAACAGGCTCCTCGGAAATGGTTTGAAACTTTCACAGGATTCTTACATCAGTTTGGGTTCAAAACTAGTAATTCGGATTCCTCTCTCTTAATATATTCTCACAAAAACTCACTAATGTATGTTTTAGTCTATGTAGATGATATTATATTAACCGGAAACAATCCTTCTCTACATAAAGAACTACTGGACAGCTTGCATCATCGTTTCAAAATGCGAGATCTTGGTTCTTTGCATCAGTTTCTTGGCATAACGGCTGAACGAACATCTGAAGGTTTGCTGTTACATCAAACAAAATATGCTGAAACAATCCTGGCTCGGGCTGGGATGACGAATTGCAGACCTTTAGCCACGCCTTCAAACCCCAAACAAACTGACAGTGTTGAATCACCGATTTTTGCAAATCCAACATTATATCGTCAACTGGTAGGTGCCTTGCAATATCTTACCTTAACAAGACCTGATATTGCATATGCAGTAAATCGAGCAAGTCAAGCGATGCACAAACCAACTGAAAACCATTTCTCAGCACTTAAACGAATTCTCAGATATATACGTGGAACTGTTCATTATGGTCTTCCGTTATCAGGTAACTCCCTCACTTTATCTTCTTATTCTGACTCTGATTGGGCTGGTGATCAACAGGATCGCAAATCGACGACCGGATACTGCAATTTTCTCGGTAACTCACTCATTTCTTGGAGTGTAAAGAAGCAATCTACAGTGGCTCGCTTGTCCACTGAAGCGGAATACCGAGCAGTAGCTGCAACAACAACAGAAATTATCTGGCTTCGTCGTCTACTTCAAGAATTGGATTGTCCTCAAAATGAAGCAACGATTCTGTATTGTGATAACACCTCAGCTATCGCATTAGCGAACAATCCAGTCTATCATGCTCGGACAAAACACATCGAAATTGATTGCCATTTTATCCGAGAATGCATTCAAAGTCATAGCATTAATGTTCATCACATTTCTACAAAAGATCAGTTAGCAGATTTGTTTACAAAATCATTATCCAATTCTCGGTTCAAAGAACTGTCAGACAAACTACTTCGCTCTTCCGACCTCATTAGCTTGCGGGGGGATATTAGCAATTAAAACCCTCCAGCAGGTTTCTTTAGGCAAAACTGTAATTACTTAAGTTTCTTTATATCTTGCTGACGTGTATGTTGTTTTATCTATATAAGGACTGTAGCATGTACTAATTAGATTCAATAATATAATTCTCTTTTATCATGTTTGCTCTGTCTTGTTCTACCTTCTGCCTCACGGTTCCCATAGGTTAACACTAATAAGAAGGGCATGAAACTTGTATGAGCATTTCTTTTGTTTCATGAGTGATACTTTATGATTGCAAGATGAGTTTCATATGAAATATGTAATTAAAGCAAGACTATCATTTTATGATTTATGGTTAATTGGAGAAATATATACACAAATGTATATTCAGGATCATTCTTTCAAAGAATTTTGAGAAAGATTTTCAAGTGAAGGTGATTTGCACTATATTTTGTATATTTTCGAAGAGTGATATGTGTGTATAAATTAAAAAGTAATATGTGCTTCTTTTGGGAGGTCTTGGAAAGCATAGTTTGTGTTTATGTTGAAAGATGAAATGTGTAAAAGTGAAAATTATATGTGATTTTGGAGGGTGATTTGTGTATGTCTTGAAAGGTGAAATATTTTGAAAAGTGAATTGCATGATTTTGAAAAAATGAAAGTGTATATTGTGGAAAGTGAATTGTATGTGTATTGAAAAGTATTTTGTGTGTCAATAAAAAGTGAAATGTTTTAAAAAAACATTTTTGTTTAAAGAAAGGTATATCTTTTTGAAAGGTAAAAATGAGTGACTTCATAAAATAAGATATATGTATATGTGAAAGTAAGGCATGTATATGTGTTGGAAAGTGAAATTCAAAGTGATACTTGTGAACGATAGGAAGTGAAGATTATAGGATTTAAAGGTAAAATTATATGATTAGAAATGTTCTATATGAAGATTGTGAAAATTAAAAATGTTTGAGTTGGTAAGGAAATGTGATTTACATTTGTATATAAAAATGGAACTTATGTGAATTTTAGAAAGGGAGATGAAGAGTAGTTTGTGGTAGAGAGTAAGTGACTTAGTTGATTATTAAATAATGAAAGTTTTAAAGGGCAATGCCTCTCTTTCTCCCTTTTATTTCCCCTTTCCTATGCTTCGAGATATATGTGGGAAGATTTAAAGTATACCTCCAAAAAGTAAAGGTTTCAGAAAGCAAAATCAACAAAGCCAGTGTTCAAG
>NW_021318785.1:3086543-3171245 GCF_001605985.2 Dendrobium catenatum
CATGCGAATTGCTGAGATGGACAATCATTATATGGTTAATATTATCTGAGCACATAGATTGCTGAGTATGCAATCATACTGCAATAAATAATCTCAACACTCACCTTCAAGTTGGTGCATAGATATCACATACATCCAGCTTGCTTAAGAACTTTGAGAACACCCAATTGAAATTGAATACTCATTTGGTAAGAATATCTGCTAAATGATATTCTTACAAAATCTTTTATAGTTCCATATTTCTAATCCAGTTTCTCTTCAACGAAGAATGTATCTTTTGATTTTTTCATACCATTTTTTTATCTCATATCTGTTGCAGCAGGTGGAACAGAGCTTCCCAAAATGTAGGAAATTTTTTCTTGTTTAGATATATTCATCTTCATCAACTGAGACCACACATCCTAATTATTTCAATGAGTATGCCCGCTTTAAAGGGATCTCCTCCATTGATGCCTTCCTCGGCCCTCATTCAAGCATTAAAAATAATAATAATAATAAATAAATAAACTTTCAGTTTACTAGTTTTGATGAGATTCTCCACCAAGCTTCATAGGAGGCACTCCTCGGTGTCATAATCATGATCACTATGGTAGACATAGTATTTTAATCTGTCAAATAGGCGATTGCCAATTTTCAATGGTATTGGGTTTTCAAAAATGTCCTTTTTCTGAATGGCCTCAACTAACTCGACCATAGAGACTCACAACGGAGCTATAGTCATGAATTATAGGTGGCAATGGGTGAATTAGAGGTGGAAACAACATCTCTCCATTGCGATCATTGGGTCATCTGTCATTGCATACTCGCCTATCAAAGGGATGAGTTCTTTGATGGAGGGTTGATATTCTTTAATCATGATAAAATCTTTTTGCAATTCTTTGACTCCTATGACAACTTCTTTGGTTCCTATAAAATAGCTGAAAAAATCCCTCCTATATGACTTCTCTCCTTCCTCTTGGCCACAGTAGAGGCATCAGTCTCCATACATATTATAGTCTCCAGCATTTGTATGACCATTAGCGACTTTGAGTAACTTGACTAAAGTCTCTAACTGCTATAGGCTAAGTGCATAATGAAAAGGTCCTTGCAAACCTTTGTTGAGAGCAACTCTAGTGACAATTGACTCAAAATCTTTCACATCGAGCATCTCCGTCTAAAATCAAGTAATAAAACTCCTCAACAATTCACTTGGCTCTTGCCACATTGACAATAAAGCTTGTGAGTTCTTTAGCAATTATTGCATGCTGGTAAATCACATCACAAACATCCTCTTGAACTCAACGAAAGAAATGATGATGCCGAGTAGCAGATGCGAGAATCATCTCAAATACGATTTCGTGGATGTAGTGAAGAATTGCCTACACTTCAATGCATAGTTGATATCAAGAAGTGAAGTTGTCGACACAAAACTTGCAACATGATCGGTGGGATCCCTCATTCCCTTATATAAATCCAAATAAAGGATTTTTATCTTCCCTAGAGGCTTGGCCTCATCAATTTTCCTTGAGAAGCCAAAGACAAGAAACAACATCCTCTTCTCAGTTCTACATTATCCCTAATAAAGAGTTGAAAATCGACTCCTCAATGCCACGATAATGACTCACCAGTAACTGGAGCAGAGGTCAAGGCTCTAGCCCAATATAATCTCCTCCTCACAGTGGAATCAAAAGATCTTGTAGGCAATTCCACTATATGAGTGGTTCTCCGCATTGTCTCTAATGCTCCCTAACTCTTTGAGTTATCCTCTCCTCAAATTAAACAAGTAGACAAACAGTCGCAAACTCTTAATTTTCCATGTTAAGTATCAATCCTTCTTTAGTTGCTGGCATGCTCCGCGATCACCGCACATTTTAAAATATTGAATAAAAAATTATACGTAAATCACATTAATTATACAGATAATACCGAATAAAAAAGAGAATAAAAAATTAGAGAGAATAAGAAGAATTTTAAAATAAGACACTCTGATAGATAATTACATAGAAATTACGTAACTATGCTCACCCCCTAACCCCTTATTTATATATTTGGATTGAAGCTTAAGCATCACAAAATTAGTTGTATACATAGCTATACAAAAAATAAATAAAATACAATGATTCTATAGCCTGATCAGATGGCATAACTGTAAGAGAACAGCCTATGCAACATCATATTTACGGCCTTGCCCTTTACTTTTCTATTTATTCCTTGTACCGTGCTGTCTAAAGTATGAAAGTCTCAATATTTCTTCTCAATACATTGTTCTGTCTTTTCTTTCCTCTGTCCCGTTCTTTCATTCTTTGTCTGCTCTGTTCTTTCATGGTATCAGAGCCCCATGGGGAATCAAGAATCAGCAAACAACCTCCCTCCCTCCCTCTCGGTCCTCTCCGGCAACTCCTCCACCGACCTCGTCATACCGGCGCCACTCAAGTTCCTCATCTCCAACATCAAGAACCTCATTCCCCATGCTCTCACCGCCGACAATTATGCCATATGGCGCATCCAAACCCTCCAGCAGTTTTCCGCAAATGGGTATGCTGGACACCTCACCGGCACAACTCCTCCCTCCGATGCTTTGTCACCCGATTACCAAAAATGGCAGCTCGTCGACAACAATCTCCTATCCGCCTTGTTCTCCACCATCTCACCATCCATACTTCCTTATGTCATCACCTCCACTGCCGCCCACGAGGTATGGCTCATTATTGAACGCCGGCTACAACCCACCTGTCGTTCTCGAGTTATCCAACTCAAGAACGAACTGTATCACGTTCAAATGAAAAATCTTACCATGCAACAATACCTCACTCAAATTAAATCAATCGTCGACAACATTGCTGCTTCCGGCTCCAAGATTGACGCGAATGACATTATCCTTCACATCCTAAACGGCCTCCCACCTTCTTAAAACCCTTTCAAAACGGCAATCCGCACATCCCTCCTTCCCATCGATCTGGATACGCTCTATTCTCTCCTTTGCAGTCAGGAAATCAATATCAATCAAGAAATTGCAAAAGAATCCACTGTTAGCTCCGGAGCCATTGCTCTGTACACATCCAACAACAATCCGAACTGTGGACGATCTCCGAAGAAATTCTTCAAGAACAAGAACTCATCAACCGGTCCTTTACCGTAAGCTCCAGCTCAGGGTCCGCAATCTTCTTCCAACTCTACTCGTCCCAACTGCCAAATTTGCGGGAAAGTTGGCCGCATTGCCTTAAATTGTTGGCATAGGTGCAACCTTAAATACGCTCCCACAAATCCAAGATCGCAGTCCGCCTTTCTTGCTCAGCCCAACTCTGCCAGATCTCACGATTGAATCCTTGACACAGGCGCTTCCACCACCTAACTCCAGACGTTAACAACATTCAATTTCTCAACCCTTACCATGGCTCCAACAGCGTCTCGGTCGCAAATGGATCAACGCAGCAGTCAGGGTTTCCTTCCTTTACCCGACACATCTCGTAAGCTTCAATTACACAAAGTTCTTCACGTTCCGTCCTTAACCCATAATCTTCTATCTATCTCAAAATTAACATATGACAATCCTATTTCCATAAGTTTTGATGCTAACGGTTTCGAAATCAAGGACATTCAGGACCACCGTCGTCTTCTTCGTGGACGTCTCCGTGACGGCCTCTATCATATTCGGATATCCGCAGCTGTTCCTCATACAGATCTTCACGCAACTCTTCCCACCGCTCAAACTTGGCACGCCAGACTAGGACATCCGCATCACCGTCTTCTCTCGACTTTAGCCCAGCACATACCTGATGAGAAACACACATCCTCTACTTTCTTGTGCAAATCTTGTAACCTGGCAAAGAGCCATAAAATGCCTTTTAACAAAACTGAATCTGTGTCTTCTTTACCCTTCGATCTAATACACTCCGACGTTTGGGACCCGCCCCTCTCCTATCTCTGGAAGGTTTTCGATATTATGTGGTTTTTATAGATGACTGCACTCGATTTTCTTGGCCTTATTTAATGCACAAAAAGCAAGAAACTCTTTCTAAATTTAAATCTTTCTGCAAACTTATTAGTACTCAATTTCATACCACTCATAAAATTTTTCTCTCTGATGGCGGCGGCGAATACACTAGCAACGAATTCACCTCCTTTTTGCAAGATCACAGCATACATCGTCAACTCAGCTGCCCTCACACCCCCGAGCAGAATGGCTTATCGGAACGTAAACATAGACACCTGCTCAATCTCACCCGCACCCTTCTTCACGCCTCCACCCTGCCTACCAAGTTTTGGGCAGAGGCTTTTTCAACTGCTAATTATTTAATTAACCGTCTTCCCTCCGCATCCATGCATTTGCAAGCTCCTTATCAATGCCTACATCGCAGGTTACCCAACTATACTCACCTCAGAACTTTCGGCTTCTTATGTTTCCCCTAGCTACAACCGTATGCAGAAAACAAACTATCTCCTCGTTCAAGGGAATGCATCTTTATCGGCTATTCCTCCGTTCACAAAGGATACAAGTGCTACGATCTTGTTTCAAACAAGACTTACATTTCTCGGCATGTTGTTTTCTATGAACAAAATTTTCCTTATCAAGATCACAACTGCAGCTCTACTCCAAATCAGACAACTACATCACAAACCACATCATCTCTTCTCTTTGTCCCGTCATCTGCTACCAGCACACCTCCCACTACTACTCCCTCTCATCCGCACCAAATTTCTCAAACCACATCCACCTCCGATTCTCACGACGTCACCACAGGATCCTCCTCACATCAATTATCCACTGTCCAGATTGACCCGTCACCACCTCCTCCATCTTGCCCTTCTCATCCTATGCAAACTCGTCTAAAATATGGAATTACCAAACCTAAAAGAATTCTATCTTTAGTCAGTCACATCCCCTCATCATCCACTCCTACCACCTATGCTCAAGCCGCCAAATTCCTTCACTGGCGGCAAGTAATGGTTGATGAAATTCAAGCCCTTCAGAATCAACGGACTTGGACACTGGTTCCCACCTCACCTAACACACACATCCTTGGTTGCAAATGGACTTTTAAAATGAAACATCTACCCAAGGAGCTTGGACAAATATCTCTGTTTCTGGGAATACAAGTGCTTCGCCAATCAGATAGTCTATTCCCGACTCAACAGCATTATGCAAAAAAAATTACTACAAGACTCGGGCTTTGCAGATTGCAAAGCTGCCCCTAGACCTATCACTCCCAAAGCCAAACCGAACGTACAAGACAATCAACCTTTTCCCGATCCAACGTTGTATCGTCGCCTCGCCGGCTCTCTCCAATACCTCACCATCACCCACCCCGACATAGCCCTCGCCGTCAATCAAGTCTGTCAACACATGCATCAACCCACAATACAGAATTTTCAAGTGCTCAAACGGTTGCTGCGATACATTAAAGGCACCTTGTCCTTCGGACTGCCGATCACTTCAGTGAACTTAACTCTACGGACTTACACCGATGCCGACTGGGCCTCGAACTCCTCCGATCGAAAGTCCATTTCAAATTTATGTACTTTCTTGGGACCTAACCTTATCTCCTGGTCCGTCAAGAAGCAAGTTACGGTTGCAAAATCGTCAACCGAGGCCGAATACAGATCTCTATCCACCGCCACATCCGACGTCATCTGGCTACGCCGACTCCTCGCCGATTTCGACCTTCCCCAAACATTACCAACTATGATTCATTGTGACAACACTTCGGCAATGGCTCTATCTAAGAATCCAATTTTCTACGCTCGAACAAAGCACATTGAGATCGATTACCAGTTCATTCGTCAAAACCTCAACTCCGACGAAATCTCCCTCACACATATATCATCAGTGGATCAAATCGCCGACATCCTAACAAAATCTTTTCTAGCGGCTCTCTTTCACGACCTACGCCGCAAATTAACCATTCACAAACTGAATGATTAATTTGAGGGAGGTTGTAAGCGAACAGCCTATGCAACATCATATTTACGGCTGTAAGCGAACAGCCTATGCAACATCATATTTACGGCCTTGCCCTTTACTTTTCTATTTATTCCTTGTACCGTGCTGTCTACAGTATGAAAGTCTCAATATTTCTTCTCAATACATTGTTCCGTCTTTTCTTTCCTCTGTCCTGTTCTTTGTCTGCTCTGTTCTTTCAATAACTTGATGTAGTTGCCAATTGAATAGCTGAGTAATTGAGTTGTCGATTAATAATTTGTCTTAGAAAGTCGCCTATCTTTGAATAATCACTAGGGTTGACTGATAAGCTTTAGTTACTAACTATGAAGAGTTCTTGGATCATGGTTGCATACTTAAGGTGCTCTCTTATCGACTATAACTTTTTTAACTAGTTGAGCTCGAGGTTACTAAACGAGCTCGATTTTAGTAAGAACTAAATAAACATAGCTCGATTAGGCAGATATTCGGCCCAACTCGAGTTTTTTACACCCCTAGCTTGAACATAGTCAACTTAGCTTAAACCAAGTTGATTTTAGTTTGAACCATATTTTCAAGAATATTTGTGTGTACAAGTAGTTTATATTTTATGAAGTAAAATAAAACTATTCTTATTCACAAATAATCCAAACTATTGAGAATTCTACGCAAAGTTCCCATTAAATGTTTTTATAAAGTCAACTCTCTTCCCTCTCGCAGCTTCTTTCTTCCATGTCTCTCGCTCCCGTTTTGTAAATCCATAAATTTGGCTTCAGCCGAATTCGGAAATAAAATCCCCAATCCCTACTCAGCTACGAACAATGAAATTAAACTAAAGCCGAACACAAAATTAGCTCAATGTTTGATTAAAACAAATAAACTAAGCTGTCTGCAGGATCAGAGCATTCTGGTCAACGAAACAGTTGAAAGATTTTTTTTGGTTTCAAATTTCAAGTTATTTTTTTCTCTGGATTAAGAGACAACAACAACACAACAACAACCTCAAGCCTTTATCCCACTATGTGGGGTCGGCTACATGAATCCTTTTTCTCCATTGTGTCCTATTAAAAGTCAAATTCTCGTTTAAATCTAATAAAGAAAGGTCATTCCTAATATTTTCTAACCAAGTCTTTTTAGGTCTACCTCTACCTTTCTTAACATAAGTCAAATCTAATACCTCTACTCTCCTAACCGGATCATCGGAAGGCTGCCTTTTTATGTGACCAAACCATCTAAGGCGACTATCTCTAATCTTATCTTCTACTGGAGCTACTCCAACCTTTTCACGTATATGCTCATTTCGTATCCTATCTCTAAGGGTAAAGCCACTCATCCACCTGAGCATCCTCATCTCTGCCACACTTAACTTAGTATTATGTTTCTCTTTTAATGGCCAACATTCGGCACCATAAAGCATTGCAGGCCTCACTACCATCTTATAGAATTTTCCCTTAAGTTTGAGGGGTACTTTTCTATCACACAACAAGCCCGATGCATTCCTCCACTTCAACCATCCAACTTGAATTCTGCTGATAATATCTCCATCAATTTTACCATCACTCTGAGCAATAGATCCAAGATACCTAAAACATGTACTCTTATTAATGACTTGATCGCCCAAAGTCACAATCCCCTCACTAGGTCTATTACTACTAAAATTACACTCCATATATTCCGTTTTAGATCTACTTCTCTAATGTTGACCTCCATAATTCAGGTTTACTTTCAACTCCCTCTCTAGTCTTATCAACAAGAAGAATAACATCAGCAAAAAGCATACACCAAGGTACATCCTCTTGCAAATGTCTAGTGAGAACATCCATGAATAAAGCAAAAAGATATGGGCTTAAGGCTGAACCTTGATGTAATCCAACCGAAATAAGGAAATACATGGTCAAACCACCTTGTGTTTGAACACAAGTAATAGCTCCTACATACACATCTTTAATGATTTGAATATAAGCATTATTAACTCTTTTCTTTTCAAGAACTCTCCATAGCACTTCTCTTGAAACTTTATCATAAGAAGATAATACCGAGTAAAAAAGAGAATAAAAAATTAGAGAGAATAAGAAGAATTTTAAAGTAAGACACTCTGATAGATAATTACATAGAAATTACGGAACTATGCTCACTCCCTAACCCCTTATTTATATATTTGGATTGAAGCTTAAGCATCACAAAATTAGTTGTATACATAGCTATACAAAAAATAAATAAAATACAATAATTATATAGCCTGATCAGATGGCATAACTTGATGTAGTTGCCAACTGAGTAGCTGAGTAATTGAGTTGTTGATTAATAATTTGCCTTAGAAAGTCACCTATCTTTGAATAATCACTAGGGCTGACTGATAAGCTTTAGTTACTAACTATGAAGAGTTCTTGGATCATGGTCACATACATAAGTTGCACACTCTTGTCGACTATAACTTTTTTAACTAGTTGAGCTCAAGGTTACTAAACGAGCTTGATTTTAGTAAGAACTAAATAAACATAGCTCGATTGGGCAAATATTCGGCCCAACTCGAGTCTTTTACACCTCTAGTTTGAACATAGTCGACTTAGCTTAAACCAAGTTGATTTTAGTTTGAACAATATTTTCAAGAATATTTGTGCGTACAAGTAGTTTATATTTTATGAAGTAAAATAAAACTATTCTTATTCACAAATAATCCAAACTATTGAGAATTCTATGCAAATTTCCCATTAAATTTTATGAAGTAAAATTAAACTTCTTTCTTCCATGTCTCTCTCTCCCGTTTTCTAAATCCATAAATTTGACCTCAGCCGAATTCGGAAATAAAATCCCCAATCCCTACTCAGCTACGAACAATGAAATTAAACTAAAGCCGAACACAAAATTAGCTCAATGTTTGATTAAAACAAATAAACTAAGCTGTTTGCAGGATCAGTGCATTCTGGTCAACGAAACAGTTGAAGAATTTTTATTTTTTTTCGCAAGAATCAAACCCAAAACCAACAAGCCAAGGTGAGCTGCGTTGTTGAAGAAATTTCAGGAAGCAAGAAAATTTCAGTACCTGGAGGAGATCTCCAACATTGACCACAACTGTCCCTTCCACAGGCTTGACATCAACCCACCAGCACTCCCCGTCTTCCCCCTCCTTCTTGATCTGCAAACCCCCAATGTCGTCTTGCAGCAGAAGCGCCAGCACCCCAGGATCGCTGTGATCCACAAGCCCTGCAGTGGCCTCCGGTTCAGGACAAGGCGGATAATAGTGACAAGCCAAAACCCTCGAATTCAAACAAGTTATCTTCTCTAGTCTATCCTCCTCCACCCCCATCCCCTCCGCCAGCATCCCCATCACCTGCCGCGCCAGCCCCCTGGCTGAGGTATCCCACGCGTTAAGCTCCTGACGGCATACCGCCGGAATCTTCTCCTGGTCCGGCGGCGTAGGGCCCATCCTGATCTGTAGGGTATCGCGCCAGCTGGCAGCGCTGGAGCTGTAGAGATCAACATTGGAAATATAAGAGACGCCACCGCCATATTCGCGAGAGTAGTAGCGGGAGCGCTCTGCTGCTGGGAGCTCGTGGAAGGATCGGGCCGATGAAAGGGCGCGACTGAGGATCGGGAGTGGAATGGAGTGGTTGATGACCTGGAAGAAACCCCAGTTGCAGGCGGCCGAGACGACAGCGGGGAGGATGGAGGTACGAGGAAGGGAAAAGTCTATGATCGGTACAGAGAGATGGGGAGGTGGAGGGGGAGGGATGAATCTTGGCTTTGGATGATAGAAAAACGAAGGGATTGTGGTGGCGCCGCCATCAACGAGACCTTTAACGCCAGCTTTGGTCTCGTCAAACGCCCGCCTCGCCGCCACATGGCCGTCTCCGTTTTCAGTGCCGGCGGTGGCCATCGTCCTTTAACTTTCTTTCCTCAGGTGAGAGGTTCCCCTTCAGCAACCGCCAGGCGCCCGCTGGGTCTGGAGGTTTGTCTCCGTCCACAGATCGAGCTTTCGAGGATTAATTATTACTTGCGGCCGAACTGCTTCGGAGGAATTCATAGGCATATCAATCAATGTATAGAATTACATAATGCGGCTATTCTTCATTGCCAGTAAGACACGTTCCACATCCACACGTAATAATCTCTTCAATTTGAGAACAATCAGTGGACGATGCCGTGAAGTCATTTAATTAAAATTAAAATGATCAAAATAAAAAAAAATAAAAAATAATTCCAATAAAAACAAGGAGACGATGAGGTGTGTGAAAGTGAGAGATAAGACACTACTAGAGATTGATCATAATGATGATATTTAACATCATAACAGAAGAGCAAGTACTTGAAGAATGAACCTTCAAAGCACTAAAAACAGAGAACAAGGAGAAGAGAATAACGAAATAGATGATTAAAACTTCTATTGTTCATCTCATTTTCTTTTTCACACCAAATCCTTTGGTCATACAAGGATATAAATAATAGCAGTTCATTAGAGCTCAACCACTGAGATGCATTGGCAGAGATCAAGCGGTGAGGATTATACAGTACTGAGTAGCAAGGTAAGTGGAGTGCAGAATGCCAGAGGAGTGGAGCAGCCTTACAATAGGCAAGCCGACTTATGCATAGGCATGAGTGAGTATCAGTTTTCCTTATCAGCCTCCCTCAAAGTAACAATGGAGGGCTGTATTGTTATCTTGTTTCTTAACTTAGAATGACGAGCTGCACTGAGAGATTTTGTGAACAGATCGGCAGGTTGATCTTGAGAGCAAATATGATGCACCGAGATGAACTTCGAATTAATACAATCCCTAATGAAGTGAGCATCAATCTCTATGTGCTTAGTTCTTGCATGGAATATAGGACTATTAGCCAAGGTAAGAGCGGAGACATTATCACAGAAGAGTTGCGTTGGTGCAGGTTGGTGAATTTGGATTCAGATAAAAGACGGCGGAGCCAAATAATGTCACAAGCAGCTGTGGATAATGCTCGATACTCTGCCTCTGTGGACGAACGAGCTACCGATGATTGTTTCTTAACAATCCAAGATATAAGATTGTTACCGAGAAAGGCACAATAGCCTGTAATGGACCGTCTGTCACAGTTATCCGTTGCCCAATCGGAATCAGCAAATCCCGTTAGAACAAGTGAGGAAGAGTGAATTGGCAAGCCAAACGATAACATGCCTTTCACATAGCGGAGAACACGTTTAAAAAGGTTATAATGGGACTGGAGGGGATTGTGCATTTGTTGACAGAGGTAGTTAACAGCAAATAATAGATCTGGACGAGTAATCGTCAAATACTGGAGAGCTCCAGTGAGCTGCTTGTAGTGTTCCGGTCGTTCATAGGCAGAAGCTGATTCAGAGTTGGTGTGAAACTTGGTCGGCAGAGGCGTGCCGACCGGTTTGCAATCATCCATCACAGCTTTATGTAGAAGCTCTGAGGTATATCGAGTTTGAGACAAGTGGATGCCAGTGGATGTATATACAACCTGCAGTCTAAGGAAATAATGGACAGGTCCCAAATTGCGCATGGAGAATTGATTTTGTAGAGCAACTAGAAGTTTGGCTATTTCCGTGGAAGAATTTTCAGTGAGGAGGATATCATCAACATATATCAAGATGTATATTTGCACTGAATTCTGATGCAGCATTAGCAGGGACGGGTCGGCAGTGCTCGAGCGAAAGCCATATTGAATGAGATATGATGAAAACGTGGAGAACCACTGTCGGGGTGATTGTTTAAGTCCATATATAGCCTTTATTAGGAGATAAACAAGATTCGGAAATTGTTTGTCAATGAATCCCGACGGTTGCTTTATGTAGACCACTTCTTGGAGATGACCGTATAAAAATGCATTAGAAACATCTAATTGCAAAATTTGCCAATTGTTTGTCACTATAATGGTCAAAAGAATGTGAATGGTAGGGAATTTTGCGACGGGACTAAACGTTTCAAGATAGTCTATCCCGTACTCTTGCTTGAACCCTTGCGCCACAAGACAAGCTTTGTAGCAAGCAATAGATCCATTCGCATGAACTTTGGTTTTGAATAACCATTTGGAGCCCAAAATATTAGTATTCGGCACTGGTGGTACAAGTACCCACGTACCTTGTTTTTGAAGTGCTTCAAATTCACTGCTCATGGCTGCTCTCCAAGCACTATGCTTACTAGCTTGTAGAAAACCCATGGGATTAGTGGGAATGACAGTGGTATGAAGATCAAACACTTGTCTCGGTTTAAGATGGCCTGTTTGTGCTCTTGTGACCAAAGGATGCCGAGGAGGTGTGGAACAAGCAGGTGGGCAAGGAGCAGAGGAAGCATTAGGGATATAATTGCTATCAGGTATAGAGTCTATAGCATGCTGTATGGGAGAAGCTTCAGTAGATAAAGGAATTGAGTAATCGATTGGATCGTTTGTATTATAGAGTGGTGGTATTGATGAGACATGAACAAGAGTTGATGGTATAAGATTGGGAACATGTTATGTAGTATGAGGAGAAGTTTGAAGAGGAAACTGATTTTCATGAAAATGCACATGTCGAGAAATATAGACTTTGTTGGATTGTAAATCCAGACATTTGTAGCCCTTTCATTGTGAAGCATAACCCATAAAAATATAGGGAGTGGAGCGAGGGGAAAACTTGTGTGACAATTGAGTAGGAAACCATGGGTAACATAAACATCCAAACACGCGGAGATGGGTATAGTCGAGGATATGCTTGTATAATCGTTCGTATGGAGAAGTGTTATGAGTAATATGAGACGATAATCTATTAATTAAATAAACTGCAGTGAAGAGTGTATCAACCCAAAATTTGGATGGAATATTGGCATTAAAGAGTAATGCCTACATGGTTTCAAGCAGATGACGATGCTTTCTTTTTGCTATCCCATTTTGTTGAGGGGTGTAAGGGCAAGAAACTTGGTGGTTGATACCACACTTAAGAAGATGAGTTTGAAATTGTTTATTTATGTATTCTCCCCCTCCATCGGTACGAAGGGTTTTTATGGAGGTTTGAAATTGTAAGAATTTGGAAAAAACATCTGATTTGTGATGAAGAGGATACACCCACGTATAACAATTGTAATCGTCAATAAATATAACATAAAAATGATAAGATTACATTGATAAAGTTGGGGAAGGACCCCATACATCATTATGAATAAGTTATAAGCATTGTTTAGACACTGAACTAGATAGTGGGAAGGATAGTCTAGTGCATTTAGCCTTGGCACAGACATTACATGGGATAGATTCTAACGAAGTACTAATACTAATAGGTAGCAGAGTAGATAAGCGACGTTGAGTGGAGGCGGATGGATGTCCAAGTCTTTGATGCCATAGCGACTTTGACGTAGGAAGAGCAACAAGGGCTGTGGTGGAAGTAGACCGAGGATGAATCTTATGAAGTTTAATTGGGTAGAGTCCAAGATGACTGGGTCCTTGGAGAAGTAGCTTGTTGGTCTGAGAATCCTTAATGGCAAATCCATAAACATTAAGAAGCACAAAACATGAATTATCATTAGTTAGTTTATGTATGGAAAGTAGTGTGGGAGAGATGTGGTACATGCAAAATTTTGGGTAAATGCAGCTTACGGTGCGGAGTGGGAAGTAAACCTTGGCCTGTATTGGCTATAGGCAGTTGTTGGCCATTACCTACTTGAACTTGAGAGGATCCTTGGTAGGGTTGTAAGTTTTGTAGGTGGGCAGGATTTGCAGTGAGGTGCTCGGTGGCCCCAGAGTCTAGAAATCAATCTGTAGTTTGTGGTGTATCAGTAGTAACATAAGCTTGCGGTGCAGTATTGTAAGCAGTGTCGTGTCGGTGCCAGCATGATATGGCGAAATGCCCTTGTTTCCAACAGATCTGGCAATCTATAGCTTGGCGAGCTCTACGTCCACCGCGAGAATATGAGGATCGACTAGAAGTTGATCGATTGAAGCCACGTCCAGGAGAGCGACCTCGAGTGTTGGACGAGACGGGTGCTCTGCCGCAAAATGATCCTTGAGTAGCAGTTAATACATTGTTAGAGTCTAACACGAAAATTGCAGAGGTTTCTTTGCCAACATCAGATGAGATGTGAAGCTCCTCACTACAGAGCAGAGCATAGAAATCATCGAGTGAGATCGGCTGCAGCTGGTTGCGAATAACAGCCTTAAAAGACTGATACGAGGCAGGGAGGCCATTCAGTGTATAAAGTATAATATCTTCTATGTCAATGGAGGATCCATCTGCCGTAATGGCATCAACCTTTGCCTTGATCTCTGTTAAATACTGGAACATTATTTTATCTCTGAGTTGCAACTGATGCAAATCATTCTTGAGTTGTAACAATCTGGCTCTGTGAGTTGACTGCAGACGGAGCTCTAACGTTGTCCAAATTTGCTGTGTGGATTCAAGGTTAAGTATGTATGGTAGCAATGAAACTGAGACAGTGGAGTAAGTGGCTGATGCTAGGTGTTGATCAATGAGCATCCATGTTGTAAAAAGGGGGTTTACACTGACCGAACCATCAACCGACAATATCTGCTTCGGTGGTTTGATTTCTGCGCCGGTGAGGTATCCCTCATAGTTGTTAGTGATTAAGTGATTAAGTGATTAAGTGATTATCCTTCGGGGGTTTACACTGACCGAACCATCAAACAACTTCAGCAGCTGGGACTTCCAGATTAAGTGATTATCTGTGGTGAGCTGCACAACCACCATGGTATTTACATTTGCCCTGAAGAATTTGAGCTGAGGAGGGATAGTAACTGCAGGGGATACAGTAATAGTGTCTGAAGCAGTCGATGGCGACGAGGTTGAAGAAGTTGCCATGGGAAGAGATACCTAAAGCTCTGATACCATGAATAATGAACCTGCAAAGCACTAAAAACAGAGAACAAGAAGAAGAACAGAATAACAAAACAGATGATTAAAACTTCTACTGTTCATCTCATTTTCTTTTTCACACCGAATCCTCTGATCATACAAGGATATAAATAATAGCAGTTCGTTAGAGCTCAACTGCTGAGATGCATTGGTAGAGATCAAGCGGTGAGGATTACACAGTACCGAGACTAGCAGGGTAAGTGGAGTGCAGAATGCTAGAGGAGTGGAGTAGCCTTACAATAGGCAAGCCGACTTATGCATAGGCATGAGTGAGTTTCAGTTTTCCTTATCAGTACTTAAGTAATTGTAGATTTATATATTGTTCATATTCACTCAATATCATCATGATGATATTTATTTGTTAAGCCATTTAAGTTTTTTCAACATGATTCATAAGGTCACCTGTGTCATGGAAGTTTTGGAAATGAAACCAGCTCATCATTCTCCTCAATACTCAGCTTTTGGAAGGAGGCGATACTTCTTAGTATGAGATGGCACTTATTAGTTGTATGCACTACTTATGTCTTTCGAGAGAGAGGCCATATTGGGGCAATTTTTAATTTTCAAGTATCTAAGCGCTGCGAGTCTTGATATTTCATCAACTAGAGGAAGAGTTGCTACAGGTGGTCATGAAGAAAAATATTGTTTTATTTTTATTTTGAATTCAAGTGAATTTTGTATACAAATATATTGGATTAACTATTTTCACCTAAATCAATCGGCTTATTACTACTAGTTTTTTATTGTTTCTTTTTGTTTCTTTCTAATTTATTCTTTTGTTGAATGGAAGAATTGAAATGATAATGTAAAGAAAACTGCTTTTGATGTTGAATTTTTTTGCATTATATATATATTTTAATTTGTGCTACCCTTTAGCAGCGGTTTTAACACATGCTAAAAGTGCTGCTATAGCCTTCCTACAGCAGCACTCATGAAACCGCTGCTATAGCCTTTGCAGCGAATGCAAATACAGTGGATTTGCAGCGGTTTTTTTAAACCGCTGCAAATAAATTTGTAGGTGTTTAAATCGCTGTCGTAGATCATAAAAAGTGCTGCGAAAGCTTATTTTTTTAGTAGTAGAAGGTAAAGTAGAATGATGTGCTGGCTTGAGTTCGGTTCGATAAATAGCTTTTGAGCCTGACTCGATGAAATAATGAGTCAAGGTTAAATTAGTTCTGGCTCAGCTCACTAGCTCAGAAACAAACACGTTTAAAAAATATTAATATAAAATATGCTTAAAATATATTAACATTCAAGTTTTAAGAATAAAGTTATTGAAATATTCAAAAATACATTCAACTTTCTTCCATCAATTGATTCTTTACGTTCTTTCTTTTAATTTCTTATTTTTTGTCATTTTAGTATAGCAATTATTTTAAGCATAATAATTTTCTCTCTTTGATCATATTAAATCCGGCTCTCTTGATTTGACTTGAATTCATAAAAAAAGATTGAGCTGGTGTTCGAACCCGATTAATTAATCCAGCTTAATCTTAAATAAAAAATGGCTCCAGCTTGGCTCAACCCACCTATACCCCTATACCAAAACTACAATAATAGAAAATTATTATATCTTTGTAGGGATTTGGCGTCATACATGACTATTATTTTTTATTTAATTTTTTTTTTATTGATTCTCTTGGAGGGAAGGATAAATTTACTTAAAAAAAATGTTCAAATATTTTATTCTTGAAATAAAAAATGAAAAAAAAAAAAGTGTTGTCAATCATTGGCTAAAGAAATTATTACGTGCGGAGTCCAAATGCAGCTTGTTTCCAAACTCCATTCAAAATAGGTCACATCTCCTGCACAAAACCTATGTATAATATTATACAAAGTGTGCATAGCAAAATATCCAGAGAATTTTATAAAAGAAATCATATAATTTGAAAGGTTTGAGGTAACATACTTGCCCTAGGAATAAAACTAGGTAGTTAAACTATTCACAAGCATTGAAGCCTCCAAGCAACTATAAAATATGGAGTGTCAAGAAACAAAATACCGTTGCCAGATCTTCTACGGAGGCAGAATATCGAGCTTTAGCAACAGCTGTAACAGACATTATTTGGCTACGACAGTTATTACATGACTTCAAGTTACAGATCTCACAACCCACAGACCTTTACTGCGACAATATCTCAACCATAGCTCTCGCCAACAATCTGGTCTTTTATGCACGGACGAAACACATAGAGATTGATCATCACTTTATACGCCATCAGATTTATTCACATGTTTATTCATTACACATCTATAAATCGCAATTGAAACTAATCACAATGTAATACAAGACAAAGATAATAAAATCATTTTCCCTCTACTTTATTGTTTCTTTAGTAATTGATTGCATTATTTGTAGAGGAATTATAAGTCATGTATGTGGACAAGGCATCACATTGGATTGGTTAGATAAAGCTATGTATAATTGATTGCACCATGTCGTTGAGGCATGACAGTGTTCGATCATTCATATACCATATTGCAATGAACTTTATTTCTAATGTGTATTATTCAAAAAGAGGAACTCATGTATCATGCTCTAATGTCTAATTTTCGTTGGCCTTGAATGCAAGTATACTATAGAATGCATGAGCCACTCATTTAATGATCTCCGCGAGGGCGAGTCTGTCGCGCTCCCCGCGTCCGCCCGCCTGCATGTCTCGTGTCAGGTCTCAAACCGACAACCCAACGGGTCAGGTCTAGGTCCGTGTTTTCAACCCATTTGCCTACCTGGGTCGGGTTAGGGTCTACCCGATTGAACCCGGGTCAATTCTGGGTTCGACCCGAACCCGACCCGTGACCCGAAATTGACACCCTTGAGTTTAAGGGGTTTGATTGATCACCAACCATTGACCTTTTAACATGTAGGCGATCGACTTCATTGATCCTCTCATAATCATAAGTGGGTAGAATATTCATATTAGTGATTATCAATTACTTTATAAAATGAGTTAAAGAGATGGCTCTGGCAAAACAACCATTAATTGATGTGATATAAACTTCCAATAGCAAAAACATTTTAGGAGATTTGATCTATTGCACATCATCATCACCATAATGACATTCTAATAATAATAAGTTGCATTTGCTATTAATCATTCTCAAATCAATGAGCAAAAATAAAATAACTACTTTCACTTAATTTTATCAATTGTTATAAAAATTAGTTATTGATATTCAAAATAAAAAACCAAGCGCTTAATTTGTATGTTGTCCCTTAACTTTAGATATAGACAAAACTTCTTTAAATTTTTTTTTTTACTATTTAGCCATTCATCAAACATATTTATAATATTTATTAATGAATAATCCATAATGTGCAATATTACAGCTTTTACTTTTTTACTTTGAGAGAAATTTCATATGCAACTACCTTTGTACTTGAAATAAGTTCGATTTTTAAAAAATCACAAAAGAAAAAATAGACATCATAGTTATAGAAGTTAAACTTTTTTATAATTTTTCTAACTAAATCATTATTGATACACTAAAAATCATCCAATTTAGCATAAATTTGGATGCAATATTTGAATTGAAAACTTTCAAAATTAGTTTCAAGACCATCTGAACTTCAATTTTAATGAACTTTCTGTCCAACAAAAATGTTTTGACAAGATAAATTAAGTAACATTAAAGTGATTTGATTTGAATCAAAATATGCCCAAATCATGCACTTAAAATATAGTTTAAAATTTTAGTATATTAATTAAAGGACAACATTGTAATAATCTTAAATTAAAAAAAACTATTTAGACCTATAATAATAAAAAAATATTTTAGGAGTTTTTATAAGCCAATGTCACAAACCATCTTCGCCATAACATAGATATTATTGTGGTTTAGTTTCACTAATTTTAGACTTTTGTGTAATTACTTAAGAAATTAATACTTGTTGGTACAATTGAGATTTTTGGGATTGTTAAGTGTCTGTTTTGCAAACAGATTTTACCCGAGCATTCTATACATGCTTAGCTAACTTATGAATATTTTTTTAAATAATTTTTGGATCCCAAAATTTAAGATAGAACAAAAATTTAGTCTAAAAGTTGAATAATTGGCATAATGACCTATATATCACAACAATGAACGAAAAATTAAAAAAATGAGAGAAAAAGTGAGAGAAGGAGAGAGAATAGCTTGGTTTTTGAAGTTGTAGAGCCATTTCCGCCGTTCGGTCTAGTTGAGAAATTTGATAGTCTCTAGGTAGGTCATATTATGTTCATCTCATTTTTCCAAAATATGAGATTTTTATCGAACTTTCTTATTAATTACTATTTTCGTTACTGAAAAATAGGGATAATTTTGCACAAGAAAAACTTTCACTGCATAACATTTTGAAGTTATATATAAATTTATGATTTTGAATATTTTCTGAAAATTTTATACTATGAGTTTTGAAATTTATGTAGTTTTTATCGTATAGAAAATAATTTAAGCTCTAAAAAATAATGTTGCAGTATAATTAAAATATATAAAAAAAATATTCTACATGATCTCTGATAATTTATTTAATTATTTGCTGAAAATATGCATTTTTTCCTTAGTAGCGGTCTTCTAATTTTCTGGATCTAGGAAAGAAAAAGAGTTTTTTTATTAGCGGTTCAGATTTTGATATGAGTTTATAAATATTTCTTTATTTTAATTTTGTACAATCATGGCTAATTTATTATTCAGTGTTGTAGCTTCTGTTTGTAATAATGTATTTTAGTGTTGATACATGTTGTTGAAATAAATAAAAATTATGGATGAGTTTATTTACAGTACTCTAGCTAGATGTTTATAGTAGCTCTATAGGCTGTATTTTATTTTAAAGTTTAAATTAAAAGAAGAATTCTGAAACATTTTTAAAACTAGATCTTGAAATTTGTCTGTCATAGTTTAACACGATAGGATATGTTTCATAAGTGGATCTTATCGGGTTGGATTATGACAAATATAATATCTGATTTTTGCATGTTTATAATCAAAATGAGCATATTGTCAAAGAAATCCAATGACCTTAAAATTCGTAATTTTAAAGTCATAAAGGTGCTTAGCTATTAAAAGTTCTATTTGTGATCAAAATAATCAACATGGATCATTTGATGGAGTGTTTTAGGATTTTAGGTAGATCTGTCAAAACTACAACTTTTAAAAACTATAAATTGAGAAGTCACATTCACTACATAAAAGAGATCTTAACTTAGGAATAGAAAGAACTTGGAGATATGAAGAACTCAATAGCTATACTTGACGCTCAACATTCACAAGCACAATCATCAATCACCATCATTTCACTATCATCACCCGACTGTTGTCGTCCTCTATCATTATTTGACCATTATCACCTAGTTGACAAACTCAATTCATTATTATTTGACTACATTCACTTGATCGTTGTCATCTAACTATCATAATCAGACTTTCATAGTTGAGCTATAGTCACTCTATTTCCAACATATGATTGTCATCATCAAACCATTATCATCTCTCCACTACATCTCCATAAAATTACATTATAATTACATAAGATCAAGTTTGAGTCCTTTACTTCGTAATCTAATTTTCTCCAATTAAGGAGAATGAGAGAGAGAATTTCTATCACTTTGCTTACATAGTGCACCATTTCATCTAGATCAGGTCCTATAATTTTCCCTTTCTAGATTTCTACATAAAAAAACTATATTGTTTCTTGTATTTATTTATTTTTTAAATTAGTATGTGTAGGAGATCTCGATGCTCGGAAAATTCTATCTATCAACAACTATAAAAAAAAATTATGAATTTTAAATACTATCTTATTTCTTAAGGTAGATCAAAATCAACAAAGAAATTTTAGGTTAGGATATCCTAATTAAAATTTGACCATGCTAATTAACAATTATTGGACTCTAATGCAATAAAAATATAATATAGCCTATAAAATAGAAATTTTTTAATTTTCTTCAATTGCAAGTTAGTTGAAGGAAACAAGATTCAACTCTGACCATATAAATATGGGGCTTTTGGTACAACACTTTGCACGCCAAGCCCCACACGAAATTGAAAGACCAAAGGGTAATTTTTCGTCATTTTAAGATAACTTACTCAACTTCCATCTTGTCTAATAAGCAATTTCTTCTATTATTATTATTTTTTCTTTTACGGCATAAGCCAAAACTTCTAGAAGCTTCACGTGCACATTTTTAAGACCAAGAAAAAAATAAATATATATGGCTCGATTAACATAGAGGTATAAGTCAAGATGACTCGTGAGTCAGCACTAGCTGGGTTCAATTAATGGATCATGAGTCGAGTTCAATGAGTTACTGAGTCAAATTTGAGTTAGTCTTGACTCAACTTGTTAGCATATAAACCAACTTGCTTAAAATATATTGGAATTGAAAATTTTGTATAAATATTTAAAAATTATCTCTCTTTTTCTTATATCAAGTATTTCTTCATTATTTATCTTCTAAGTTCTCATCATTTTTATAATTTTATTATATTAATTTTTGAATCTTAAACATTTTCTCGTTTTCAATATAAACGAGCAGACTTGTGATCCGTCTTGAATTCGTAGAATTAAGCTCGAATTTGATTTATTAATCAGGTTTAAGCTTAAGCTTGGGGCGACTCGATTGAGCTCATGAGTTTGACTCGTTTACACCTCTAGCTCAACGTAGACATGCATGGATGAATTGTCATAGACAAAATTGTCCCTTCTAATAAAAGAGATTTAGGCTTCGTTTGGGACAGCTTTCTTACTGCTTCTTAAAACGTCTTTTTAGTACAAAAAATTTAACTTTTTAACTAGAAAGCCGCTTTAAGAAGCAGGAAGAAAATCGTCCCAAACGAAGCCTTAAAAATGTGCCCCACAAAAACAATGAGTATATCATATGCGTTTGGCTTATAATATTGATTTTGTGCAATATGAAGAAGTTAAAGGCAGGACTACAATTATATGACGTCTCTTAGTAGCAAGAAGGTACGTTACCTAAGCTTGTGGTTAATCTGCTTTTGAAGGTGGAAAATTTATCAGTCTTGATAGAACCATGTGTTACTTTCATGAGTATGACTGTCTACCAAATACAGTTTCTTTCAAAGATTGAAAATTTATCAGTATTGATAGAACCCTTTATGAAAGACAAGTATGGCTATATCACTATATGTCAAATGGTAATTGGGCTAAGTTATCAAATAGACACTTTTGGTAGAATATTTATAAATGGTGCACTAAGGGGTCTACGCGTTAATATAAATCTAAAAATACATAGTCTTTAATGGGACATTCAGCTTACTAATGCTCATAGAGCTACGACAAGTTTAAAGAAGAAAAAAAAAAAACCTAAGAGCGGATTGTGGCCTACTAATCCAAAATACAAAATTGTCTAGATACAATCTAAGGCGGCGCGAAGACAGCGCCCAAAAAAGAAAGATTCAAATATAATCAATCGGCACTTTAGAGGGCTTTCTTCCTATGGTTGTGAAAAAGAGTTAACGGGTAGTATTCGGGTATGACCCAAAGTTGACTTGATCTGATTCAAGTCGTAGTGAGTCCGATTTGTTTGTAAATAGATAAAAAAAAAGGGTCCAAACCTACCACATTGGCAACTCGATGTCCCGAGCCCTATTTGATGACTTATTTTTATTAAAATAAAAAAATATATAACTTTTCAACTATAAAAGTTAGCTTAATTGATTTAAAATAAGAAGAGCAATCCAACATGCAAAAGACTATAAGGAGAAAAAAAATTTAAATGGGTCGTTTTAGTTCAAATCGGGTTATCTAAAATTTGACTCATTTATTAAATGGATCAACTCGAAATCCAAAGCATATCTAGTCAGGTGTAGGTCGAGTTGTTGGGTCAAATCAATTTTAATTTATTTTTTTGGGGACAGTTAGAGGATTCAAGCCCAGATGAGATGAGAGGAATTTCTTCGGTCGGCCACTCGGCCGCAAACCCAAATCAATTTTTGACAATACTCCTATTTCCCCCTTCAAGAAGTTTCAGAGTTTTTGAGGATTGATGTAAATATGCGTGTGATTTGTGCTTTACACTTTCTTAAAGTCACGTTGCCCAACGCTTGCTAATATAGTGTAGAAAATATGTTGTCTAAAGATTACATGAATATATTTAAGTTATTCAATTTGATATTTGAAGAATTATTTTATCACCTCAGACCAAAAAACAAGAAGAAGAAAAATAAAGATTCTTAATGCCTACCCTAAATAGATGTGATCAGGTTAATGATGATAATTATGGTGAGGGTGCATGTTTTTCTTCATGCTTTGCTTAATTAGGGGTATATTTAAGATGCTTAATCGTTTTGAATGATCGTTGTGAGTAGTTATTAATAAGATTTATTTAGCATTATCTAAGAATGCTTGTAATAATCTTAAGTATACTAATGTAGCACATCAAATGAATAAAAATGAAGCTAATGGTCTAATTATAAGAGCCTAATAAAATATTAATGCAAGGGCCTAATCAAGGGCCATTATAAGAGCCCACTCAAGAAGAAATAATTGAGTTAAATTTTAATATTTATATTTTAAATTTAGCAATAAAATGCATAATTTTTTATATTCGAGTATATATATATATATCATTTAATGAAAATAAAATGAATTAATAAATGTCATTGGCACCTTGCTTTACTAAGGGTCACCTACTCCTTTTTCTCTTAAAAAATTTCTTATTTTGAATGAGGTTAGTCATTATAAATCTATAAATATTGTCAATATGTAATGAAAAAATTTAGTTAAAACTCAAATTACAAGAGCCCAAGAAAGTACTAAAGCAAGAGTTTAATCAAGACTTGTTACAAGGAACTTTTATTTGGTCCGATGACATGACGTAGCTCTATGTTCGGACGCCAGTAAAATAGTACCACATATTTTTATTTTTTACTGCACGGCCCGTCAACCCGACCCGAAACGACCTCGGGATTGCTATGCTCGTGTATTGCTAGGTATTGCTCGGTATTGCTAGGTATTTGTCGATTTTGCTCGGCAATAACGAGAAATACCATTATGTGAAGAGCAATACTGAGCAATACCGAGTTTTTAGCGAAACTCGGTATTGCTAGGTATTGGTCGATTTTGCTCGGCAATAACGAGAAATACCATTATGTGAAGATCAATACCGAGCAATGCCGAGTTTTGCTAAAAACTCGGTATTGCTCGGTATTGGTCTTCACATAATGGTATAGCAATACCTAGCAATACCGAGTAATATGCGAACATAGCAATCCTGGGTTCTGGTTTGAGTCGGGTCATTGGGCCGCGTGGTAAAGAGTGAGAACACGTTGCGACATATTATTGACGCCCGAACGTAGAGCTACGTTAGGTCACCTGACCAAGAGCTCATTTAAGAAGAAATAAATAATTAGGTTAAAGTTTTAATATTAAATTTAAAATTTAGAACGTAGAGAGTAGGTATTGGCTAATCATTTAGTGTAGATAAGACGAATTGATGAATATAATTGACACTTTTCTCAATTAATCATTATCTACTCTGTTTTTCCCTAAACTTTCTCATATTTTTTTGAATGATGATATGCATTATAACTGAATAAATAGTGCTAATATGTGATAGTAAATTTTAGCTATAGAATGATACAAAATTTTTGAAAAAAAAAAAGTTATTCTCTTTTGTTGAGAACTTGGCCAATATTGATATATGGGATTGATTAGTTTTATTTTTACCTATTCGTTATTTTTTAAATCTATTTCCAACCCCATATAACATCTTTCTCTTCACCGTAGTCATATCGCAAGAACATCAGTCCATTAAAATCTAGAGCAACCAAATTAACGTGTAACAAATTTAAGGCTGTCTCAATCCAACGTCTTAATAATATGCCGCCATTTTTAGAGAGAAAATATATGTTTTATTCCTATAATTTAACATGTTTTAGAATGTTCTGCGACATTGTTATAAATTCTAGAAAAAAGTGACTAATTTCTTAATTTAATATGAGTTAAGATTTCCTCAAGCTAGTACTATATCTAAGAATATCACCTTGTTAACTATATGAATGATGTGGTATAATCCAATGAAATTTATGGTTTTGTTTTAATTAGTTAAGATTTGATTAAAATGCAACCAACTTAATTTAGGTCCAAATGGTGAAATCTGAACACCATTGGAAAATAATTTTTTTTAGTATTTTTGAAATAATATTTATAATATAACATCGATTATATGATTTTTTTGAAGTTAGAAAATAAAATTTAATAATTTTTTCATATTTTTAATCCTCTTTGGCTTAGACATGTATTTTACTTCAAAACTACTAATAGAATGTTCTCGGTGGTTGTTGACGATTGGTGTCAACAGATATGATCAGTATTTCATATTATGAAGAACTTTTTAAATAAGCTCAAAAGATGTAATATTTATAGGATTCATAAGGGATATTTTAATCATGATTTGAAATAACTATTTATAGTTATGAACAGCTGAAATTGGAGATGAAATATTCCTACAATCAATTGTGATTAAATGAGGATAACATTAGTTTGAACCACCTTATTTATTGGGACTCAAACTAAATATCATTGATAGTGATAATTTGGCAGTTCACACTACCAAAAAGTTAATTTTTTCGCAGCAGATACTTGAGGCGATTTTAAAACTGCTGTCAAATCCACCTTTTTTGCAACGGTTTAAATTGCTACAAGTTGTAGTGGTTTTAACCGAAGTAAATAGCATCGGTTTTAACCGCTGCCAAAATTGTCCATCATATTATACACCACCTAAAAGCTCAGCTTGCTCTAATTCTTCATTTAGATCTTGCATTCACTGTCTGCTGGATTGGAGAGCTTCGCATGCTACTTGCCCTAATTTCTTCCTCTTCTTCGTCGTTGGCCTTGGCTCAGAGGAGCAAAAAATTCGGTCAAAGCCCTCGTCTACTCGCTTATTCGGCCAGTTAATCGCGAGCTAATTCTTCCTCTCATTTGCCGGTTTGTATTTCTTTCCTATTATTGTCTAGCTTTGTGGATTCATTCGTATGCTTGACCGATTTTTTGGTAGTGAGACCATGCTCTCTTGTCTAGCCCTATTAGGATTTTGACTTGTCTAATTGGTGCCCTTCGAATTGAATGAGAATGATGGAAATGAGATTTTGATGAGAGCCTTCTTCAATAAGCAAAGAACAAGGACTTGATTAATAGACATTTATAAATACCAATATTGTTTTCAATATTGGCAAATGACAATTGAACATGAATTAGTTTCCCTTAAGTGTTTGACTAACAAGTAGATGAGGCATAATTTTTTTTAAGGGAAACCCACGGCGGGGCCTACACATTAATTTGAAATCAAAATTACAAGATCCTTAAAGGGGACCTTCAACTCACTAATGCTCTAAAGAGCTACACCAAAATAAAAAAGAAAAAAAAAACTAACGAGACAAAAGTCCCTAACTACACCAAAATACACAAAATTCTAGGAACATTCTAAGGCAAAAAAAACGCTATCCAAAAAAGAAAGCTACAAGAATCACATTCAGCGTTAACTTTTTCCAAAAAAAAAATTCGAACAAGCAACCAACAGCTCCAATAAGCAAATCTGCATAAGGGAAAACCTTCAAGCAATAAAGGTTAGAGTAAAAAGAAAATTTGAATAGTTTTAATATATAATGATAGATGTCACCCTTGCTAAATAAAATTAAATTGTGCACCTCCTAAAGAGAAAACTTGTTCCACAACCAAACCAGAACCCAATCTAAACAGGAAAAAACATCTTGGAAAACAAAGCGAACGATCTCCATTAAACCACACCCACCTAGCTCAAAACACCCAAGATAAATGGGCCAAATCAGGATAAAATGCACCCGGTATAACTGGAATAAAAGGCATAGCCAGCACCAACCCATGCTCACAGTCACCCAAACAGCGTAAACAAAATAATAGTTTGTATGAACCAACACACGCCAAAAATATGAGGAAACAGACCGCTCCAAATCCAATAAAAATATTAAACCAGGACCCAATGTACCCAACAGCACCAACAAAATAAACAGCATCCCATAGGAAATAAACCAGCAATACAAAATGATAAAGACCCCGTTGGAATAACAACCCAGAAAATAATACCAAAAGATCGTATAAACCCACCAGCACCACCCAAATCCACAAAAATAAGAAAAAACAGCCAGCTTAATCGGCTAACATGAGAAAACCAAACTCAATCTAAGGAAACAAAGAAACAGAGCTAATTTACCAAAATAAACAGCAACATCAACCATTATGAATATAAGTTAAACCAGCTTTGTCCAAGTTAATAATACCTTTCATCATAGGAGGTAAATTCCTAATATTCAACTCCTGAAAGCTATCAAGTTGACAACCAAAGTTAGCCAACCAATCAGCACACGAATTTGCTTCATGATAAATGTGAGAAATAAAGTAATTAATAGAAGAGAGGGATTACTTAATTTTTCTAATCATCTAAAAGTTTTGAGGATTATCAGGCACAACATTATTAATGATCTGAACTAAAAGCATAGCATCCATGCACCTAAATCTACACATACTCAAAATTAAAACCCAAAGTAGTACAAATATCTAGGACATAGGACAAACTCATAAGCTCGATAGTAATAACATTACACAATTGTAAAGGACCAGCAAAAGTAGCTAGAACACAGCCCTAATGATCCCGAATAATGTCACCAGCACCCGCACCGACGGCCCGAATGGACCCATCAGAGTTAAGTTTAACGTATGGATGGTTAGGTTTAATCCATCTAACAACCTTGTCAATATAATTCGACGGCCCGTTATTCTCTTTTGTTGAGAACTTGGCCAATATTGATATATGGGATTGATTAGTTTTATTTTTACCTATTCGTTATTTTTTAAATCTATTTCCAACCCCATATAACATCTTTCTCTTCACCGTAGTCATATCGCAAGAACATCAGTCCATTAAAATCTAGAGCAACCAAATTAACGTGTAACAAATTTAAGGCTGTCTCAATCCAACGTCTTAATAATATGCCGCCATTTTTAGAGAGAAAATATATGTTTTATTCCTATAATTTAACATGTTTTAGAATGTTCTGCGACATTGTTATAAATTCTAGAAAAAAGTGACTAATTTCTTAATTTAATATGAGTTAAGATTTCCTCAAGCTAGTACTATATCTAAGAATATCACCTTGTTAACTATATGAATGATGTGGTATAATCCAATGAAATTTATGGTTTTGTTTTAATTAGTTAAGATTTGATTAAAATGCAACCAACTTAATTTAGGTCCAAATGGTGAAATCTGAACACCATTGGAAAATAATTTTTTTAGTATTTTTAAAATAATATTTATAATATAACATCGATTATATGATTTTTTTTTTTAAGTTAGAAAATAAAATTTAATAATTTTTTCATATTTTTAATCCTCTTTGGCTTAGCCGTGTGGTATGCATTTTACTTCAAAACTACTAATAGAATGTTCTCGATGATTGTTGACGATTGGTGTCAACAGATATGAGTATTTCATATTATGAAGAACTTCTTAAATAAGCTCAAAAGATGTAATATTTATAGGATTCATAAGGGATATTTTAATCATGATTTGAAATAACTATTTATAGTTATGAACAGCAGAAATTGGAGATGAAATATTCCTATAATCAATTGTGATTAAATGAGGATGACATTAGTTTGAACCACCTGATTAATTGGGACTCAAACTAAATATCATGGCTAGTGATAATTTGGTAGTTCACACTACCAAAAAGTTAATTTTTTTGTAGTAGATATTTGGGGCGGTTTTAAAACCGCTATCAAATCCACCTTTTTTGCAACGGTTTAAATTGCTACAAGTTGTAGCGGTTTTAAGCGAAGTAAATAGCATCGGTTTTAACTGCTACCAAAATTGTCCATCATATTATACACCACCCGAAAGCTCAGCTTGCCCTAATTCTTCGTTTCGATCTTTCATTCGTTGTCTGCTAGATCGGAGAGCTTCGCACGCTACTTGCCCTAATTTCTTCCTCTTCTTCGTCGTTGGCCTTCGCTCGGAGGAGCAAAAAGTTCGGTCGAAGCCCTCGTCTCTACTCGCTTATTCGGCGAGTTGATCGCAAGCTAATTCTTCATCTCATTTGCCGGTTTGTATTTCTTTCCTATCCTTATGTAGCTTTGTGGATTCATTCGTATGCTTGGGCAGCTTGCCCTATTTTTTGGTAGTGAGACCATGCTCTCTTATCTAGCCCTATTAGGATTTTGACTTGTCTAATTGGTGCCCTTTGAATTGAATGAGAATGATGGAAATGAGATTTTGATGAGAGCCTTCTTCAATAAGCAAAGAACAAGAACATGATTAATAGACATTTATAAATACCAATCTTGTTTTCAATATTGGCAAATGACAATTGAACATGAATTAGATTCCCTTAAGTGTTTGACTAACAACTAGATGAGGCGTAATTTTTTTAAGGGAAACCCACGGCGAGGCGTACGCGTTAATATGAAATCAAAATTACAAAGTCCTTAAAGGGACCTTCAACTCACTAATGCTCCAAAGAGCTACACCAAAATAAAAAAGAAAAAAAAAACCAACGAGCCAAAAGTCCTCACCAAAATACACAAAATTCTAGAAACATTCTAAGACGGAAAAAAGATGCCGCCCAAAAAAGAAAGCTATAAGAATCACATTCAGCATCAGCTTTTTGCAAAAAAAAATCGAACAAGCAGCCAACAGCTCCGATAAGCAAATTTGCACAAGGGAAAACCTTCCAGCAATAAAGGTTAGAGTAAAAAGAAAATTTGAATAGTTTTAATGTATAATGATAGATGTCACCCTTGCTGAATAAATTAAATTGTGCACCTCCTGAAGAGAAAACTT
Organism: Dendrobium catenatum; assembly: GCF_001605985.2. Classification (NCBI taxonomy): domain Eukaryota; kingdom Viridiplantae; phylum Streptophyta; class Magnoliopsida; order Asparagales; family Orchidaceae; genus Dendrobium; species Dendrobium catenatum. The sequence continues at coordinate 3,116,095 of NW_021318785.1, forward strand.
ATTCCACAACCAAAACAGAACCCAATCTAAACCAGAATAAACAGCTTGGAAAACAAAGCGAACGATCTCCAATAAACCACACCCGCCCAGCTCAAAACATCGAAGATATGGGCCAAACCAGGATAAAATGCCCCCTGTATAACTGGAATAAAAGGCATAGCTGCACCAACCCATGCTCACAGTCACCCAAACAGAGCAAACAAAACAGCAGTTTGTCTGATCCAACACACGCCAAAAATATGAGGAAATAGGCCGCCCCTAATCCAATAAAAATATGAAACCAGGACCCAACGTACCCAACAACACCAGCAAAATAAACAGCATCACATAGGAAATAAACCAGCAATACAAAATGATAAAGACCCGGTTGGAATAACAACCCATAATATAATACCAAAAGATCGTATAAAATCCACCAGCACCACCCAAATATGCAAAAATAAGGAAAAAAAACAGCCAGCTTAATCAGCTAACATGAGAAAACCAAACTCAATATAAGGAAACAAAGAAACATAGCTAATTTACCAAAATAAACAACAACATCAACCATTACGGATATAAGGAAATTAAACCAGCTTTGTCCAAGTTAATAATACCTTTCATCATAGGAGGTAAATTCCTAATATTCAACTCCTGAAAACTATCAAGTTGACAACCAAAGTTAGCCAGCCAATCAGCACACGAATTTGCTTCACGAAAAATGTGAGAAATAGAGTAATTAATAGAAGAAAGAGATTGCTTAATTTTCCTAATCATATAAAAGTTTTTAGGATTACCAGGCACAACATTATTAATGATCTGAACTAAAAGTATTGCATCCACCTCAATCCAAATAATGCCACCAGCACCCGCACCGACGACCCCAACAGCCCATCAGAGTTAAGTTTAGCGTATGGATTGTTAGGTTTAATCCATCAAACAACCTTGTCAATATAATTCGACGTCCCACAATCATTAGGAATACCAATATCAAAAGCCACGTCAATACATTTGTGGAAATTCTTAGCAGAAATAAGATTGACAGAATAAAATTATAGAATTTTATTTTTAACATTAGAAATAATTTAAGTAGCATCCATCTTAATGTCATTATATTTGGAATCATTTCTAGCTCTCCAAAGATACCACAAAACAAGAATGGACAATAAATTATAGATGTGACCTTTAGAAGTAGTCATCCAATCATCTAACATAGACAAAACCTCATTATTAATATTAAGATTATCTTTATATTATCATAAGTTGATGCATACATTCCTTGATTTTGATTCATTCTTTTTAATTAGCCAGCTATCCTAAAGAAATTGTTATATTATCATAATTATGATGTGGAGGCATGTGTTCAAATTATAGAAATATTTTCTTTGTAAATCTAGAACATCATTAGATGACAAACCTATGAGAGGAATGAATAAGTGTGTAATTTGGAAATTAGCATAATAACATTTTAAACTACATGTATATATTTTTTATAAAGAAAGCAATGAGAAAAAAATACTTTTAATTTAATTTTACAATAAAAGAATTTAATATCAAAACAAAATTTTTTTCTAAGATAATGCCACAAGCAATAAGCAATTCCTTAAATGATACGCACAACTTCTCTTCATAACCGACACTAACGAAAAAGGAGAGACCGGCCAGACAAATGCAGTTGCTGAATAATGATATATCAATTTGCATATTTCTTGTTTTATGCAACCTTAGAGAGAGATATTACATACTAAATATTTATTAGCACGTATGAGATGAAATAAAAATATAAATATGATAATTATTAAAACCATAAAAAATTTACCAAAAATTAATATTATTTAGAAAGCTCATTATCGTTAAAGGATAGAGATTGAGTATAAGTTTATTATTTTTTTCTATAGTATTGCTCTGAGTTTGTCTTCGTCATTAAGAATGGGATAATCTAAATGACTTGAATTAATTATTCGTATGCATAAAAATTAATGATCATCTATATATTGCAAGTTCTGATTTTATAGAAATCTAAGATTTGAAAAGTAAGCTTTATATTTTAATCTCTATTGTGACTTCAATAACATCATTCAGCATAACCTAAGAAAAGTTAGAGCATATCATGGCTTCATCCATCATATTTTTATTTCCTTGCATGGACATTTTCAATGTATATTAATGACGTGATTATAAACACATAACTGTTATTTCAATTCATGTTTGCTTACTGTATTTTGAAAACTCAAGTACTCCGAAGAACTTGCTTTCTTTCCCTTCCCATTGTGACAATAGAGGATTAATGGTGGTCACAATCTAGCCTGCCCTCCCTTGAGTAGCACTCCCAAGCTTGTCACCACCTTTATTCAAAACAAAAACGAAAGAGAGAGATAGTATGTACTAAAAAGGCTTTTAGGTTTTCAAAGAATGGCATGCACTTTTCTATTGAGAATTATATAGAGCATCCAAAGCATAGAACATGAAAATGTTAGGTAATATTTTTAGAATTCTATTCAGTCTTTGTTCTCCTTCATTTAATTGGGTAATATTTTTTTCTTAGAAACTGTTGAAAATTTATTTTCTCAGATTTGATGAATAAGAGTTGGATATCTAAACATAAATGGATTAGTGATTATATTAAAGATGTTGAAAAATTTTTAGAATTCACAATTCTAAATCAAAGTTTGGGGCAAAAAAAATTATGTTCATGCAAATTATGCATTAACAGATATTTTTATTGTCTAAAAGATGTCAAGTTTAATTTACTCTTTAAAGGATTTTTTCTCGGATATGTTGTTTGGAATCGACATGAAAAGGAACATACTTTTGTAGCTGAAGTAACACGATCAGAAATAATTAGTGATACTTGTAATATTAAAGAAGTACAAATTCAAGAAGAGCAACCAACACCAAATGATATAGAATGATTGTTAATGGACACATTCTTCATCTTATATTTATTTTGCCTAAAGTGCTTACACTCTTGGTCTGCAAGATCTTTTGATCAATTGATTGAGTTATTGATTAAAGCTTTCTTGTTGGTTCATTGCTACCTAAGAATACATATGAAGTGAATCTGGAACTTTGTAGCGGTTATAACCGTTGGAAAATTAAGCGCTTCGACAAAACTATCCCGCCGGTCCATAAACCGTTGCACAATGTAGCTTGTAGTGCATTGCAATTACAACGGTCATGCAACGGTCCTAAAACTGCTTCAAAAAAAAAAGTAATGGTTAAAATCGTCGGTATATGTTGGAATTTGTGCTGTGATAGCTCTATTTTTTTGGTAGTGTCATAGCCACCATTTCTTATGTTTGTATTTAGTTATAACGCTTCAATTATTAACATTAATTTCACATCACACTTTGACTTCGTTTGAGACAGCTTTCTTCCTTCTTTCTAAAGCAGCTTTCTAGTAAAAAATGTTTAGTTCAAAAAAGTTTTGTACTAAAAAGATGCTTTAGAAATTAATAAAAAAGACATCTCAAATGAAGCCTAAATAAGTGCATAGCGATGCACAATACATTTGGTCATTTTCCTATTAATTATTTGTTGAAATTTTGAACAACTAATGCATCAATCATACTTTTAGCATCATAAATTCAAACATTTTTTATATATCTCCACGAGCTCAACTTTTGAATGACATATTGATTAGATAAAATATTAAGAATATGTTAATACATTAAGGGTATCAATCATTTCTCATATCTATGCACTCATAATTAAATAAATACATAGCAAAGTACTAAGGGAACTTTTGATTGGATGAAAAAGGATTATAGTGCATAATTAAATATAATGTAAAAAGAATATAATATATTCGGAATGTTTGAATTTATTTTAATTATAAAGTATATGCGTATAATTTTTTTCATTTTGTTAATTTGAAGTAAATTTAATATAGTATAAAGTTTAATGATGATAGCGATGACTGTCGTGGTCATTGACAGATTGTGGTGACAGACAGTGGGAGCAGTGGAGATGGCAGGCTGCGACGACGATTGGCCAATCGACCAGTAGAGAGAGAGGCAGTGGCAATAACAAAGAATTTATAGTGTATTTGAAAATCAACCAAATCTAATAATTTTGAAATGCACCAATATTTTGAATTATATGTTGAAATTTAATACTTTAAAATTTTATTCTTTATTTCTTTTCCTTTAAATCAAATATCAATATTTTTGAAAATATGAGCATTTAAAATATTTAAAACCCTTTTATTTCAAATAAAACAGCTACTAAACTAATAAAGTATAAAGCCATACCTCATAAACATGATATAAAAATTATGTTAGGAGGTCCTACTATTGCATATATAAGGGGAAGAAGTGCAACCCAAAAATGCAAATGATAAAATAAATAAATTATTTTGCATTATAATTTAATCTTAAATAAAAAAAAACAAAATTACAAGTCTTATTTTTATTTAAATATTATTTTATTTTAATCATTTATCTTGTATATATCCTACACTTGTAACTCCTACACTTGGAAAAGTTACATGAGAAGCTCCTAAAATAATATAAAACACATCCTAATGATCTTCAGTCTTTAAATTTAGTTTGAGATTAATATAATTTATAATATTATATGCAACATTAATTTAAATACAAATTTAAAAAAAAAAATTATCCAAATAAATTTACATAAGAATGAGCTTCATTCTTCAATTTACTGTGTATTCTAACATATTTTTTTCCTAAATTTTACCCTGTAGTAAATAAGTCCCCATCTTTACGTCCTCTTTTTTTGGAACGGGGTATCTATCCGCTGCCACCTGCCGAAAGAGGTGTTATCGGCATAACTAATCCCTCGGCGAGTCTACTAGCAACCAACCCCACAGGTGCAGGACCCACAATTCTTTACGTCCTCTTATTCCTTCCTCGAAGCATGAGCGCCAAGTAGAACAAAACCCTAAATAAAAACCCCCAGGCGACAATGACGGCGAGGCACCACCACTTTCCTAGCTGCGTCACCCCGTTCTGCTCCAGCACATTCATTCCCGTCATCAGGCACGTCTCCGGCGATATCTTTTCCCCCAACGCTCTTCCAGCTGCCATTAACACCCCCTCCTTCACCTTCTCTGTCATCTCCCCCAGCGGCGTCGTATCAAATATCTGCACTCCCCTAACAAAACACTTTCCACCTTCCCCAAATTCATTTTGCAGAACCCCCTCATATGAATACTTCACCAGCGACAGGTAGTGAAACCATATCCAGTAGTCTGGAATTCTGTTACGGTTGATGAAGAAACCGCTGAAGAGGAGGAAGTAGCCCAACATGGCGACGACGGCGAAGTAGCCAAGCATGAGCTGGGAGACGATAGCGGAGAGAAAGGAGACAAAGCCGCTCCCAGCCCAGAAAGATGCTAGAATGATAAGAAAGTAGAAGAGGAAGCCCGAGGGGCCGTTAGCGAGCCCGACTCCTGTGAACGTAGCGGAAGCAAAGGCGAGGGACAGAATGAAGAAAGAGGGGAGGGCGACGAGGGAGTTGGAGAGGACGAAGGAGGAGCGGCGGTAGGAGTTGTATGCTGTCTCGCGGAAGAAGATGTAGAGCTCTTGGAGGAAGACGGGGAGGGAGTCGGTGCAGGTGTAGTATATGGTTGACATGGCGAGAGCGAAGAAGCCGAAACGCTCTTGCACGCCGCGGGGAGACAAGTCGAGCCGGAAGAAGAAGGTGGCGAAGATATATATATATATGAGCAAGTCAGAAACGTGTCCCTTTTGTTTTTTTTAGAAAGAATCAGAAAGATATGTGCAATTGTACATGCAACATCCTTTTGCAATGATTGTGACATTTTCATACAAATTTATTTTAATATATTTTGAGAAATTAAGGTTTCGTCTCGGACAACTTTCTGATGACTTGCTACTTCTTAAAGTAGCTTTTAGCACAATAATTAAAATTTTTGAACTAGAAAGTTGTTTTAAGGAACAATAAAGAAGCTGTCCCAAATGAAGCCTAAGATCACTTATCTCAAGATTTGTTTAGGTTGATTGCAACATTTTATAAAAATAATTGTTTAGTTATTATGAGAAAATTAACTTTTTTCAAAATCTACTATGGATTTATAAATTATTCTTTTTTGAAAAATCCAACAACTATTTTCTTAAATCTAATGCACATTAACAATTAGGGTTGTAAAAGCAGTTTTCCACCACAAAAATTTCTATTAATAATGAAAAAGTAGCAATAAAATAGTAGCTAAATGAAATTATTTATTGGTGTCTGAAAAGTAAAGCAATAAAAAATTAGCCTCATAGCAAAACCCGTAATCAACCTAATGAAAAATAACATAAGTCAAAATTTCATTAAATTTGAAGATAATTTAGCCAAACATGATATAATTGTAGCATTTTAATAAAATGATTATCTAATGCGTGCATAATTATTTAGGCTTCGTTTGAGACGATTTTCTTACTACTTTAAACAATTTTTTAATACAAAAATTAAAAATCTTGTATTAAAAATAGATTTAAAAAGCAACAAGAAAACCATCCCAAATGAACCTTACTCAGATGTAAAAGTGCTCATATATATCAAGATTAAAAAAAGAAGGATCATATAAGATTTGATGTAGATTTAGAATAATTTAATTCACCTTAATTTCATCATTTAGGCATTATATTGTCTTTTCACCATATTTTTAAAAGTTTGCTCAAAAGTCAAATATTCAAAAAATTGATATTGTCACTAAAAATCAATTGTTGATAAACATATTTATAGTTATATTTTAAAAAAACAATTAATCTACAATATAATATTAAATCAAAATATTTTAAAAAAATTAAGTACTGCTTTAGTGAAATTAAATATCATCCTTATATTCATGCAATAAAAAAAAAGTTTGAAATTAGAACCATACCATCTAAGATAGCGGCGGCGAAGAGTTTCCCGCGGGAGATGCTGGCAGTAATGGCCGCCTCCAGAGTGGAAGTTGAACGAGCTTCCGACAGTCCAGCAATGGAGCCCTGAGCCCGCAAGCGAAAGAACTGAACGAGCTTGTCGGCGCCGCCGGGTCTCTCCTCCTGCTCCCGAACGACATCGAGGGCGAACTCCGCCTTGTTCTCACCTTGACTCATCGGCCTTCCGAAATCGGCGAAAAAGTCGGCCAACCTGTTCGGACTCCCAAAGAATATCGTCCTCCCTTGTGATAGTATTAATAGCCTATCAAGAAGCCCCATGATCCTAGCGCTGGGCTGGTGGATCGAAGTCACCACAACGCTTCCACTGCTCGCAATCATCTGCAGCACCTTCATTACCCTGAATGCGCTGGTAGAGTCAAGCCCTGAAGTTGGCTCATCGAGAAAAAGGAGTATGGGATCGTGGATGATGTCCGTACCGATAGACACGCGGCGGCGCTCGCCTCCTGAAACTCCGCGGTGCCCTTCGTCGCCTATTATGGTTGATGCAGCGGCGCGGAGGCCGAGTTGGTCGATGAGAGCCTGTACTCGAGCGCGCTTCTTCGATGCAGAGAGCCAACGCGGCAGTCGGAATTCTGCCGCGAAGGTGAGGGTTTCCTCAACGGTGAGCATCGGGAAGAGGAGGTCGTCTTGTAGCACGTAAGCCGAAATGGTCTTCTGGATATTGGATTCTAAGGGGTGACCGTTGAGAAAGACGCCACCTTTACCGAGGCTGGACTTGCTGATGCGATCAGCGAGCGCGTCGATGAGCGTGGATTTTCCGGAACCGCTGGCCCCTATTATGGCGAGAATCTCGCCGTCGCGAGCCTCGCCGGAGATGGAGTCGAGGAGAGTGCGGCGTGCAGGGTGGGAGTTCCCATCTGATGATGCGAGATCGATGCGGCGGAGGAGGAAAGGGAAGGTCTTTGAAGTTGGGGTTTTGATGGTGTAGGTGAGGTTGTGGAAGGCAAGGATGAAGGAGGGAGGTCGGCCGAGTTCTGTGCTGAACTCGTGCTCAGCAAAGCTGGGTTCCTTGAAATTGGTTCCTGCAAACTCATTATCGGCGACCTCGACGGTGATTGATGCGGGGAGGAGAGGCATCACTGCCGTTGATTGACGGCACTGTGAGAGGGAAATGAGGAGTTCCTGAAAGAGAGAGAGAGAGAAAAAGATTGAGCGCTGGCGTTTGATCAGGAACGCGAGAGATATATATAAGACGAGGCAGAAGAAGAAGGCAGTTGTTCGTTTCTTATAGGTTTTGGTAAGAAATAGCTTTCTTCATCGGGTAAGTTTTATATAAGATTGGGTGGTTGACAGGTGATCTAGAGAGAGAATATAATTATAGTTTAATGAAGACTAGCTAATGCTGGTGTGATAGACGTATTAAATTGGGTTTTGTTCATTTAAATCTTTAAAGAAAATTATTACGAAGAGAAGTCAAGAGGGTTGAGTTCATTTGACATTGGAGTTGAAAGAGAGTGTGCGCTCTCAAATCAATAAAATATTTAGGAATGTATGCCATTTTATCTGGAATTATATCTTGTACGTCTTATATTTGACCTCTTATTTATGTTTGAGAATTAAGATTAATGCAACAAAATTACTATATAATAGTACCATTATATTTACATAGTTTACTTACTATTTACTATTTTTTTTAGATTATAATCATATTTTTTTTATTTGACTATGACTTTTTCAATTCTGTTAAGAAACTTTTGTACTAGAAAGCTTCTATTTACATGCAATAGCTTTCAAGCAAATTACTTTTTCGACAACTAAGAGCAGAACCAGCTTATTTTTTGAAGTTGGACAAAATATGATTGTGAAATGAATCAGTTTACATGTAAAGTAGAGAAAGGAAATTATTTTTTAGAATTTGGACAACTGCATTTATTGAAGATAGGAAAAATTGTTAAAATGCTTATTTTTTTAATAAAACAAATTTCAAGCTAGGCAATTGACCACCCCGAGCGCTTCCTAGTTCCACTCTTGTCCACATCAACCTTACAACCATCTTTATAAAAAGTTACAACCATGCCAAATGAACCTAAACATAAATCATGATGGGATATTTAAATTAGAATGTTTCAAAATTGAATTAAGGACTATTTGAATTCTAATTAAATTAACTTCTATTCAAAATGAATATTTTTAATGAAACGAGTCTTACAATACCAAAATTGTTCTAATCCAAGTTTGCAATTGCCCAAATAAAAAATGAATGAGGATGTGTGGATGAATCTTTTTTTTTTTCGGAGGGAGCGGGGGAACCTATGTAGGGTCTACACGTTGAATAATAAAATGATTACAAACCCTTAAAGTGATTAATAACTCACAAACGCACAAAGATATACAAACAGAAAATAAAATAAAAAATCCTAAGAGCCAAAGATCCATATCTATTACAAAATAAAAGTAAAAAACTATAAAGGAAAAGGGAGGTCGGCAAGAAGCCAAAACCAAAAGCAGCCCCATGCTAATATAGGACTTCAGCACAGAGAAAACATTCCAAGCCACCTGCAGGAACAAATAAAGCAGTTTAGTAGCTCAACCAAAAGACCAAAACCAGCATCACCACCAACAACAATTGTTACAACTACACCAACAGAGATCCAAGCAACCTCCATTAAAATGAAACAAGCCCATAGACAAGCAAAGAATCAAACAAAAACACAACCAAATGGGCCAAAGAAAACCAGTAGCACATCTGCATAGGAAAAAAATGGAAACCACAAGACCCAGAGCAGAGGATAAAACATTTAAGAACTAAATAGCTAGAATCATCAAACATGGCACCAGAATGACTAGGCCAACAGAGCCACCAAATCACCAGCACCAATAGACCCAACCAGTTGGATGACAGCATGGAAAAGAGAACAGATAAAAAAATAAGACAGAAAACCTAACACATAACAAAAGAGAATCATAACTACAGAAAGAAAAATCAGAAACACAAGAAGGAAAATAAAGACTCATTTATGCCTCAAAGAAGGAAAACTGAGCTTGTCCATTCTAATAAACCCTTTCAAAAATTTAAATTTGGACAGATTTGTATAGAGCTTAATATCAATAACATGAACACCCTTCTTAGCCAACCAATCACCACAAGAATTACTATATCTGGGAATATGAGAAATAGTAAAATCAATTTTATTCAAATAAATAGTAATATTTTTAAAAATGTAAAACATAATAGCATTTTCGCAAAAATTCTTCTTAACTAGGTTGACAAAAATTAATGAGTCAGAATTAATCCAAATATTTTTGATATTTAATTGAGATCAAAATTTGAGCCTAAGAAGTATAGCAAAAGCTTCCTCAATAATCACATTGCTACTATAAAAGTGAGATGAAAAGACAAAAATCATATCACAAAAAAATCCCTTATAATTCCCCTATAACCAGCCCCATCTTTGAGAAAAGAACCATCAATATTTAATTTCACCTAGTTAAAAGACAATTTAATCTAATAAACCACATTAAAAAATGTCTAATACATTCTTTATCAAAGAATATCTGTAAAACTTTAGTTCAAGATAAATTGCCTTTGAAATGCTTAGTCAGATGAGGTAGTCGACCCAACCTGACAAAAAGGATCATTGTCAACAGCCATGGGTTGCTTCATCCAAGGGGACCTTGAAGACATGGGGTGAGTATATATTTATCTAAGGGAATAAATTTGAATCCAGGCTTTGTAGATTATCGATTATATCTTATTGATTCATAACTCAAGAATTTGATGTCACTAAGGAACATATTAGCTCTGGCCACAACCATTATCTCGTCATGCCATTTGACAACAAAATCACTCGGTTCAGAGGGGCCCCGGGTCATAACCTATTTACTTGCCTTGCCATTTGGCAGCAAACTTATCTATTAGAGGACATGTACGTACCACGCCCTTACTGATAGGAGACTATTTTGAGAATGAATCTTAGTAATATTTTTTATCAGACATTAGCTCTTTGTGAGCTAAAGTAGTATTTCAATTTGTCCACCTCACCAAACTGTTGTGGAGAGTGAATGAATTTTACTTTGAGTGTTTAATAGTTTTTTTTTTCAAATTTTTAATATTTGGAGTTTGAATTTTTTTGGGTTTTTTAGGATTTTTCGATTTTGTAGTGTTTGGGTGGTATTTAAATGTTTAGAATTAACTTCTTCGATTGAGATTTTTTATTCAATCTGGCCATCATCAGTGTTACTAGAGTTACTTCCATTTATGGATTGAACATTGTTGACTCTATTAAACTGTCAACAAAGGATTGGGATTTATAAGTTTTGTGTCATTGGCGATGAACCATTCATTTACTAGGCTTTGAAGGCCTAATATGAACTAGAAAATAAATATTTTGATCATCATCATGACTGATATTTAATTAATAGTTTGAACTGTGTTGACTCATATCTGCTCATAAAGGAAGATTGGGCTTGAACTTATGTTTATTTATTGACACACGCAGCATCTCTAGACATCACGTGTGTACCCATAACATACTCAACGAGGCCCTTGTAGGTGTTTTGTATGTCCTCTTCTGTGTACATATGTACATATATATTACGGTGCATGTGTGGGGGCATTTTGGATATTTGATGAGTCTTCTATGGAAGCTTTTAGAAACTCATATTTATTGTAGCCCCTTTATATTAACATGTGAGTGGTATGTTAGATGCATGAACATTATTAATCAAGAAGCTTTCAAGTCTCAATAATCTTTTTCGACTTAATGTTTAGGACTTAGTTGAACTGAGATTCACTCCATCATTGAAGATAATGATTTGATTTGATTTTCTCTTCCCAAAATTTATATAGCAATCAATGGGCAACTCATTGATTATGCCAACACCATTATTTTGTACTAAAGCACAGCACATATAGGAATAATGAGTAGGGTATTATTGTGTCCATCTACTACTAGCTGGAACAATGAAATACCTTTAATTTTCAAAGGAATATCTCAATTAAAGCATTATAAGTACTAATCTAATGAGTGTAAATTCACAAAGTAGCTATATCATGTGATCCCAAAACTAGTTGTTTCATTACTATATCATGTGGCTTTTTTTTCAGTGCATATATCTAACAATAATGCTGTGCTTAGTAGCTAGGCGTCATTATTAGCTGAAATTGTTATTTTAGGTTCTTCCAATGATAAATGAGTAGTGTAAGACTCAAAATTTTTATTTGGAGGCACTTACTTTCATGTGCTTTCAAGCATTAGGAAGAGCCACAGTGTCATGTCTGCACATACGATTTTAACCATTTGTCAGTTTGGTTGAGAATTTATAACAAACAGCGATGGATCTACGTGTTATAGTTGTGGAGAAGTAAGCGTGCACTTCCATGAAATTGTAACAGAGATATCCGACATTTTTTACAGATACAAAATGTCTGAGGACTGAGAGTTGGTCAAGTGACAAGTGTAATGATGGAAAATTGCAAAATATTGATAAAATAGCAATTACAATTTAACAGTATAATGGTTGCCTCAAGTTTTTTGCAAAATGATTACTTTTCACTTTATTTGAACAAAAGGCCTTCTTTGATATCAAATAAAAGTGGATATAGATGGGCATTGGATTTACTTTGTGGCCATCCCGTTAGGCTTCATAATATATTTAGCTAGGATGTCCCAAGTTCTATTTACTGACTTACGTTGCAAGCTAGAATCATTTTATGGATTACGTGATTCCCATAGAACAACTACTAGAGAAGTCTTGGAATAACTTTATTTGTTTTTAGTCACAATGAATCCATAAGAGCTACCTCAGAAAGATTTCAGCATTCCACAGAAACAATAAGCATATATTTTTCTTTAGGACTTCGAGCATTGGTTAATTTAGTACTTGATAATATTAACAAGAGGATAAGGAATTTCGTGACATACATGTACATATTAGAAACGGTACAAGGTACATGTCATATTTAAAGGAATGCATTGGGACAATGGATGGAACTCATGTAGACGCTCATATTCCTGTTGAAGATCAAATTTCATATATATGGCAGCATCATTCACCTACACAAATGATGGCAGTCTATGATTTTAATATGTGCTTTACATTTATGGCAGCAGGATGAGAAGGCTCAGCTCATGATGCTCGTATCTTCCAACATGTTCGTCTAAGGAGTTCTCTATGCAATTTTCATATACTGCTATCAGGTAATATTTAATTAATAATTAATAATAATCTTATTAAGCATGTTTTATATTAAAGGTAATAAGAAAATTAACATATTTATTAACAGGTAAATTTTATTTAATTGGCGATGGCTATCTACTGCAACAAGGTTTTCTTAAGCCATATCTAGAGACGTGATATCATATACCAGATTTTCGATGAGGAAGTCGACCAATTATAGGGCATCGAGAGATATTAATATGAGGCATTCCTCGTTAAGAAGTGTAATAGAAAGGGCATTTGGTTTATGGAAAAAAAATGAAGAATTCTACTAGATATGTCGAACTATTCTTTTAAAAAACAGCAGCTTATTATAGTGGCTACAATGGCACTACATAACTACATAAGAAGGCATCAGTCAAGGAGTGATCCAAAATTCGAGGAATGTGATGCCGATGAAAACTTTGTTCATTCGGAGCAGAGTAGTTCCTACTTTAAGAAGAAGTTAAACCCGTGGAAAGTACAAATTATTCTGTAGAGTCTATCAGGTAATATTTAATTAAAAAGTAATAATAATCTTATTAAGCCTATTTTATATTAAAGGTAATGAGAAAATTAACATATTTATTAACAGGTAAATTTTATTTAGTTGGCGCTGGCTACCTACTGCAACAAGGTTTTCTTAAGCCATATCTATAGACGTGATATCATATACCAGATTTTTGATGAGGAAGTCGACCAACTATAGGGCATCGAGAGATATTAATATGAGGCATTCCTCGTTAAGAAGTGTAATAGAAAGGGAATTTGGTTTATGGAAAAAAATGGAGAATTCTACGAGATATGTCGAACTATTCTTTTTAGAAAACAACGACTTATTATAGTGGCTACAATGGCACTACATAACTACATAAGAAGACATCAATCAAGGAGTGATCCAAAATTCGAGGAATGTGATGCCGATGAAAATTTTGTTCATTCGGAGCAGAGTAGTTCCGACTTTAAGAAGAAGTTGAACCCTTGGGAAGTACAAATTGTTCTGTAGAGTTGCTTAATGGCGAAGGTGCGAATGATATGGCTGAAGTTAGAGAAACTATAGCAATGCAATTATACAGTTACATGAGTTGCTTATATATGTAACTTACATCAAAACATTACCGTTGCTAGGTCCTAAGTCCTGGATGAGAAAAGTGAAGTGTTGGGTTAGGTAGTCGACATCCAGCATAAAACTTGTCGAATAATCATGACATGAATACTTTAAAAATTGAGTTAATAAAAATTTTGAGTAAATCAAGTTGAAATATAATACTAAATCATTGATGATATACTTATAATATATTCTTCTTTTATTTTAGATTTCCTGATGAAAATTGAGAGTTGTCAAGTATGAGTTCCTCCAAAGTAAACATGAGACAACAATAGTTTAGTTTTGTTATTTGGTGGTTTTTAATTTTTTATTTTCATATACTTTTAGTTTTTTTTTACTTGAATTATAGGTGAATTGAGTGTTCAATTGATGTAAGTTTTTGTATTAGTTGTTCATATGATTAAAGGATGAATCTTTTTGTAAGAGTTGAACTTCAATAACTTTTGTATGTATACATAGACTTGACAAAACACTGGTTTCAAAACAAAATGAATCGATTGCAAACTGTGCGTCTCAAACTAAGTTAGAATATTAAGGTTACTGTAGGCTTCTATATTTGTAAATGAATTAGTTGGTTGAGTATTCTACCTACAATCGGATGTTTATTTACTTTCAGGAAATGATATAAATTGGTTCATAAATCATAAATTTTGTTTTTATAGGTTACTGTATGAAGTAAAAAAATAGTTCCATTGTAGCATAATATCATTGTTCTAATTTACAACCGTTGCGTCCAGGAGTATTCGCGACGATTGAGAAATATATATTTTATCATTTAGCGGTGTACAAAAATCTGGCACGTAATTAGATAAGAGAGAGGGTGCGTCATTCATTAGAGAAACAAAGATTTTTAAGTGGAAAATCCCTGAATAAGGGGGAAAAACCACGGGGCCTGGCCCAGTATAAAATAATCCACTAGTATTGTAGTTGATTACAAATGAGGTCCTTCCTCAGAAGAAGGCCTTAGCTTGATATCAGTACATCTTGTAGAGTACATTACATGGTGAGAATACAAACCATCATTGTTAACGTGTTTGTTAGTTTAGAGAGACCATAATCTGATGACGGAGGTCAGAAGAACTGTAATCGGCAACGACGGAGATCATAGAGATCGTAGTCAGGACTGTACTCAGTGGTCGACATAAGTCAGAAGGAACGTAGTCGGCTGGTGACGGATGTCAAAAGGATTGTAGTCGGTGGGCGACGTAAGTTAGGAGGACCGTAGTTGGATGGCGACGGAGGTCAGAAGGACCGTAGTCAGTGGGCGACGTAAGTCAGGAGGACCGTAGTTGGCTGGCGACAGTGGTCGGAAGGACCGTAGTCGACAGGCGACGAAGGTCGAAAGGACTGTAGTCAGCGGGATGTAAGTCTGAAGAACTGTAGTCTACTGATAACAGAGGTCAGAAGGACTGAAGTCAGTGGGCGACGTAAGTCAGGAGGACCGTAGTCGGCTGGCGACGGAGGTCGGAAGGACTGTAGTCAGTGGGCGATGTAAGTCAGGAGGACTATAGTCACCTGGCGAAAGAGGTCAGAAGGACCGTAGTCGGTGGGCGATGAAGGTCGGAAGGACCGTAGTCGGTGGGCGATGAAGGTCGGAAGGACTGTAGTCGGCGGGCGACGTAAGTCTGAAGGACCGTAGTTGGCTGGCGACGAAGGTCGGAAGGACTGTAGTCGGTGGGAGACGTAAGTCAAGAGGACAGTAGTCGGCAGGCGACGGAGGTCAAAAGGACTGTAGTCAGCGGGCGACGAAGGTCGGAAGGATTGTATCTAGTAAAAGTCCATCAATGGACTGAAGTTCAACATCAGATATATGTCTGGTGAAAGCCCGATAATAGTTCAAAGTCCAGTGTCAGGTAGAAATTTGGCGACGAGCGAAGGTTCTTCATCAAGTAGAAGTCCGACGTTAGTATTTGGGTAGAACTCCAAAGTCGCTTGGAGATCAGGCAGAATTTCGGCGTCACTTGGAGGTCGGGCAGAATTCTGGCGTCACTTGGAAGTCGAGCGGAATTATGGCATTGCTTGAACGTCAGAAAGAACTCCGACGTTGCTTGAACGTCAGATAGAACTCTAGCAACAGGTAGAATTCTGGCATCAGGCCGAATTCTAGCGTCAGGTAGAATTCTGGCGTCTAGCAGAACCCCGGTGGTGGTGGTCGAGGAGGAGTTTCTTCCCTCCTATCATTCTCTTCTTCTTGTTCTTCTTCTTCTTCTATATCTTGCTTGGGCCCTAGCTCCCCCCCCCCCCCCCCCCCCCCCCAAGCGCGTGGGGTTTGTGTTTTTTTTTTTGATTTAAAACCCATTATTGAACTATCAATTGCTTCTTTTGTTATGGTAAGCCTATGAAATTCATCGCTTGTTATTTCATTCCGATATTGAATCCCTTGATCGTGGACCGTTCGTCAGGCAATTGAAGGTCTTAATGATTGTGAAATTTGGCGATCTTGGGCTCGTTGGATTCTTCTCGTTGAGCCGCTTGCTTTGATTATAAGCACGTCATGTTTGAGAACCATTTAATAACTCAATTTGTGGTTCGAACCTTTCAATAGTGCTTTGGGTCTTTGATTTGGACCCATTTGAGCTCAGATTGAGTCGAATTTGGTGTTGTTGGGTTCTTCCTTCTGAGACGATCAGTTCGACTATAAGTTTGCTGAAATCAGAGTTCAAATGATGCCAAATTTAATTTTTGAAGTTTCCAACTCAATTTTTCCCTTGAGTTTCATGCTCGATCTAGATAATTTTTTAAGGATATATCAGATGCCCCCCTATTTTTGGACGTCGAAGCTCCAGGAGTCCGAAAATACATGCGTCGACACTTTGCACTTGCTGAATCGCAAAAAATTGCGTTCCAAAAATTAAAAACTTGCTCATAGAGGCCTCGTTGAGCTCCGAATGTGTCAAATTTGAGTCCGAAACATCAAAAAACGTGTCCATGGACCCCAAAAATATCGGATGAGGACCGTCCGAGACAAAAATAAGAGCTCGGACGCGTTAAGCCGGCGGCGGCTCACGCGCGAAACAACGCGACCGCGCGGTTATGCCCTTTTTTTTAGTGTGGGCCCACTTGTATTAAGAAAATTCGGAAAAAAAAACTCCTAAAAATTAGGAAAAAAAATTAGAAAAATTTAAAAAATTCTTAAAAATTCCAAAAAAAACTTCGGAATGATCTTTTCTTCCCAAAAAAAGGCTATAAATAGCTCCCCAGGGCCAGGGGAAACTTGCTCCTTGTCCTTTTCTCCTTCTGAATCTGTGACAATTGAGGTTTTTTCCTATTTTTGAGTATGTGACTTTCCCTACTCAATTTAGCGCCTCTCCTCTTGTATAGAAGTTGGAAGTTTCTCTTTTTTCTTCTTCTGGCTTTCTAGCAGTGAAGGCATTTCGTTGTTTTTAAGTAGGTGACTTTCCCTACTCAATTCAGCATCCCTCATATTGTATTGAAGTTAGAAATTCTTCCCTTTTTTCTTCTTCTGGCTTTAGAAACCTTCCGTTGTTTTCCATAGGTGACTTTCCCTACTTAATTCAACTCCCATCTTTAGCGTAGAAAGAAAATTTTCTTCCACTGTCCACTTCTCTGTCAATCTTCTTATAGTTGAGACATTCTGTTATTTTTTGTAGGTGACTTTCCGTACTGAAATCAACGCCCCTCTTATTGTACAGAAGTTAGAATTTTTGCAATCGTTTCTTTTCTTTCCCCTTCTTCGTTCTAACTTTCTAACAGTTAAGGCATTCCCCTGTTTGTTGTAGGCGGCATCCCTTACTAAAATTCAGGGCCCCTCTCTATGTGTAAAAGTTAGATTTTTGGATTCATTCATTTTCTTCTCCTTGAATCTTCTTCTTACATTGGAAGCATTCCACTGTAAGTCATAGGTGACAATCTCCTATCGAGCTTCAGAGCCCCTTTCTTGTGTGTAAGGAGATTTTTTTTCTTATTTTTCTCTTGTGAACTTCTTACATTAGAGGCATTCCACTGTCAGAGATAGGCGGTATTCCCCTATTAAGCTTTAGTGCCCCTCTCTTGTGTTGAAAGAGTCGTGATAAGAAGCTCTTCTTAAAAGACGATCCTTGATAGAAGAAGATCAATTGCTGCTTGCATGCGATGGTGATTTGAGAAGATCTGGCGGTAATAATATCCGGGAGGAGAGCCAGTAGACTAGGAGAATTTTGATGTTGTTTGAGCGGAAGTCTGTCGGCTATGGACAATCGAGTTGAAGCTCATTAGCAGTCACCGACCGAGTATAGAGCTGAAGGAGAGATTTCAGGGGTGTGATGTAAGAAGCAGTCGAGCGAGAAGCTGATGATGGCCGATATGAAGTGAATGACTGCCGGAGAAAATTCGATGAAGGCCTGATGATGGCGGGTGTCCAGTGGAATTTTGCTAAGGCAATATGTATCTGTGCTGAAGTGTAGCGACATTAGATATCCTTGATTCAAGGGGCCAGAGAAGTGTGTTATGTCGACATTCTGGTGACACAATAACATTATTAACTAAGTAGAAGCCTGATGATGATCAGGTTATGTTCTTTCACAGATGAAGTTGTAGAGAAGAAGTCACTTGAATCCACCAAGTATATTTGACTGTCTTGATGATAGTAGCTTGTAAGAATAATGTCAATGTGCTTTTTAATTTTAGTTTGAGAATAAATGTACCCTTGAACTTGATGTACAATTCTGTAATATAACTCTAGTGATATTGTATATGAAGTTGAGAATTGTCCATTAGAGAAAATTGAATTTTTTATACATCTATAAGATATGCTTTGATATCTTACCCCTAATATTTTTTGAGGCACTCTTAGGCTGCTAAGGTCTTTACAAGAGTAATAATTCTATCAACCACTTGCTTTAATGAAATCTTTATAGAGAGAATTTTGTTCACTCAGAATATTGCTTAATGATGTTGACCTCTATAAAAGATGTTGTGAGAATTCACTAAGGACGTATGACCTATCCGAGGTTGTATGTCAGAGCACTACTCGATGACATTAACCTGTGTGGAAGAGGTCGAGAGAATCCACCAAGGATGCGAGGCCTTTCCGAGGTTGTATGTCAGAGCCTTAGCTCGACGGCCTTAACCTGTGAAGAAGAGGTCGAGAGAATCCACCAATGATGTGAGACCTATCTGAGGTTGTATGTCAGAGCCTTTGCTTGATGACGTTAACATATGTGGAAAAGGTCAAAAAAATCCAACAAAGATATGAGACCCTTCCAAGGTTATATGTCAGAGCCCTGCTCAATGACATTAACCTATATGGAAGAGGTCGAAAGAATCCACCAAGGATGTGAGACCTATCTGAAGTTGTATGCCAGAGCCTTTGCTCGACGATATTAACCTGTACGGAAGAGGTCGAGATAATCTACCAAGGATATAAGACCTATCCAATGTTGTATGTCAGATCCTTTGCTCGATAACGTTAATATGTGTGGAAGAGGTTGAATCGAATTCCCCTGGTATCAATTTTTCCTTGATTGGGAGGACGTGAATGCTACGCGCATCCCGAATTAAAGGTAAAGAAGGGACTTGTTGGTGGAATTTTGAAAGCTGATTTTGAAAAGCTTGATTTTCTTTGGGAATTTTAAAATTAAAGTTAAATTATAATTCTAAAATCGAATTGTCCCATTAGAAAAAGTATATCACCTCGAAATGTGAAAATAGAATTTTACAATAAGATTCAAATTTAGAATTATGAATCTTATCTTGAATATTATGGCCAGATGTTAAAGAGAACTTCGTTTGGCCCCGAAGGGGCAAGATGAGGTTCAACTAAATATTTGACTACGATAATCAAGGAGGGTGATCATTAAATTCATATCCAAGGCTTCATCAGCGAAGGATATATCTCCCCAAAGGGAGAAATATCATCCGATGATAATTCTTTGAAGATGATGATGATGATCATTACTATTTTAATTTTCCCAAAGAAATCAATTTAAATTTTGAAATAGATCAATTTTGAAAATTAGGTATTTGTGGTTCTAAATCTCCTACGAGTGCAAGCCCTCGTAGTTAATTACATCGTAGGGAGACAGAGTCCCCTACGAAAACTCTCGATTAAAATAGCGACGAAAATTTATTTTAAAGATTTTTTATGAGTGATATCAAAGATGTGAATTTGAAATTTCAATCGGGATTGGATCGAATTTTGAACACTTATTTCAGGAGTCAACGGGGAGAGGTAGGAGGTACCTAGAGATTCTGAAATAATTCAGAAGTACCCCAATCTAAGCTAAGTGTTAGGCTTTAAATTTTGGGCTGAAATGAAATTTAGTTAGAGTTGAGCATTTTATTAAAAATTTGGGATTATATTCCTGAAGGTTGTGGTCTTATAATCAAAGATCTGCCCCAAATCCTATATCTAAATTTGGACACTGGACCATAGTCGTCCGAACCTAACTAATGCATTGCAAAATCTGGACTTACGCCGACCTGGATTGGGGAGCCAGTTAACCACCTAATCTATTTAAAATACATGAGTTCGATCTTTTATGAAAGAGTGGTAGGGACGTTTCATTTAAAGTTTTAGAGAGTTAGGGCCGGCATCTAGAGATTTTTCTAATTTGCCCTTTAACTTATGTTGGGTGTAAAATGCTAAAGATTAATGCAATTAAAATTTTGACACTTTTAATTTGTTTCTAATGCGATGCATGCTAGTTAACAACTTCAAATCAAATATGCTTGAAATTTTAAAAACAGGCTTAGAAAATAATTTTTTAGAAGATCGGGCTTCCCCAGGTCCGGCACTTCGTCCTCATAGGTCAGACTATACGGACTCTACCTGCAGGCGGAAAAGGGTCTAAAGCAAGGAGAGAAGAAATGTAAAAATATGCATGCGACCCCGGGATCGATCCTCAGCTAATTCCCTAAATTCGTTGTCTTTCTATGTTATTTAGATTAGCTAAAATTTTAAATTTTAAAATTATGAGTATAAAACTTTCACATCCTTACGAGTCTCATGTATCTAGCCGAAAATAAAAACGACAAATAATCGTCAAAAAATTAGGAAAAGTGGGTAAGTCTATACGTAATCATCTCAACACATCAAATATAAATGAATTACTTAATAAATATTTATAGGCAAAGTTGTCTTGCTTATAACAAACCAGAGTCTATAAAAAGTAAAGTGGCCGGACACCACTAACAATAACACGGATTCTAAACCTAGTAGAGACGCAAGTGGTTTTGAATGGGATACTTTTGTCTTCAAATCTTCAATCTTGTTCTCCTTCGGGCTCCTTTCTTTCAGGCTCATTGGATTCTTCGTAGTAAGCTACCCAAATGGATAGGAGGACACTTCCTTTAAGGGGAAGGCCACTCTTTCCTCTTTGAGTAGTGAAGATGTTATCCAAATTTGGATCTCCAAATGGAAAAAGGCTACTCCCCTGAGGGATGTCCTTTTTCCTCTGGAGTCCAAGCTTTGGACCTATGTATCCCAACTCAAAATTCCACTTTAACAATACTTAACACTTACACAAATTACATTTATATAAAAATCAAAATTCTAGACTCTCCTGCAGGATTATCCTAAGCAGTTAATAAATCAAAAGCATCTATTCCCAAGCAGTTATATATGTGCAGAAAAGTAAATAAACACGCTGACCACGCTCTTTTTATTTTGGGGGCTTAGCAGCTGAAGCACCTATGCAAGTATTTATATAATTGATTTAGCCCCTTTTTATTACTCTGCATGGGCGTGGCCACCTGCAGAAAACTATGTGAACATCCAGATCGTACCTATCCTATGGGTAATCTAGTCGCTAAACACATCAATCATCTATAAAGTACAGTAAAAAGTAAGTATACACGGCAAGGCAATTTCATCCACAACATGCAATAAAACCATGAAAACTTTAGCACATAGCAGAAAAGTAAACACCGGCCTAACCTGAGTCTAGAGTTGGTTGTCCTAGAAAACCATCTAAAGTGTGTGTAGGAGGTCGTGTGGCTGAGGTAAATCCTAAGCTGAGTAGTTAGTTGAAGTTATCTAAAATTCTGGGTTTGTTCAGGCTTGAGGGGAAGTTTATGTTAAAGTTTAAATATTAATATATTAAGAGCTTATTTAAATATATTTTTAAGAGTTAAATAGTTACCACCTTTATTTCACACCGAGGCCTTGAAGTTTATTTCACCTTCCTTAGGGCTAAGCTAATAGCCTCGTAGGCCTAGGTTACCCATTAGTAATCGGGGTTAATTAAATTATTTTAGTTAATTGAAATTAAAGGATATATTAATATCAAATACTTTAATTTGTTACTGATTTTAAAAAGGTTAATTGAGAATTTTATTAACCAAATTATGAAAATCTGGAATTTTAATGAATTAACTAATTTTAGGATTTATCTAAGTGCGTTAAATAAGGGGTCAAAAGTTCACTTTTTATATTAGAGTTAACCTTAGAGTTTTTAAATTTTTAATGAATACGTACTAGACCTTAATACGAGTTGTTAGACTGTTAGCACACTCAATTCGGAGTTTTCTATAAAAAAGTTATGAACTTTCAAAGTTTAGTCCTAAATTTGAACTACGGTTGAGTGAAATGTTGACTTTTTGATTTTGACCAAGTTTTGGTGGTTTGACATCTTTAGAAAATACTAGATTTTAATTAAAATCAGATGCAATTGAGTTTGGCTGGTTTGGGCTTTTTTGGAATTAATTATGAATATTTAAAGTTTGATTTTTTTTTTTTGAATTATTTAAGTGTTTAAATGGAGGTGATTTTGGAATTTTGATCCAAATCAATCCCAAACATGGTGGAATCACTCCCAAAGATCAGTAATGGCCTAAGGGGATGTTTCCAAGTGTTTGGAATTTTTTTGAATTTTTTAGTTATTTTTAATTAATTAATTTAATTAATTATTAATTATCATTTAAAATTAAATTAAGGTCAAATTAGAGGTACAATCAAAGGAATTTTATTTTTTATAGGTAAAGGGCTATTCTATGGTTAGTTTGAAATATTAATTACAATTTTTTGAGTTAATTTGGATTTAATATTTTTTTTTTGAATTTTTGGGTCCTTAAAAGGGCTGAAACTTGGACATGCTTAATTTTCTATCTTAATGTCCTCCAAATTCAATGAAATTTAAATCTAAAGTACATGTTGTCACTATGTTTGATATGTTCAATTTTCATCCCTATTGGATGTGAATACAACCCCCTATGAATTTTCTAAGTTTTCTAGACATTTCCTTGATTATTTTCCCTAGGTGTCTCTATTATTCAAATGTTCATGAAATTTGGTATGGTTAACTCTGGTACACATGCATTCACATCACAGAAATTTCATAAAAAATACTAAGTTTCTATAGAGTTATGAATTTTTAAAGTTTAGGGTCCAAAATGGACCCTTTACCTTAAAAATTCATATCACATAAAATTAAAGAGCATCTGATCCTAGAAAAATCACATAATGTGCCTAAGATGCTCAAGAACATTCCACCAAAATTTGGGATTATTTTGATCCTGGATTGTAATAAAATTAGGAAAATCTAAATTTAAATAAAATCAATTTTATTATAATCCAAAAATCAAAATAGATTAAAATTAATTTTAATAAATACTACATTAAAATATCTTTCCAACGAGCCCAAGAACATATAATTTGGTGGCAAATTCAATTTTCTATAAATTTTGGAAGATTTTGAGCATTTTTTGAATTATTTTTGACCAAATTTGGTCAAATCGGCCGTCGGCGCCAATGATTGGCACGGCGACGCGGCGCCGCAGCATAGTGCCACGTGGCAGGTCCTGAGTGGAACACTTAACCAATGGCTTAGATCGAGCCACGTTGCACCCGTGGTCTAGACCGACCCACGTTCAAATCCCAGGGAAAACGTGCGTGGTATGCCCAGATCTGGGCCGTCCGATCTTCGATCAGACGGTCCAGATATTGTCTAGTTCATTTTGACTAGAAAACTTTAAATGCTCATATCTCCCAAAATACTCAATGAAATTTAACGAATTTTGAAACGTAGCTTGAGGGCAATAGAATCTTCCAACACCTGAAGTTTGTAGGCTTCATGTATTGTAGATTTGTTGTAGTTTCAAATCAAAGTTTTAGATAAAAGTTGCAATATCATACAATCCTTTGGACGGATTTCGGTGTTTTTAGGCTCGTTGGAAAGATCTAGATATCCTCTACAACTTTACTGAAGGACACAAGAACTTTTGACGGCTAGATCGAAAACTGCTATAAGAATATCATTTTCTCTCTCTTTCTCTTCTCAATTTTGGTTCCTAGCTCAAGCAAGCAAGCTCTCTAATGGCTGGAAGGAGCCTAGTTATAGAGGAGAAGCTTATTCATGCCTTGGGAGATGTTGTGGGCTGCTGTGATTAGAGTTTTAGGAAGGTAGGGGGTGAAGACAAAATCTTGAGTGAAGAGTGAGGTTCTCCCCACCCCCTCTCATGATTACCACCTAAAATATGATAAAGGGAAGATATTAAGTGCTATCAAACATCCTCTCCAGCCATCAATCTTCATAGAACTTGAGTTATCAAGTGGGCTTGGCATACCAAGGTGATAAAGCCATTCATTAAGTAGGTTTGACCACTTTGACTAATTAAAATGCCACATAGGTTGATGAGGTGACATGGAGAGTGTTTTGAGCTGCTCTTGGATGACTTAAAGGGGTTTAAACACTTAAGGGCTAGATTTTGAGTGCATTTAAGGGAACTTTGAATAAGTTTGACCAAGTCAAAATGGAATGACTTGGTCACTAAGTCAAACCCATGGTGACTTAATCCAAATGATTTGTATATATTTAAATCAATCGTTGAAGTGATTTTGAGAATTTAAAGGTCTTGATTTGGTCAAATGGGTTAGAATAACCCATTTAGACCCTTAAGGGATGATTGGGTCAACCTAGGTTTACTGAGTCAACCAGGTGGGTCTAGAGTCTAGAGATGAGTTCAATCAATTTGAAATGACATTTATAGACCATTTGAAGTGGTTCAAAGGTCTAGGGAGGTTAAATCAGTCAAAATGCCTATTTTGACCGTTAAAGGCCTGTTTGGTCAACCTATGTTGACTTGGTAAACCGGGTTGACCCAGGGTCTGGGTTTGGATCCAATAGGTTTGGTTTAATATTTGAAACTTGCTGGAAGTTATTCCAAGTAATTTGGAGGTCATTTGGTTTTAAATCGATGTTTGAGCCCTTAAAGGAATTTTGGTCAAAAAGGTCGAACTGGTCAACCAGGCTCAACCAGGGTCAGGGCTTAAGCCCATTGCACTCCTAGTGATGATTAGGATGCAATGGAAGATGTTTTGGGGTTTGATTTGAAAAGGGGATGTTGAAGCCTTTAAAAAACTCCAAAATTACCTTTAAGGGGCATTTTGGTCGTTTTGACCCCTAATCAACTAGAGGTCAAAATGGGTCCACAAAAATGCAGTTTACTATTCAATAGGTCAGGATCAAAGGTCTAGAAGTGATTGGAGGCTTTGGAGAAAGCTCTAAGGTCAAAATCTACTAAGTGAAAGGCCTAGTGGCATGGATTGTAAATATTTGAATATTTTGTAATCTTTGAAACTGGATTTAGTTTATGATGTTAAATTCCTCCAAATAATGTCAAATTTGGAGGGTTGACTCTAGAGACATGTCACATCAATATGGAATTGACGGATCCTGAATCAGATGGCAATTGACTAGGTTTCAAGGTGATGAAAACAAATCACCTAAAAAAGGTTTTAGGACCTCGGATTTTTTTGTTTGAATTTCTATATTTGAACTGGACTTTGGATTTTAAAGTTTAAGTTTGAATTATCTTAATCATTTGCAATCAATTGAATGACTATTAATGATTAGATAGATCCTAAACTAGGTTTGATATTGATTTGAAGGTTGAATGAGGATTCGAACTGGAGTATGGGTTTTGAGCTGGATTAAGTTAAAGTTTGACTGGGTTTAAAACCTGAATTGATTTGAATTGATATGAATTTGGATTAATCCTAGGGTCTAGAGTCCAGAGAGGGGTTAAAAGTGACCTCATACAAAAACGAGGTCAACAGGTTTATCTTTAGACCGTTACTGCCTTTTTGAGGTCGAGATTAAGACCTTGTCCAAGGAGTAGAACTCCATCAATGGACTATATAAAGCTTGCAATTAATTGGAAGTATCCTTGCATTTGCTTGGATTTTCCTAAAATATTATCTTGATGTTAAAAGTATTGGAGGATCTATTTGACCATGGTTGAAGTCAAAGTTGCCCCCAAGTCCACATCTGATTCTTCTGAAATTGATGCAGCAATGACTGGTGTCAGGAAGTTGATAAGAGTAATTTTTTGAGATTGGAGCAATAATTGCCCCCTAGTCGAGAACGATGTTCCCACAGACGGCGTCAAACTGTTGCATCCAGGAGTATTCGCGGCGGTAGAAAAATATATATTTTATCATCTTAGCGTTGTACGAAAATCCGGCACGCAATTAGATAAGAGAGAGGGTGAATCATTCATTAGAGACACAAAGATTTTTACGTGGAAAACCCCTGAATATGGGGGCAAAACCACGGGGCCTGGCCTAGTATAAATGAATCCACTAGTATTGTAGTTGATTACAAATGAGGTCCTTCCTCGGGGGAAGGCCTTAGCTTGATATCAATACAACTTGTAGAGTACATTACATGGTGAGAATACAAAGCATCATTGTTGATGTGTTTGTTACTTCAGAAGGATAATAGTTTGAAGACGGAGGTCAGAATAACTGTAGTCAGTGGGCGACGGAGATCATAAAGACCGTAGATGGGACTGTAGTCGATGGTCGACATAAGTTAGAAGGACCGCAGTCGGCTAGTGACGGAGGTCGGAAGGACTATAGTCGGTGGGCGACGTAAGTCAGGAAGACTATAGTCGGCTGGCAACGGAGGTCGGAAGGACCGTAGTCGGTGGGTGACGTAAGTCAGGAGGACCGTAATCAGCTGGCGACAGAGGTCGGAAGGACCGTAGTCGGCGGGCGACGAAGATCGGAAAGACTGTAGTCGGCGGGCGGCGTAAGTCTGAAGGACCGTAATCGGGTGGCGACGGAGGTCGGAAGGACTGTAGTCAATGGGCGACGTAAGTCAAGAGGACTGTATTCGGCGGGCAACGGAGGTCAGAAGGACTGTAGTCGGCGGGTGACAAAGGTCGGAAGGATTGTATCTAGTAAAAGTCCATCAATGGACTGAAATTCAACATCAGATAGATGTCTGGTGAAAGTCCGACAATAATTTGAAGTCCAGTGTCGCGTAAAATTTGGCAACAAGCGGAGGTCCGTCATCGGGTAGAAGTCTGACGTTAGTCGGCGGCCGGGGAGAACTCCAGCGTTATAAAGTATTTGGGCAAAACTCCAAAGTCACTTGAAGATCAGGCGGAATTCTGACGTCACTTGGAGGTTGGGCGGAATTCCGGCGTCACTTGGAAGTCGAGCGGAATTCTGGTGTTGCTTGAACGTCAGGAAGAACTCCGACGTTGCTTGAACATTAGACAGAATTCTGGCGTCGGGCAGAATTCTGGCGTCAGGTGAAATTCCGGCGTCGAGCAGAATCCCGGCGGTGGTGGTCGAGGAGGAGTTTCTTCCCTCTTATCATTCTCTTCTTCTTGTTCTTGTTCTGTCTTGGGCCCTGGCTCCCTACCCCCCTCCCCTCATGAGAAATGAGGGGGTGTATTTATAGATTTGTTGAGTGGCATGGCCTGTAAATAGGTGAGAGATCAGGAGTGAATCGGGAGTGGTTTGAATGGACGGGCGATATTGAATCCCTTGATTGTGGACCATTCATCAGACATTTGAAGGTCTTAATGATGTTGAAATTTGGCTATCTTGGGCTCGTTGGATTCGTCTCGTCGAGCCTCTTGATTCAACTATAAGCACGTCATGTTTGGAAACCGTTTAGTAAATCAAATTGTGGTTCGAACCTTCCAACAGCGCTTTGTTGACCTCTATTTTCGCTCGAGCATTTTTCGATCAACTCGATTAGACCCCGTCGAGCCCAATTCGCACTCAAGTCGATCCGAATCGATTCAAATTAGATTCGGTCATGTTCGATCAAGCCCGAATAATTTATTTTGACTGCGATGAGCTCAATTTGACCCGAATTGATTTCAATTTGAGTTCAATTTGGTTTGATCAAATCGATCGAACTTAGTCTGATTTTAAATCGAGCCGATTTGAGCCAAGTTTGCATCCAAACCCAACTCAAATCAACCCAAATTAATCCTAAATAAATTCCAATCTACTTTTGGCTTAATTTGAATCATCTCCTAAATCTGGTAGTCGCATCGAAAGACTCCTATTTCCCCCAAAATCTGTATTCGACCGTTGCGGCAGTATTCAGTGGCATGATTCCAGATTCACGTGGGGGGCTCTCTGGGGTTCTTCCATTGGCAGACGGAGGAGAAGTCCTTCTCGGACGGTCTTTCCCTAACGGACGCCTGATCTCTCTAGTTCTCGTTCGGAAGCAGTCTCAGGCGAAACCCGCTTCCCCGGGCTCTCCGTCACTCTCTCGGTTCCAAAACCCCCTTCTCCCCTTCCGACTCTCTCTCTTTCTGGATTTCGCACAGCCCGTCTCCCACGACTGGTCGGTTCTCCTTATTTCCTCTTGCCGAATCGGTCCCAAGGAGGGGATCGAAATCTCCCTTCCACCTTTTTTCTGTGAGCCTTAGAGACCATTAGGGTCATTTAGGCCTGTAGAGTAGGCCACCTACTTATGCCATTGGGCATCGCTGTTTTCCCACACGAAGTGGGCATGACTATGATGATTTTCTGTGCGGGTACCTTGCCTGGAGGGTACCCTTAGGGTGTGTTTATTTACTTTTTCTGTACTCTGGATGTCATGCACACATCTGTTCTTACACACTTTTCTCCACAATGCACCTTACATGCATGCATTGCATTAGTGGACCTAAGGACATCTCTTATTTATGTATCTTTTCATGCATCATACAACGATAGGTCTATTCGTCCGCATATTGTAGAGTCGTTGATTTGAGTCTTTTGAACTATTAATCCTTGAATCCTTAAGATAGAGCCTTCCCATCTTGCATACATATAGGGCGATTGGTTGTGCTTAGGATTTTAGCTGGCTTCCTTTTTCAGGCAAGGAATAAGTCCAGACTGCATTAGTTAGGTCGTAGGCGTTAATGTCGTATGTACGATATTACACCTCTTATAGATTTAGGATCTAAAGGTGAGTGGTACAGGTGTACCACTATACACCTTATTGGTGGGTAAGCTCTCCATCCTTTCGGAAGCTATAAATCCTACCCATCCGCGTCACACAGATGACGCCACCTCCCTCTTTCTCTCGTGCATGTTTGAATGCGTTGTCCTTCCTTTTTCTCCAGTTTTCACTTCTTCTAGCTGGCCGAATGTTGACTGAACCCTGTGTGATTGATTGAGCCAAGTTGGGACCTTCTTCCTCTTTGATTAGGAAAGCCTAGAAACCCCTTGCACTAAACCCATTAGAGGAGATAATCTAACATTTTTAATCGAGAGTTTTCTTAGACCAAGGTCTAAGATGTAATTAACTACGGGGGCTTGCGCCCGTAGGAAACCGATCCCCACA
Organism: Dendrobium catenatum; assembly: GCF_001605985.2. Taxonomy (NCBI): domain Eukaryota; kingdom Viridiplantae; phylum Streptophyta; class Magnoliopsida; order Asparagales; family Orchidaceae; genus Dendrobium; species Dendrobium catenatum. Next base: position 3,145,755 of record NW_021318785.1, read on the forward strand.
ATCAAATAAACCCTATTCGAGCTGATGCATCGAATGGGGGAAATCTCGTGAATTTAGGGTTATAGATATTATTATCCATCGAGGTGCGTAGGTGAAAGCCGCTATCCTCCATGGCTAATCGTATCTATAACTCCATCTGCTCTTCCATCGGCCTGCTTGTGCCGAGTGTAAAGGCTTACGACCATTTTGTCCTACGGGACAGTGTGATCGTACCCTTTGCATTCGAACCACACGAGCGGAACCCTTTCGGAGACCCACACGCTTTGGGTCCTTGATTTGGACCCATTTGAGCTCGGATTGAGTCGAATTTGGTGTCGTTGGGTTCGTCTTTCCGAGACGATCAGTTCAATTATAAGTTTGCTGAATTCAAAGTTCAGAGGATCCCAATTTTAATTTTTGAAGTTTCCAACTCGATTTTTGCCTCAAGATTCATGCTCAGTCAAAATAATTTTTCGAGGATATATCAACAACAGTGGTTATTTGACCTTTTTCTTTCAATATGAGATTTATGTATTTTGATCTTTCTTTGATGGATTGCTAATGTAACTAAGAAACAGGGATTTTTACTCTATGAAAAAAGTTTGATATCTTATGTTATAAAAAAGAAGAAAAAAAACAACTTTTTTTAAAGATGAAAATTTTCAGAGCCTCAAAGGATTTCTGTGCTTATATGAAGGAAACAAAACCATTCATATTGTTATCAGGTTCATTGTAATCATGCAGAATATGATAAGTTTTGAAAATGTTTCCTCTCCCTCCTTCAGGCAAAGTTATATGTCTTTGATGATTTGATTCAAATGGAAAAAATAGCGTAAACTGTAGAGATATGAGCTTGTGCACATCAATCCCTCGGCTAAGAACACCACCATTTGCATTGATGAATGGATTGTACTAAAAGTTTAATTTCCTTCAACAAAAGTGCTGATATTTTTTGAATTTTTCCTAATTTGCTTATAAATGTCAAAATCTATGATAATAGAAAAAAACTTTCTTAAAATTATATGTATATTTTCATTTATGTAAAAAATTAAAAAAAAAAAATATTAAGTATATTTGAATTCAATATATGAGTAGTTTCGGCATTTCTGATTAAAAAAAAAAAACTAAAATTGTTAATTGTATCAAATACTAATTATTCAGTTTAAAGTTTGAATAAGCATATAAAAAATAATTTAACCAAATAACATTATCTAATAACTCCATTATATAAAACATTATTCCTGAAATCCTATTTTCTCCACAACGACTTAAAATTTTTTCAAAAATCTTAACCAACAAAATGAGCTGTTACTCAAACAATATATCATTAATGAAACTCCGTTTTAGGTCTTTGATTCGAGTCTGTGTATATGTGTTGTGTGTGTTAGCTTGCCTTAAATGGCCTAAGGCCTCGTTTGAGAGTGTTTTTATGCCGTTTCCAGTTCTAATCGGTAAAAATAGTTGCAGTTTTCTGTTTGATAATACTACTTCTGTAAAATACATTTGTTTAGAACGGCCTATTTTTGCATATCTGAAAAGGCGGAAGAATACTGCTTATTCCGTCTTCCATACCGTTGTTTCTTCATTAACTGTTACATTACCAACTTAGAAGGAGGGCAGATACCAAACGAGGCCTAAATGTCTCTCTCTTTTTTAAGTAAGCAGTTGGCTCAAGGTAACTGCCTCCGCCTGAGTTAGGAGGTCCTAAGTTGTTCTACGTACGTCCCACTTGGCTCTTCCTCCTCGCCCGCGATCTTTGCCATCTGCCCGCGTCGTTAAGTAAGAACAAGGTGAGGCTTTCTTTCGCTATTCTCCCGCACTCTCTCTCGACGCTTCCTCCTCACGCCGTGCAGCCCGAAACATTCTGCTCCAGCCATCTGATTGCTGAAGCTGATCCTCTCTGCTCTCACAAAGGTATCCTTCATCCTCCTCCCCCTCTGTTATTATTGTTTACATTAGGTCCGGTGAAAGTTCCAACAGAGAAAATGTCATCTTTGCCTGTGCCAAAGTGGTCGACTTTATTGCCTGAGCTCCTACTTATGGTAGTCGAGCAACTCCACATAAAAAACAGAGCTTGCGTTTCTGCCGTCTGCAGTCACTGGGCTTGGATTCTCGGACGACCGTTGAGGGGTTACCCACCACGGCCGCCAAACCCCCTAGTACATGTGGATAACTCCATGCCGTGGTTGCTCCTTCCTAACAAACACAAAGAGAAAGCCGACTATTTATAATTCCAGATCATAAACAAATTAGACAAGGGAATCATATCTTTTCTGCCTGAGATGGTCGGACGGCGCTGCGTCGGATCATCTCCCGACGGTGGCTGGTTGGTTACACTAGACCTAGCGCTTCAGCCCCGCATTTTGAACCCTCTCACCCACAAGGAGTTCCGCCTCCCATCCCTTCTCAACATCTCCACCAACATAGAAGCCATCAGGGATGGATCCGACGGCATTATTTTGGAGTTCGTCAACTACAGGAGTAACATGACCCAAATTTCATATCCGGCAAACATCTTCCGCGACGCGTTTATTCGGAGGGTAATCATAACTGACGCTCCACCAAATCACATGTGCATAACTGACGTCGATCCACCCAATGTCGTGGCCGTCGCCTTTTACTTCTCAGATGGTTGCATGGCTTTGGCCCGACCTGAAGATCCTCGTTGGGTCCGTGTTGAGAGATTTCCAGGGTTTGGGGCTTTCATGGACGCCGTCTACTGCCACGAGGATCAACTCCTCTACGTTGTGGCCAAAGATGGATCCGTAATCGGTTACGACCTCCCTAACTTCAGAATATATCCTCCATTAGGGCCAAGACCCTTATTATTTATTTCACCAATACCCAAAATATGTATTTCACCTTTGAATATCCACATACAAGATATATCGATCAAATATCTTGTTTTCTTGGACGGCGAGTTGCTTCAAATCCAGAGAACATCAAAGTCTTACACGGCCAAAGGTACCGGATGTGAAGATGAATACAATAGTCCAATCGTTGGCGTAGAAACACAACATATCGAGGTAATGAGATTCAGATCAGGACCGGATGACACATATGATCCTCTATCCTGCTGGGATAAAGTGCAAGACATAGGAAATTATTCATTATTTATTGGTTGTAATCATACGTTGGTTGTTTCTATTTCAGAGAATTCTGAATTGAGACCGAATTGTGTTTATTTCACTGATGATTCTTATGGACTATGTGATTTGGTTCAACAAAGGAAGGCATGGGATGTTGGTGTTTATGACATCAAGAATGAGACTATAGAGAGATTTTTCCCTCCGGATTCTGATCAACAAGTAATTTGGCCACCACCCTCCTGGTTCATGCCTCCCAAGCTTCATTTAACCTTCCCCAAGTAGAAATTATTGCTGATGTTTTGTAACCAAATTACAAGATTAATCACACTTCTTTGATTTATTGCTTCTATCTTTTGAATGCTAGCTGTTTGTTTCTTTATATCTATGAATTAGTCTTGTTTTATTTCTTTTAATAATGCATCCAAATTATTGTAAGTGATCTTTAGTCAATCTTTCGTAGCAACAATCATCTTCATGTTGGGGAGAACATATCTTCCAATTATATACTCACTATTGGATATAGCCTTTTGCCATTAGGAAGACTTAGTACAATAGCCGAATGTTGGCTTCAAGACGGACCAGATCGAGGTAATGAGATTCAATCCAAGAGACCGGCAAACATTTGATCCCCAATTCTATTGGGTTGCAGGATTTGGTAAATTATTCATTATTTATTAGCCTAAGCGGAAAAAATTCATTATTTTTTGCATCAGTTGGGATCGGATCGTCGGGCCGCACGGTAAGTAGGAAAAACGTGCTAAATAGAAATGATGGAATCGTCGGGATCCACGTGGCTCAATTTTAGTGGACTCGAGAGCTCCATCACGAGAATAAAAATTCCCTCTTTTCTTGGAACAATTATTACGTCCTCCGACCGGATGCAGAGGAACATCCAGTTGTAGGCAAAATCCCGCCTATAACGAGTGTACTGAGTTTTTTTGAAAAAACTCGGTACACCTCGGTATAGGCGAGATTTTGCCTATAACCGGATGTTCCTCTGCATCCTTACACCGGACCAAATAAAAGTTCCTTTTCTTGAGAGGCCATCCAAACTCCATTACGATTTACGAAAATCTCACCTGCAACGGTCATATCTTTACCACAGTAAAACCGTCCTCTTCTCATCACAAGGTTAAAATTATATTTGCAGCTTATAATTTATGACCTTATCATTCTAAAATCTTTTTCATTTCTAGATAGAAAGCAATACACATTGAAAAAACAGAAACGGAAAACGAAGGACATCATGCACATAAGGAAAGATTTCTGCTTTCCTTTCATCTCTACGAGAGTTGCCAAACTTTACATATGGGACTTTTACTGACCTATACAAGAGGCTCGCAAGAAAGGTCGCCTTGCTAATTGTTAAAGAGGCTTGTAGAGAGCAACGGTCACATACTTGGAATGGAATCTGTGGGTAAAATTAAGAGCGACAAGTGACTGTGAAGCCCACCCCTTTTCAACGAAGAGATGGTTGAGCTCTACATGATGTTCTTTCCTGGATGACGAGTCCAACTCCAAGTTCTTCGAACCTGGTAGTATGAGAGGAAGCTGAGGGGGTAAGGCTGGAGGTTCCTTAGCAAAGTCATCATCTACCGGAAGTATCCTCCCGTAGCTAGATTCTGGTGATGCAGGAGCTTCAAATTCAGAAATGCTCTCTAGATTCTCAGGAACATATTCCTTGCACCACCAATCCAACAAGAACGTAAGAAAAGAAGTGGACTTTTCTATGCTACAATCATGAATTTGAGAAGGGGCACTCACAGTAACTTGAAGGATGTTCGCTGTACGCCCTGTGAAATCAGTCATGTGAGGAAGTTCTGGAATGAACTTCCATTCTCCGTCTACGATGAACTTGTAGTGATATATTCCTGAGGAGAGTACCAGCAGGATACAGTGATCTTTTCCAGATCTGTGCAACGCTTTCCTGCGGATTGTATCTGATATTTATACATTATTTGGGACCAAAACAACTATGAATGTTTCCTTCCATACCTAGAAGACCAGTTGTCCCATGAACCTTCCAATGCAACATCATTTCCCCCATGATACCATGTTATCAAAGTGGGAATCCCCTTATTGGCAGAAAATTCTGAAGGGCTCCGAGGGTCGTTTACCCACAACTGGTGGGTTTGTGGAGACTCAGCAATTCTCTGAAATGGAGACAACGGGAGCTGCAAAAAACAAGCTTAGTATCTATTAAAGCATGCTTAAAATGGTTTGTGTAAGCCAAATAGCAGCCATAGGCAGAAAATTGATATAGGAATCAGTAATTTTAAGAAGTTGACCAACGAAAATTTTCATTTGTTGGCTTACTTCCAATTCATACAATATCAGTTGTTGCCTTACTTCCAATTGATCCATATTATAGACACGTTGGTATTAAAAACTTCACCACACTATTTCATTATGCAAAAAAAAAAAGGTTGTAGCATAAACAGAAAATTAACTATTCAGTGAGGAATTCTGCAAGGCTATATCAATCCTCTCTCAATCAGATATTGAATTCAAGGGAGAGCACAACAAATTTAAGACATGAATATCAAGAAGAAGATCCCCTCCATCAACACGTCAATCCATTAGTATTTGAGCGAATCAATTTGTCCTTCACCATTAACATTTCCACACTCTTGTCCTTATCTATAAACCATCATCCACCCAACATAATTCATACCAGTTTCCCTTCCATCCATAGCTATAAGAAAAATAAAAATAAAAAATCCTAATCTTAATCCTAAATATATTACATGTACAAAAAAAAAAAAGAAATCAATTATCCTACAAATAAATTACATAAAATAATTAAGCATGTTATGAAATTAACTTCATTAAAAAAAAAAAAAAAGAGAAAATTTTTGTTGATAAATGTTACTATTTTCAAAATTTGTAAAATAATTTGCATAATATCTCAACATGGGAATATCAGAAAATTGCACACTAGATTTTCTTTTTTCTTATAGCTAACATAAGTTTGTGCATTCTTTGCATCATATGCTGTTAAATCATCTGCATCATATAGCTTACTGGTAAACAGCTAAAAGAGCATATAAATGAAAAAACAAAAAAGGCTACACTATGTAGTGCCTGTGGAATCTAAAATAAATATATTTTTACCAGATTAGAGACATAGACACGCATCCGTGAGAAATCAATATAGTTGCAACAGTTCATAGTCTTAAAAAAAAAATTGAGAAACTGAAGAGAATGAGCACTCTAAATAATAATAGGGAACAATCCTCTTTAAGAGGCCAACTTCTAACATTACAACTAATTAGCCACCTACTAACAAAATCTAACTTATGTTATCATTTCTAGATTTATATCTATTGATAACATAAATTAAAACTCTTCAAAGTGCACTTAGATTGGATCCTTGAACAAAAATCTCCAAGAACTTAACTAATATTTTTCCAAAGAAAACGCATTATCTTTCTTATAAGCTGCCTAGAAATGATCTTGTCAAATATGACCATGGCCATAGTCAACTTGTGGCTAATAATCATAATCATAATGGTCCCTATTAGGTTGAAACAAAAATAAGTATGTTTGTTTGGTATCAACAATTTACACCACATTATCTCATTTTGATTGAATATTTAAATAAATTTGAAGAGCTTGTGATTTGAAGGGAAGAAGATTTGGTGATAAAATTAAATTCAAAAAAGTTTGTACTTTGAAATAAAGATTGAAGTAAAACCGTACCAAAATAGTACACTATAAGATACATAAAAATCCATAGAAATTGAAAAATACCTAAGAAGAAAGGTAAAAGATGACCAGATCAGTTCTAGGACCCCCTCCTAGATCCTGGTTTTGCCACGCATGCACAATTTAGGCATAATATTAGATAAGCATAACATTTTCCTAAAATTATTGCTATTTCTCTTAGGGAGAAGAGATACCATCTGTTAGAAATTCTAATAGACCAAGATATATAATCAAACAGATCAAATTGCACCCCAACTCCCTTATTATGTTCGGGAATGTAATAAGCGGCTGTTTTAGACCTGTTCAATCAAATCGGCACCTTATTTTTTTCTCGATACAGAAGTCAAGCAAAAGAAACAACGGGCCAGCAAGCCGGCGAGCAAAGCAGCGAGCGAGGGGTCGGGGATGATAACAAGCTGACATATGCAACTCCTTGCAAGGAATAAGTTGATTTCATTCAGTTGAGCGAAGCTGAAGAAGAGGAAGAGAGGAGTTTCGTGCACGCGGGGGTGGGGGGGAGAGATATATTGTGAAAGAGAAAAGTTTGAGGAGAGTTGTTTACTGTTGATGTTTGTTGAAAGCTCTGTGTTCAACGAGAGGAGGAAGAAAAAGAAGAAAGTTTAACCAGAGGAAGAAGGAGAAAGATGAGCTTGTTAGTCTCCATTTCGTCCACAGGGGGAAAGTGTAAGTGATTTAAATTTTTCTTCTTTTCTATTCAAACTTAGAAAAGAAAGAAATAAATATTTTTTAATTTTTTTTTATTGAAACAGTTGCTGAAAATCTCAACTCCAAGAGGAGGAAAGAAAATTAATTTTAATTTAAGGATATTTAATTTCAATTATTTTAGAGATTAAAAATAGATGATGTAATTATAATTATGGAGTAATAAATTAGAAACATTCTTTGTTTTAATGATATCCGATGCATTTGAAATTGTCTTTAACAACGTCTAATTTGTTCGACACTACTTTGACAACATTTGACTTCTTCAGAATTTAGTCCAGCAATATTTAATGCAAATAAATATTATTTTTAAATAGTGAAAAAATATTTAATTGTTGAGTTGTGACTTGTGATGAAATATCGTAATCAAGCTAAGGTTCTCAAAGAAACATTAGGTAAGAGTTAAATATGTTAATGCAGATTTAATTTGAAGTAATTAAGATATGATTCTAAAATAATTGTGTGGATTTACATAACTGTGTTCTTTATTTTGGAAGGGTTCCAGCACACGAAAAGATGCTTTATTTTATAGCAATTATATTTTTATTATAATTTTAATACAATTATTTGATAATGTATCATGCATGTGTACTTGTTAAATTTTAAAGTATTTATGATGCATCAAATTAAGAAAACTAAACAATCAAAGTTACACAATGGTGTATATAAATGTGAAAACTGCTTATGTAGATTGATATGTAATAAAAAAAAATGACTACAATGAATTATAATATGGAAATGTAATATTAAAAAAAATAAAAAAGGCATATACATGCAAATATAGGAATTCATCCTCTTATGATACCAGTTGAAGACGCAATGTATCCGTGCTCGATAAATGAAAAAAAAAATGAAAATAAAAATATCTTAATTGGTACTATTTAGATGGTGTTCCTATAATAAATTAACTGTTGAAAGAATAAATTTAAAAAAAAATTGAAGAATATTTTATCAATCAATTTACCCCATGTAGCACGATAAAGGCTTGATGTTGATGTTTCTTTACCATCAATAAATTATAGTATTTATATTTATATTAAATGTATGTTAAGTGAAAAGTTTAATATATGTGTATGATTATTTATATGCATTTTTTATTACTATTCTATAACCACTGAGTTTGTTATTGAATCTCAAATTATTAAATTAAAATTTTCAGGTAAATCTCATGCTGATTAAATGATTGACTGATAAGATTTTGTATATAGAAGAAGATGATCAAATGAAAATAAAAAGATCTATTTTACTATATATTTAGACTGAAAAATATTTTAATAGCTCTTCAGTTAAATTTGGATATTTAGTCTATGAGAAAGTGACTAAAATGATCCATTGATTCTTTATGAAGGACCAAAATGACCCCTAACTATATTAAAATATCCTTTTGATCATTCAACTCTTTAAAGAGGAACTAAAATAGCCCCACTATAAGACTATTTTAGTTCATTCTTAAAAACTCGAGGGACCAAAGGTCCTTCATGAAGAATTAAGGAACCATTTTGATTTTTTTCACTTTAGTTTATTGAATTATTATTATTATTATTATTATTATTAAAAGCTATTCACACCTCATTAATTTAAGCTTCTGGGCCGAGTCGTAACATAGAGCTCGAGTACTTTAGGTTTGAGTATTGTTTAAGTGGTGATCCACATGAGGATGTAAAAGATTATTAATCATATTTAGGATATGAGCAGTTAGACTTGATGATTCAACCGTCGTAAGATTTATGCTTGCTTGTTCCCATGTTGGTGAAAATTGGAAGAGAACTCATATCTTCCACGTATATGAGTCAGGAAATAATAGAAGATACAGTGATTCATAGATGTTGGAAGTACTATAAACAGGATATCTAAAGCTACCTTGACTAGCAATCATAAGGCTGAATACATCCAAGTCCTTTCAAATTATGTGTTAACAATGTCTTATTGGGTAGCTATTTTGATATAATATGTGACAAAATAATATCGATTGGATAGCCACTTTTGATATAATATGTTGTTACGTACTTCCCATGAATGTTGTTAGTATTCTGGTAGGTCAACCTGAACTTTAAGCTATATTATTACAAAACAAACACTTGTGCATTCAAATATAAGGGTGCTAGCATTAAATTGAAAACATAAAAATATGGTGAAAAAACATCAAATTCTTGGTTTTGAATCTCTCTAACATCAAAGTACTCCATTGTAGACCCAATTCATATCCCTCTTGGTGTACCTTGACCAACAAATTTGGCTAAAATCCCAAGGACACTTTACTAGGTTTTAAAAAAAATCTTTAAACTGCAAACAAGGTAGATTAGATATTTCTATGCATTAGACCTAACATATAGGAAGCAAAGCTCCAACATGGTAAAAATTTGAACTAGAAATCAGTCCATGGTTGATACCAACAAATTGGTTGCAAAAATCCCAAGACTCAAGACGCAGTGTTAGGCCATACCGATGGTAATAAGAAGCAGAGACAAGGAGAGCAGGTGACCTTCCACAAAGGTCTTGATGGTTGTATAAATTTCAAAAGATGTATGGCCTATGTTGCAACAACTCAAAAATGTCTTTACAAAAGACATTCCTGCCGGTCTTCCACACCTGCGAGATGTACATGTGGTTGAATTCATTCCAGGAGATGGTATCCCACACCAGCTGGCTTACCAATTCTGACCATAGGAATATGTCCGATTGCAATGGTAGGTCGAGGAATTGATTTCGGATGGACTGGTTAGAGCAAGCCCCTGTGTTGTTCCTACTCTTCTTGTACAAAAGGAAAAGTGCATCAACAGTTAGGCAGTGACTAAGATTACAGTTAAACACAGATTCCTCATTCTTCCTATGGATTATCTATTTGATGAGCTACATGGCTCATCCCTCTTCTCCAAAATTGATTTGTGCAGTGGATATCATTAGATGTGATCATGTGAATGCAACAAAAAATAGCTTTCAAGACATGTGAGGTATTGTATGAGTGGACTATGATGCCATTTGGATTATCCAACGCAATGAGCATGTTTATGTAGCTTATGAACCAAGCCATTCATCCTTTTTTGGGTAGGTTTGTGGTCGTATACTTGGACAATATCTTGTCATGTTAGAAGATCGCTTATAGCACTTGCAGTTGGTTTTAGAAGTGCTCCATGACCAGTAATTATTTACTCTTCCAAGCAAATGCCAATTCTTGACTCCAAACATTAATTTGCTGGGCCATGTTCTTTCCGTTGCTAGAATTGAAATGAATCCAACCAACTATGTAGCAATACTGATTGGCCTATACCTCAGTCATTTACTCAGCTGCAATAGTTTCATAGCTTGATGTCATTTTACCATAGTTTCGTAAAGGAATTCAATTTGTTGGCTACAACTCTCACCAAAATCCTCAAAGCTGAAAAATTCCAGTGGTCAGAGGCTGTAGCACCTAGTTTTGAGGCATTAAAATAGCGAGTGACCACTAATCCAATGTTGTCTTTCTCGTTTTCGACCTAGTGAAAAGCTAAATGAAACTCTTAGAAGCATGACAAAGAGTTTTACGCCATCATCTATAACCTTGGTCAATGAAGCCACTATCTTTTACCTAATGAATTTGTTCTTTTTACAAATCATGAGCCGTTCAAGATTTTAGACACCAAAGACAAATTCAAAGGAAGACACTTTTTATCACCTTTTTTTCTGTCCTAAAATATAAATCCGATCAACTTAACCAGGTGGATGCATTGAGCAGACGTCATCTTCTCACGATGACATTACAAGCTAAAGCTGTTAGTTTTGAAGTTCAGAAGGAGCATGTTGTCACGACCCAACCCAATCAGGACAGATCCCGCTCGCATCAGGCCGCGACAAAGCCAACAAATTCAGGATCTGGCTTTGGAATTTGCTTCAGAACTTTCTTCCAAATATAACACAGACAGAAAAACACAGAGCTACTATAAACATCCAAACACAGCGCAGTTCATCTATCTTTCTTTTCATCAAAATAATCATATACAGATACAGTACATGGCTTACAGACAGAAAGAACAGAACAGAACAGAAAAGTTATGACTGTACAAAAATCAAAAGTATCAAGTACCTAATCAATGATCAGACTCAGAACGTCTAGTCCAAGACCTCCTTCCCTTTCCCTGAACCTGAAAACCACGCAGAAAACAAGAATGAGCTAACAGCTCAGCAAGACATCAATCACCCATCAAAATCATCAGAAACTCACATCAGAAAAGTATCCGTACAGAATTCGAAAAATCATACAAAAATCATATAACAGACAGAACAGATAATAGCTCAATCAGAAATTAGCTTACGGATACAGAAAACTGAAGTCATGTCGAATCGGAATTCAGAACAGATATCATAAAGCTTTTAAATCACAGAGCAGACAGAATCGTACAGAATAATCAGAATCGTACAGAAATAAATCAGAAATAATCATATTAAAGCTTTACACAGAACAAATAATTTCAGAACAGAACTTCCTTCCAGATGTCAGAACTTCCCCTCTTCCCCTTATGGCTCCCTTTTGTGCTTATAGCACCAGAACTTCCCCTTATAGCTCCCTTTTGTGCTTATAGCACCAGAACATAACAGATATACATAATTTTAAATTTCAGAACTTCCCCTTATGTCTCCCTTCCTGGACCCAGACAACGGAATCACAAAGGATTCTGGCCCCTTATAACTCCCTTCTGATAGCACAAACACATCAAATATTCAAATCATCTTATTTCAAAAAATTCAGAAATCGTACGAAAATTCAGCGGCATAACGGCAGTATATGGAATTTACACAAAATTCACAGATTCAGAAATTTACCAAATTACCACAGAACATTCACAGTATTATAAAACTTTCATTGTACTGACAAAACATTTTTCAACATCCTGATAATTTGCAGTTCAATTAAAACACCGCAAAATCCAAAATGTCCGGTAAAAATCTTTCAGAAAATACTCAAAACGTGCATAATTTTCATCTCAGAGACATACCAAAAGTTACGTGGTAAAACCTTTGTCAGAAGAAAATAATACAAGAAATTCGCTTATGGAAACAAAATCCGGAACAGAAAATGCGTCAAAAATCTTGTTTCTGAAAATTGAGAAAGGCGGAATGTGCCTTACCTCGAGTCGGTACACTTCTCTAACTGTCACAACGGACGAAAACAGACCGGAGTCGCTCAAAAATCCTCTTTTTCTTCTTTTCCTTCATTTTTCTCTCTCCTGGACGTCCTTTTCTTTCCGAAAATATCTCATTTCTATATATATCAAGACTGATCGTACTGGACGATCGCAACTTCATCCCGGACGATCTAGGCTCTGGACGATTTCGTCCAGACGAAAATTAATTATCGTCACGGACGACTTGGGCTCTGGCCGATTTTCGTCCAGACGAAAATTAGTTATCGTCCCGTACGACTTGCTCTCGGTAATAATTCGTCCAGACGATCCACATTTCGTCCAGACGAACCATGCAGCCAGAACTGTTTTCCTGCACAACCTGTACCGATCGTCCCGGACGATCGAACTTCGTCCGGACGAACCTGGGAGCAAAATGGTCTTTACAATCTCCTCAACTTCAGAAAAATGTCGTCCTCGACATTGCCAAACCAAAACTCAGTCAGAAAAGATACGGATATGCTTGCCTCATGTCTGACTCCTTCTCCTAAGTCGCTTCTCGTGCTGTTCGGTGCTTCCACTGAACTTTAACCATAGTAATTTGTTTACTTCTTAACTTACGAACATCATAAGCCAAAATCAACTAAGGTTCTTCTTCATACCTCAGATTCTCCTGAATCTCCACTTCATCAGCAGACAATTTCTTTTCAGAATCAGATACCCACTTTCTCAAAATAGATACGTGAAAAATATTGTGCACATTAGACATCTGATCAGATAGTAACAGTTTGTAAGCAGACTTACCAATCCTTTCAAGGATTTCAAACGGTCCAACATACCTTGGACTAAGCTTGCTCACCCTTCCAAATCTGCTGACTCCTTTCATCGGACTGACTTTAACATACAAAAAGTCACCAATCTGAAATTCAACAAACCTGTGCTTCTGATTGTAATACTTCTGTTGTCGATCTTGTGCAGCTTTCAATCTTCCTTTAATCAGATTGATTTTCTTAACAGTTTCATCCATAAATGTTGCATCCATTTCTTGTCTATCTCCTACCTCAGTCAGAGTCAAAGGAGTTCTACACTTCCGGCCATACAAAGCTTCATAAGGTGCCATACCAATACTGGACTGAAAACTGTTATTATAAGCAAATTCGATCAAAGGAATATGATCTTCCCAGCTTCCTCCAAAATCTAAAACACATAATCGCAGAAGATCTTCCAGTACCTGGATAGTCCTCTCAGACTGTCCGTTAGTCTGCTGATAAAAAGCCGTACTGAAATGCAACCTCGTACCCAATCCTTGTTGAATACCCTTCCAAAGTCTGGAAGTAAACCGTTCATCTCAATCAGATACAATCACTTTAGGCACACCATGTAATCTGACAATCTCCTTCACATATACTTGTGCCAACTTATCCACCGAATCCGTCTGTCTGATCGGAAAAAAATGTGCAGACTTCGTCAATCGATCCACAATCACCCAAATGGCATCGTGCCCTTGCCTTGATCGAGGAAAACTCATGGCAAAATCCATCGTTACCTCCTCCCATTTCCACTCAAGGATAGACAACGACTGCAAAAGACCTCCTGGTCGCTGATGCTCTGCCTTCACTAACTGACAGGCTTCGCATTTCGCAACAAAATCTGCTACATCCTTTTTCATTCCAGGCCACCAGAACAAACTCTTCATATCTCCGTATATCTTACCACTTCCCGGATGTATCGTATAGCCTGAATGATGTGATTCGTGCATAATCTATTTCCTCAAATCTCCAAACACAGGAATTAACAACCTGTTCTTGCAGAAGATAACACCATAATCAGAAACTCGAAGTTCAGGCTTCTTACCATATTCAATCTGAGCAATCAACTTCAAATAATCGGAGTCTGACTTCTGAGCTTCCTGAATCCTTTCTTCCAGGGAAGACTGAATGTTCATCTGAGTCAAAACACCAGAATCCGCACCAGTAGAGGAAATCACCTCTAACTGTAATCTTTCCATGTCTCGTATCAGATACTCATCAGAAGTGAGCTGAATACCTGATAATCCAGAAGACTTCCTGCTCAGAGCATCTGCTACCACATTAGCCTTGCCAGGCTGATACTGAATCGTCAGGTCGTAGTCCTTGATCAACTCAAGCCACCTTCTTTGCCTCAAATTCAAATCCTTCTGAGTGAATATGTACTTCAAGCTCTTGTGATCCGTAAAGATCTCACATCTGACGCCATACAAGTAGTGACGCCAAATCTTCAAAGCAAACACAACTGCAGCCAACTCCAAATCATGCGTCGGGTAATTCTTTTCATGTGGTTTCAACTGTCTTGAAGCATAAGCAATTACCTACCATGCTGCATCAGAACACAGCTCAAACCTTTCAATGAAGCATCACTGAACACCTGAAATTCTTCCGTACCTGACGGAAGTGCTAACACTAGAGCTGAAGTCAAACAATCCTTCAACTTCTGAAAACTAGCCTCACACTCCAATGTCCAAACAAAAGCTACTAACTTCTGAGTCAGTCTCGTCAGAGGCGTAGAAATCTGAGAAAATCCCTTCACAAATTTTCTATAATATTCGGTCATGCCTAAAAAACTACGTACCTCAAATATCGTAGTAGGCCTTGGCCAATCGGCAACAGCTTGAATCTTCTGGGGATCAACAGAGATACCATCACCGCTCACCACATGCCCCAGAAAAGAAATGCTCTTCAGCCAGAATTCAACTTGGAAAACTTAGCATATAACTGATGCTGCCTCAAAGTCTCCAACACAATGCTAAAATGTCTAGCATGATCTTCCTCAGAAGCAGAATACACCAGAATATCGTTGATAAAGACGATCACAAACTTATCCAAATACTCCCTGAACACTTTGTTCATCAGATCCATGAAAATAACAGGTGCATTGGTTACCCCAAAAGGCATAACCAAAAACTCGTAGGGCCCGTAACGAGTACTGAAAGCTTTCTTCAACACATCCGCTTCCTTCACCTTCACCTGATAATATCCAGATCTCAAATCAATCTTCGAAAATACAGAAGAGCCAGAAAGATGATCAAACAAGTCATCAATCCGTGGTAATGGATATTTATTCTTGATCGTAACTTTATTCAAATCTCTGTAATCAACACACATACGGAGTGTTCCGTCCTTCTTCACAAACAGTACAGGTGCTCCCCAAGGAGAAACACTAGGACGAACAAATCCTCTATCCACCAACTCCTGGAGCTGAACTTTCAACTCAGAAAGTTCCTTCGGTGCCATCGTGTACGGAGCTTTCGAGATCGGAGCTGTACCCGAAAAAATATTAATAGAGAACTCAACGTCTCTATCCGGAGGTAAGCCAACCAACTCCTCAGGAAATACATCTGAAAACTCCCATACAACCGATATACTAGAAAGAGAACCCACCTCTAGGTTCATATCCCATACAGGAGCTGAAGCTACTGAACTACTAGGCTCCCTCTGACTACCAATGGTGGTCTCCGTGCCACAGAACTCGAACCACCACCTCTACCACCAGAGGATCCTTCAGTCACAGCGCGTGGAGGAACAGTCATCGGCCTTCCTGCTAAACCAACAGGTCTAATATCAGATCGGAACTCAGATCGTCTATCAAATCCAGCCTGTGGACACTCTGCAATCCGATGTCCTTGCTGACCACATCTGAAGCACTGATCAGTCATCCTGTAACACTGGCCAAAATATCGTCGTCCAAAACTTTGGCACACAGGTGCCCCACTGACAGATCCAGAATTGGTCGTACTGGTAGTGGCAGTACCAAAAAATCCTGACTGTCCACTCCTCCTGGAGTCTCCGGGAAAAAATCTCCTCTTGCCAGAGGAACCACTGCTAGAAGTATCACCCCCGAACCTCTTCCTACTCGTAGTCCACCGCTGCTGAGTAGCCATCAGATCATTCTCTATCAAACGAGCTCTCTCCACAAGCTCAGAGATATCAGAAATGTGAAATGGCACTAGGGGCTGCCTCAGACTATCTCGTAGTCCCCTCGGAAATTAATAGCACTTCTCAGCAGAAGTACTCACCAACTGCAGAGCATATCTGGCTAAAGCAGTAAACTCGACCTCGTACTGCATCACAGTCCTGCTCCCCTGAACAAGTCTCAGAAAAGTCTCATGCATCTGCTGTCGTGCAGAAGGAGGTACAAACCACGATCGGAATTCCTCAGAAAATTCTTCCCAAGTAATCAACGAATTTAACTTCCCTTGGAATTTCGCCTCCTGCTGGCCTATCCACCAGCGCTCTGCTTCCCCATCTAACAGAAAAACTGCCAATGGTACTTTCCTGTCCGGCGGACACTGCATGCCGTCAAAAGTCTTCTCTAACATTCTCAATCATTCTTCAGCTGCTCTGGGCTCAACAGTGCCCTCAAACCTCGAAGGTTTCAATCTCAAAAATAACTGCATATGTTTATCTATATCCTCAGATCGCACAGTAGAGGCTCTACTCTGAGTCTCGCTCATCATCTGAGCAATCAATGTAGCAAACTGAGAAAGTATATCAGAACCGACCACTGGGATAGTACTGCCCACTGGAGCTGCCTGACTAGCACTCTGCCCATCTGTCATATCAAGGTCTGGCGGATCCATGATCACACAGAAAACTAAGCACAAAACAACAGAATAAAAATCCAGACAAACCAAAACTACCCCAGACAGACTCACAGATCACTTCCTATAGCTCTGTCTTACAATCCAAATTCCAAAATCATTGCTCTGATACCACAAAAGCTTGTCACGACCCAACCCGACCAGGACGGATCCCGCTCGCATCGGGCCGCGACAGAGCCAACAAATCCAGAATCTGGCTTTGAAATTTGCTTCAGAACTTTCTTTCAAATATAACACAGACAGAAAAACACAGAGCTACTATAAACATCCAAACACAGCGCAGTTCATATATCTTTCTTTTCATTAAAATAATCATATACAGATACAGTACATGACTTACAGACAGAAAGAACATAATAGAAAAGAAAAGTCATGACTGTACAAAAATCAAAAGTATCAAGTACCTAATCACTAATCAGACTCAGAACGTCTAGTCCAAGACCTCCTTCCCTTTCCCAGAACCTGAAAACCACGCAGAAAACAAGGATGAGCTAACAGCTCAGCAAGACATCAATCACCCATTAAAATCATCAGAAACTCACATCAGAAATCACATCAGAAAAGTATCCGTACAGAATTCGAACAATCATACAGAAATC
Source organism: Dendrobium catenatum (assembly GCF_001605985.2). NCBI lineage: Eukaryota > Viridiplantae > Streptophyta > Magnoliopsida > Asparagales > Orchidaceae > Dendrobium > Dendrobium catenatum. Next base: position 3,163,585 of record NW_021318785.1, read on the forward strand.
GTATAACAGACAGAACATATAATAGCTCAATCGGAAATTAGCTTACGGATATAGAAAATTGAAGTCATGTCGAATCGGAATTCAGAACAGATATCATAAAGCTTTCAAATCACAGAGCAGACAGAATCGTACAGAATAATCAGAATCGTACAGAAATAAATCAGAAATAATCACATTACAGCTTTACACATAACAGATAATTTCAGAACAGAACTTCCTTCCAGATGTCAGAACTTCCCCTCTTCCCCTTATGGCTCCCTTTTGTGCTTATAGCACCAGAACTTCCCCTTATAGCTCCCTTTTGTGCTTATAGCACCAGAACAAAATAGATATACATAATTTCAGATTTCAGAATTTCCCCTTATGTCTCCCTTCCCGAACCCAGGCAATAGAATCACAAAGGATTCCGGCCCCTTATAACTCCCTTCTGATAGCACAAACACATCAAATATTCAAATCATCTTATTTCAGAAATGTAGAAATCGTACGAAAATTCAGCGGCATAATGACAGTATACGGAATTTACACAAAATTCACAGATTCAGAAATTTACCAAATTATCACAGAACATTCACAACAACATTATAAAACTTTCATTGTACTGACAAAATATTTTTCAACATCCTGATAATTTGCAGTTCAATTAAAACACCGCAGAATCCAAAATGTCTGGTAAAAATCTTTCAGAAAATACTCAAAACGTGCATAATTATTATCTCAGAGACATACCAAAAGTTACGCGGTAAAACCTTTGTCAAAAGAAAATAATACCAGAAATTCGCTAAAGGAAATAAAATCCGGAACAGAAAATGCGTCAAAAATCTCGTTTCTGAAAATTGAGAAAGGCGGAATGTGCCTTACCTCGAGTCGGTCCACTTCTCTAACTGTCACAATGGACGAAAACAGACCGGAGTCGCTCAAAAATCCTCTTTTTCTTCTTTTCCTTCATTTTTCTCTCCTGGACGTCCTTTTCTTTCCGAAAATATCTCATTTCTATATATATCAAGACTGATCGTACCGGACGATCGCAACTTCGTCCCGGACGATCTAGGCTCTGGATGATTTCGTCCAGACAAAAATTAATTATCGTCACGGACGACTTAGGCTCTGGCCGATTTTCGTCCAGACGAAAATTAATTATCATCCCGTACGACTTGCTCTCGGTAAGAATTTCGTCCATACGAACCATGCAGCCAGAACTGTTTTCCTGCACAACCTGTACCGATCATCCCGGACGATCAAACTTCGTCCGGACGAACCTGGGAGCAAAATGGTCTTTACACATGTAATAACCGGTTCGGCCCCGGCCGGTTCAGTTCAGTTGAACCGGCCGAACCTATCCTAATAGGCGGACGGATCTATTCGCGAAACAGAAGCAGTTTCACGAACAGAGAAGGGCGGACGGTCGGGCTTCACGCGAGAGCGAGGTAGGTTTCTTCTTTCTCCAATTTTAGCAAATGATTGCCTTCTAGGATAAGAAATAACGATTCATTTTCATTCTTATCGTTATCAGAGTGTTATTTTGGGAAAATTTTGAAGAACAATAGAAACAGACGAGAAGGATTAAAAGAAGAAGGTTTGTTGAATTTCTTTCAGATTTTTATATAAATTTCTTCTTCTACTTCGTTTAAAGTGAGCGATATGTTCCTTGAAGGATAAGGAAACGATTGAAGCGAAGAGAAAAGGAATTTTGGGAGATAAGGGTTTAGGGATTTTGAGAAAATCTCCATTTTTCCTTTGTAAGTGACTCTCCTATTATACAAGTTATTTCAATTTTATTATAAAAGCACGTTTTTATATAAGTTATATTTTATGGATGTTGTAGGAACTCGAAGTTGAGGTTGCTCTAAGGATTGAGAAATTTGAAGGATTAAAGTGGGTATTTATAAAAGTTTAAATTTCTTTATTTCAATTCTATTTTCATTTTAAAAAAAGTATATATGAAATTGTTTAGATTTATGATTTCTCCTACTTTTGGAAATGATTAACTAAAATAAGCAACGACATATATGAGTACAATTATGGAAAAGAAAAAGGATATGTAATGAGTATATCAAAGAAATAGAAAATAAAGTTTAGAAAGAAAACATACATATGTATATGATTCGTATATGCAAATGATAAGTAATATTTATAGAGATACAGGAAAGATATGTTGTATGCAATTGTAACAATAATGATGAAAATGAGAAAAGAAAAGAAAATAGAATAAAGGAAAAGGGTATTGAAAATGATAGGAGTCACCCCCTTATGGTACTGGCTGGGGACGCCGTATTCGTGCACGAAAAAGGAAAAGGAAATCAAATGGAAAAGGTTGTACCTTTGGGTACTTTGAGACGGTGCTCCTGTGCAAATTAAATGGGAAAAGAAAATATAAATGAAATATTAAAGATAACAAATGTTTCAAATTAAAAATATCCGAAGAAATATTAAATTAATGAAATGAAAGAAACATGGTTAAGAAAGGATAGAAGATATCTTAATCTATAATTATAGTGATTAATTTATATAATTACCCACTGAGTTTATTTAGTAAACTCAACCCACGAGTTTAAATGTTTCAGGTAAGTTCTTAAGAAAAGAAATGACTAAAAGAGCAGAACATGTTTACAGAAGGCGGCGTGCAAATGACAGTAGTAAAATATATTTTGTGTTTTTTTTTTTGTGGCTCTTAAACATGAATGATGTAGTATAATGTTTAATGAATATTAGCGTCCGACTTTTCGTACCCGCCTCGTTAGATCGAGCATCAGGGCCGGGTCGTGACAGAGCTATATGGAGTAAATGTTGATTTTGAAAAAAAAATGGCATAAACATCATCGGGCGCCTATGGACATTTTCATATGGAAGATAGATATTTATATTATGGAAACTGTCTATGAATTCCACAATGCTCATTAAGGAAAGCTATATTGTATGAATGTCACAATAGTAGAATGGCGGACCACTTTGACTTTGATAAAACACTCGCACTAACTCGCGAAAATTTCTTTTGGCCAATTCCAAACAAGAGGACATACGAACATGCAATCTTGCTAAAACTCAAGTCTATACACACTGCTAGCCATTCTAGAACTTCTATGGTACAATGTGAACGGACTTCATTGTGGAACTTCCCCAATGCAATGAAATAAAGATTTCATCCTAATAGTGGTAAATAGATTCTCTAAAATGATGCATTTCATATCATGCAATAAAAAACTTGATGTGCCACGCGTTGCTAAATTGTATTTCAAGAAGATATTCTAACTTCATGGTATTCCAAAGACCATCAGCTCCATCATAATGCCAAAACTCTATGCCATTTTTGGAGGACATTATGGAGTAAAATGGGTACAATGTTACAATTTAGCTTAGTCGTGCAACCCTAATTAGATGAACAAATCGAAACAGGTAACCATAGTCTTGGGAATTTGTTGAGATGTTTAGTTAGCAAAAATATTCATCAATAGGACCAAATTCTAATGCAAATGGAGTTTTGCTTATGATTCTTTAGTAGTAAATCAATCGTCCAATCGAAGTAAATTTGAGATTGTGCATGGTTGTAATACACTCTTCCTTGTGGAAATGTGGAATAAATACGTGCGCTATCCTCTGTTGAATGCAACAGTGATGTTGACACCCGAGTCAAGGAAATTAAAAGTTACATAAACAAGTGCAACATGAAATTTTAAAACAAAATGGTGAGTCCAAAAACAAGCAAATAAATCTAAGAACATGGAAAAGTTTAATGAAGGAGATCTCTTTTGAATTTTGCTACAAAAAGAAAGGTTTCTTCCTAGAACTTTTGGAAAACTCAAACCCAAGGCCGATGGTCCATTCAGAATAACTAAGCACATAAATGATAATGCATACAAGATTGATCTATCCAGCGACTACAATGCATAAGACACAATCAATGTTGTTGATTTATCAACATGTTTAACACAAGTAACATAATAAACGCTATCATGGTGCCAAATAAGCCAAAGAGGAGAGTTCCTGATGAGGACATCAGAAATCTACAGCTACGATCGTGCCTTTTATTTTGATCTATTTTATGTTTTTGATTTATTATTGCTCATTTTCCCTTTCTACCCTCACTTGAGGGCTTTGTCTTATGTATGCCCTAGGGGCAATTGTGTCTTTGTTATTTCCCCTTCATGTATTTGGCTATTTAAAGCCACCCTCTTCCTTTGGAGATGTTAATGATTGAATGATAATGAAAATTACTGCAATCTTGTGTTTGTGTGAGAGCTTGAGAGCTTTGAAGAGAAATCCCTAGGAGAGAGTAAGCAGATCACCCACCAACCTTGGAAGAGTCTGGGTTCGTGATTTTATTTCTCTATCTTCTTCTTCTCCTTCCCCTCTTCTCCTAACAGCCGGCCTAGACTTCCCCGAAATCCCTAAGCCGTCGGCCATATCCCCTTTACCCCTCTCACGGCCAAACCCCACACCCCCACCGAACCCATCCCCTCTTCACCCAACCGACTTCACCTTCCCACTACCAAAACCGGCGACCATCCATCCTAGCCGCCGGCCTCCTGTGAAGTTCCCTTCCTTTGGTCTTCAAATATTTCCTAATCTAGATTGAATAAATTAGGAAGAGATTTTTGAATTCAAATCCAAGTGATTTGAATTTCAAAATCTTTCATAAAATACAAAGTCTATTTTAGGAAAATTTTAAACCTCGTCCTCAATTCAATATTTGATTGAAGAGGATTTAATTTTACTTCCCTAATTTAGGTTCCCTAATTAAGCAAGCATTAAGCCCTTGCATTTAATCCTTATTGCCCCTCTAAAAGCTGCCGCCCCCCTCTAAGGAATTGAATTGGATTTGTTTCCTAAAACCCACCCCCTCTAATGGAAACGATTCAAATTCTTTCCCCCTTCACTTGACCTTAATCTCCAAGGCCCACTTCAAATTTCTGTTCCCAAAATTCAGCCCCCTTCAAGTTGGAAACAATTCCAAAACCTGGCCACACTTGCCCGCCTCCCTCCCTAGTAATTTTACTAGCTTTACCTTCTCTAAATTCTTCATAAACTCCATGTGTTTTCCTGCACTCCAAGTCTGCTGCCAGAACATTCTACACCTGCTCTTGATTTTTCCTCAACCTGAAGGTTCACAAAACTGCTACCGAAGATTTGTTCTGCACCCGTGGCTATCCAAATTTGCTGTACAAAGTTTTTCCAAGTGCCAAAACTGCTGTCAAGGCTTTTCTCAAGAGCACCTGCCTACTGTCCAGTGACTCCAGCAAGAGTTCCATGCCGTCCAGCCCCTTGGAAAGCCACTGTTGCTGCCTGAATCTGTCGGGAAATCGCTGCCCCAGGTGTGGCTGCTTGCTGTCCACAGTTCAGTTTGGGGTTGTTGCTGCCCGAGCCATCCAGGAAGCCGCCAACTGCTGTCCAAGCTTGCGAGGAAGTCGAAACTTAGCAAAGGGTGAACTCTTTCCTTATCTCTTACCTTCTTTGTTGATCCTCGCTTGTAGTTTTATTTGATTCATTCAAAGTCTTGCCAAGCTCCGCTACAAGCTTAGTATTTAGTAGGAATTGCTTAAAAGATCTTTCATAGCACTACTCTTATTGTTAGATTAGGGATTTCTTGTTGAAACCCATTTTGTTTGCAACGTCTAGATCAATTGATTATTATGTGGCTTTTACTTTTTGCAACTTGGCCTAAGCTTGTGTTTACCGTTCTTTAGTTTTATTTCTTTGTTTGAGTCATCACAAAGCTTTAATTAATTAGCTCTTACTTACAAGCGTGTAAAATCCTTATCTAAATCAAATTTTCATATATGTTCTGCATCAGTTCCCTAACCAGCAAAAGTAAGTTCTCAGAAGTGAAAAGAAAATTATCATAAATTATTCATTATTAACTCTAACTTAGTTGCAACAAGTCCAATAAGATGGAGGATAGAAGAGATCAAGTCAGATAACATTCAAAATCATGTTAGGAAGAGGCATATCTCTCAATATTAATACTGAGTTGCAAGAACCAATTTAGTCAATAGAGAAGCCAAGATCTAGCAAGCCCTCCGCACACAATTAGTAAGATAGTACTTATGGTATGAATCACAAATCTACAACTTTAGGCCACAGCTCAAACAATAATTGTTGGGTACTAGAGCCTTATGAGCACACCTAAAGCTACATACAAAACACCATGGAGCAAAAAAAGAAGCACACCCCTTTTGCTATATTACCAAGCAAAAATCATCCAAACCTTATCATGGGCCCCCAAGATCGAGATGTCTTCGCTACCTCGGCATTACAAGAACATATAAAGCTACATACAAAACATCACATAACACAAAAAGGAGCGAAACACCAATTTTTCTATCTTACAAAGAGATGGTTGGCCGCACCACATTCAAGGATGGGGCCAAGTGCCAACCATTCTATAAGCCAAGAGGAGGAGACGAGCATATTCCTAATCTCCTTTGTCTTTTGATTTTGTTTTACAGTTCTTTTTCATCAAACAAACTAATAAATTGGCTTCCTCAAGTGCCATACCTCCCACCCTCTCACCCTCATTCCATATTCAGTCAACAAACTTAACAACTTCGTAGGAGAGCATTTAAGGGCCAAATAATGAATATACAAGGTTCAATCAACATTAAAAAATGTAATACCTAATCTTATTTCTATTTCACATCCCTTTAAAGGCGTTACTTTTATTTACTTGCATGAAATGCCAAATTTAGATCTCTTCACCAACTTGGCCGGTAAGAATTTCTTTTTTGGTCCTATAATAAAACACCAAGGTCCCATTAACAAGGTTGATTATGTATTGAAAGATAATCTCAAAAACCTCTCTAAACATTATTCTCTTTAGATCTAAGAAATGAGAATGAATTTACATAATAATTGATTCTAAACAATGTTTAAATTGTGTATTCGGGTATTGAGGCATTTTTCGTTCGTGAGGCGAGGCATAAGCCTCAAAATCAAAAAATTGCGTAAACATAAAATAATAAATTTTGTATATACTAATGAATAAATAATATATAAAACATAAAAATGTTACTTACCACATCTTTGAGAATAAATAAGGGAGACATATCACATAAGAACTCACTAGTCATTAACACTGTCATCACTCATCAGTCATCACTCATCACTAAGGGGGTCTTCATTTGAATCATCATTATGATGAACTGCTCTCTCCTCTTCCCCCTCTCCTATAGAGTCCAATATCTCTCAATCAGCTTATTCTTCCTCATTATCAGTTATCTTCCTCTTCCCTAAATATTTTTGAACAATATCATAATGAATAATAGTGTAATACATTAATAAAACTTTAAGAAAAGAAAAATATATTATTTATATACTTTTTTTGATTTGTTCTTAAATTGTGGTGGATGTTGATGCTTTAAGACCATCAAAGAAATCAACATTTAAATCTTCATCTTGTAATTCGGACGGCATCACTTAAACTTCATCACCTACAAACCACTCATCATCAGATGCCACATCATCGCAAAGCAAAAGATCTTCATCATCCATTAATCATTTTTTCTTCAAATTTCTATCTCTGAGTCTCCTATTGTACATAATGTACGTCAGTGAGTTCATCCTCAATGTCGACAAGTGATTTCTCCTCTTTGTATGTACTTGGTTGTAGGTACTCCAATTTCTTTCACAGCCAGATGAAGAGCATGTCAAGCCCAAAATTTTCACAG